>NC_048575.1:47856372-48183872 GCF_013265735.2 Oncorhynchus mykiss
TCTGCACGTGTGTGTGCGTTAAGTCGTGTGGCCGCAGAAATACTGTATACCCGCTCGCAGAGGTTTATAAATGCATGCATATTCATTAGCATTCTGTCTAGACATGACATCACATTTATCCTTTTGTTTTCCATAAACAATATGCATTGACCTTGCGTCAGCAGGGGTGGCATCTCTACTTACGCTTTAAGACCGGCAGATAACAGCACCACAAATAAAAATACTTTTGTCTTAAGAGAAGGGTGTGTGGGGGGGGGGGGCAGGAATCAGAGACTAATTTCCCATTTCCCCCTTCTCTCCCATTCCGTAGACGAGGGTAAGACATGGATTTGAACAGAATTATGAATACATGGATAATGTGATAATGTGGATAGATTACAGGAGCAATGTAGTAAACAGAGGGATGCTGATTCAATGTCAAGGATAGGCCATAGTGCCCATGGAGTAAGTCAACATTGTTTTTTGGTTCGCAGTGGATTTGAAACTGTGGGAAACTGTCTCTCCTGACCTGGCACATATACTACTTTCAGAGGTTAAATATTTTGAAAATGAAAGTCTAAAAAAGAGAATACAGATAAAGGATCTTAATTTGATCACTCTTTTTGTTGAAGATAACTCAGTGTGGTAGACTATGCGGTGGATTTCCGCATGCTAGCAGCGGAGGGTGCCTGGAACCTGGAAGCGCTGCTTGACACTTTCCTGCACGGATTATCGGAGGAAGTAAAGGACGAGCTTGCAGCCCAGGAACTACCTACGGATCTCGACTCACTCATCGCTTTAACCATCCGGAACGATGGACGGCTACGGGAACGTAAGAGGGAGAAGAGGTCTGATTGCAGTCCCAATCGCTCACTCAAGGATCCCACCTTGCATCTGATGAACTCCGGGAAGGCCCCAGCGTCTGTGTCCCAGAGAGGATCCGAGCTTACCTGAGAGCCTCCGAAGACGGACGATTCACCTCTTCCCGAGCCGACGCAGCACGGCAGAGCTAGGCTGTCTCCAGTTGAACGCGTACGCAGACTTAACACCCAGAGTTGTCTGTATTGCGGTACTGCCGGTCATTATGTGTCTACCTGTCCCTTCAAGAGACCTAGCTCATTTGTAGGAGTGAGTACTCTGGTGGGTCTTACAGATACTTTTTCTTCTCCCCTTACAGTCCAAGTCTCTCCAGGTACTCATCGACTCGTTGGCCAATGAGAGCTTTATGGTGTCCGAGCTGGGCATCCCCACTCAACCCCTCTCCATTCCCATCCCTGAAGAGGGCTGGATGGGCGCTCTATAGGCCGGGTCACCCACCATACCACCCCCATCAACCTACGAGTGTCAGGGAACCACAGTGAGACACTCCAATTCCTGCTAGTTAAGTCTCCGCAGGTTCCAGAGGTATTGGGATTCTCTTGGCTCCAGTGACACAATGGAGATTGCTTGGAGATTGCCCCGGAAGTCTCCGCCATTTCCGCGAGTACCAGGACCTCCGAGAGGGGTTTGGTAAGGCCCGGGCCACTTCGCTTCCACAGGACCGACCGGTATCCAAGGATGTCAAGTCAGATGTGCTGGCACGCCGCTATAGCCCCGCGACTACACCCCCGGAAGCCGAGACCATTCTCCCCTGCTCCAAGCTAATCAGCCCCTCTGCTGTTCGTCTTCTGTTGCCCTGTACCCTCGGTATACATCATACTTTTCATGTGTCTAGAGTTAAACCCAAGTCTCACAGCCCTGTCTCTCCTATTTCCAGCATCTTTCAAGGATTTTATGTAAATGATCACAAGACATCTAGTGGCCCTTTGGGGTACTTCAGATTATCACAGGCCCTCTCTCTGGCCTTATCACATGTAAAATATCTGAAATAATTAAATAAGATAATTGTTAAATATAAAAATGAATGATAAAGCTGTTAAACATTATCCTAAATACAAAACCGTCAATTTAGTGAATACCATTGGTATTTAATATGAGGGTTTCAGCATGAAATATTCTTCATTTTATTTCATTACACAATTTTTTTACACAATTGAAATCATATTTAAATAAATAATTTTACTATGTCAATATATATTTGTTGTCAATGTGTTGGACGAGTTGCAGAGATAATTGAAAATTGTGCCATTGTTAATTAGAAGCATTTTTTTCATTAATTAGGTTATTTTCTTTTGAACCAAATACTAGAAACTCATGAACAATATGGACACAGATATAAACTAAATTATACTGTACTGTATATGAATACGTTTTAAAAAAGTTGTTCAAAGTATAAATGATCAAAGTTACGATAGTTTGTCATAGATTTTCTGTTAACAAATTTACTGAAGATTCAGGCCTCTTTAGTGAATTACTGGTAGCTTTGCAACCCTAATTGTGGGCAGTAACATAGTGTAGTGGTGGTGCGACAGACAGGGGCTCTATCCAGTGAAGTCATGTTAAGGTGATGTCATATTTCTTAGAGATATCCTCGTACTGTTTTATTATCTGTCAAACGGTTACCATTAATATTACTATCCCCCCAAAGAGTTCAGTAGCTTAGCTGAATGACAAACAAACAAAAACAGGAAGTAACAGAGGGTGTTACATTATCTGCAGCATAATAATGAAGGGCATTTTCATGCTTGCCCAAGCTATGTCTAGCACACTCTGAAGTCTGCGTTTTAAAAACAATACCGCCCAATTATGGTTTAATGAATGTGGGCAGAGGAGGGTTGTTTCGAGGGGGGGGGGGGGGGGGGGGGGGCTCTCTCCATCTCTCTGTAAAATGACAACACTGCAGCAATCCCAGACAACAACAGGGAGGAACAGCACAGCCATTTCCTGGTTTCCCAATGTGGTGATGTGATTGAGAGAAACTCTTGCACAGCTCCGCTCGTGCTTAATTAGACGTTTTGATAACATGTGTAACATTGACTTCAATCATGGCTTTTGAAAGAACGCATAAAAATACAGTACCTGTCAAAAGTTTGGACACACCTACTCATTCAAGGGTTTTTCTTTATTTTTTAAATGTTTCTACATTGTAGAATAATAGTGAAGACATCAAAACTATGAAATAACATCTATGAAATCATGTAGTAACCAAATAACTGCTAAACAAAAAGATTCTTCAAAGTAGCCACCCTTTGCCTTGACAGCTTTGCACACTCTTGGCATTCTCTCAACCAGCTTCATGGGGTAGTCACCTGGAATGCATTTCAATGAACAGGTGTGCCTTGTTAAAAGTTCATTTGTGGAATTTCTTTCCTTCTTAATGCGTTTGAGCCAGTCAGTTGTGGTGTGACAATGTAGGGGTGGTATACAGAAGATAGCCCTATTTGGTAAAAGACCAAGTCCATATTAATGGCAAGAACAGCTCAAATAAGCAAAGAGAAGCAACAGTTCATCATTACTATAAGACATGAAGGTCAGTCAATGTGGAACATTTCAAGAATTTTGAACGTTTCTTCAAGTGCAGTCACAAAAACCATCAAGCGCTATGATGAAACTGGCTCTCATGAGGACCGCCACAGGAAAGTAAGACCCAGAGTTACTTATGTTGCAGAGGATAAGTTCATTAGAGTTACTGCACCTCAGATTGCAGCCCAAATAAATGCTTCACATAGTTCAAGTAACAGACATCTCAACATCAACTGTTCAGAGGAGACTGCTTGAATCATGGTTGAATTGCTGCAAAGAAACCACTACTAAAGGACACCAATAAGAAGACACTTGCTTGGGCCAAGAAACATGAGCAATGGACATTAGACCGGTGGAAATCTGTCCTTTGGTCTGATAAATCCAAATGTGAGATTCTTGGTTCCAACCACGGTGTCTTTGTGAGACGCAGAGTAGGTGAAGATTATCTCTGCATGTGTGGTTCCCACCGTGAAACATGGAGGAGGTGGTGTGATGGTGTGCGGTTGCTTTGCTGGTGACAATGTCAGTGATTTATTTAGAATTCAAGGCACATTTAACCAGCATGGCTACCACAGCATTCTTCAGCAATTCTCCATCACATCTGGTTTGCACTTAGTCCCACTATCATTTGTTTTAAAACAAGCTGTGTAAGGGCTACACCTCCAGGCTGTGTAAGGGCTATTTGACCAATAAGGAGAGTGATGGAGTGCTGCATCCGATGACCCGGCCTCCACAATCACCCGACCTCAACCCAATTGAGATGCTTTAGGATGAGTTGGACCGCAGAGTGAAGGAGAAGCAGCCAACGAAGGCTAGAGCCAGGGATTTAAAACCCAACCCATGTCTCCGCACTATCACTTATCCAAACTGCAGCACGATAAAGAAGCCAATTTTTTCCATCACAGAGAGATTGTTAGCACTCAAAGTCACCGGATGAATATCATTTGGAGTGGGAGACATTAAGCTTGGTGAAACATTGTTAATGTTACTATAGGACATCCCTGCCAAACTCAGGCCTGACGCGCGAGACTCCGGGAGGGAGTCTCGTTGGACACGGAGAGGCGCTGGGAGAGACGAGGCTGTCGCTTCAGCTGTTTGTCTGTCCCTTGCGAGGAAGGCGAGAAGGGCGAGACTGGGTGCCCCTAACGAGCAGGTCCCTGAAGGCCCGCCGATTACCCTAATTAAGCCGTGTCTGATTCAGTTTACTAGGCCCACACTGACACGCCCACTGCACATCACATCACCCCCCCCCCCCCCAACATAGATACACACTCTCACTCCCAAACAAACTCACGCCCCAACCCCGCACCTTCACACATGTACATACACATTTCCCCACAGACACACACCCTAGTTCCATTGCAACCCCCACCCTCCAATAGATACAGAACATACACTCGCCCCCTCACCCCCGCCGCCTCCCTAAAGCTCACACAAACACGCCCAACCCTGTTACTCCTCCCATGAAGCAACCCAACTCATTAGAGCTATTGATTTAAGGCACCAGGCCTGTCGTTTTGTCTGAAGGACATCGTCACACACATAGCCTATACAGTAACCGTGAGGACACACACATACACACACACACATACAGAGTGCTCATCTAGTCCGTCCTGTTGTCTGGCTGTCACAACCCCATGGCTGGGCCTGCTGCTCAGTCAGACAAGCCCTCTCTGGGCAGATCAAGTTTAGCCAGATTAGAGAACCCACGTCCAGCTGTCTACATCAGCAAAACACTGCCTCTGTGATCTTTTAACCCGATACGACCCTTTCTCTCCCTTTCTCTCTGTCTCCCTCTCTTTCGCTCTCTGTCATCACATCCTGTCTTTATTTGTGTTGGCTTTACCATAAGAATGTAATTTGGTGTTGGATGTTTGTCGACTGCTGTCAGAGAGGATTTTGCTGCTGAATTAGATGAAGTTAAGGGACTCCCAGAGATCAGTAGGTTTTTCTGTGCACGCTGTATAAGCCTTTTTTCCCTCTTTCAAAAAGCATTGAAGAACACAAACCGTTTTTCATGTAAAGAGAGAGAGAGATTGATGATCTAAACCTATTTCCCTGTTATGGTAAATGACAACGTTTGTGCATCTGTGTGTGTGTGTGTGTGTGTGTGTGCTTATGCATGTACCTGAGCATGTTTGTGTCAGTATGTGTGTGTTGGTGTATGCCTCATGCTTGCCTATAATAAAACGTTTTCCCCAACCCACAAACTGTAAATGTACCATAAATATCTAATTATCTCTGCTTGTTTCTGTTTACATAAGACCACTTCCCCGTTGGAGCCAGAATTAAAGAAGATTTTACAGGTTACTATCCTCAGGGACTGCTGAATGGGAATGAGCCTCCTGTCAAAAGCC
The DNA here is from genome assembly GCF_013265735.2 of Oncorhynchus mykiss. Taxonomy (NCBI): domain Eukaryota; kingdom Metazoa; phylum Chordata; class Actinopteri; order Salmoniformes; family Salmonidae; genus Oncorhynchus; species Oncorhynchus mykiss. Next base: position 47,862,111 of record NC_048575.1, read on the forward strand.
AAAAAGGCTGCCGTCTGCGCTGGTGAATGAAACAGATCCCCCCTGTCAGGGAAGTGTGTGATGGCTGAGGGCTATTCTAGTAAATGGAGCGAATCCCCCTTGCTTAAACCTTTGTCACAGTACCCCTCCTCCATAGAGTTCTAATGGCACAACAAGCGCTCTGAAGGGGGATTAGAGGTGCTTATAGTACATGGGTGCTCAATAGACCTCCACTTTGCACCCCCCCCCCCCCCCCCCCCCCGTCGTTATCTGCCTGTATGTATAGCAGGTGAAGAGATGGGGGAGGAGGGAAGCTTATAGGCCCCACGCTCCCTCCTCAGAGAGGAAGAGAGTGACAGAGTGCAGAGCGACAGGTCTGTGTAGGTTGAGCCCATTGAAAAGACGACGACATGAACAAAACACAGCCCTATGTAAGGCAGCATATGCATTTCTCTGCTGGAAATGTATTTTGGTAGTTTGTTTTCTCTCTTACTGTGTTGTTATTTACCTCACATGACAAGTAGGCGTATCCAAGATGACACAACTTACTTTTCATTAGGCAGAACACGGCACACACACACAAGCCTCCCAGGCTTTCTCAGAAAGAATGTTTTGATTTTCAGCCTGAAGTGAGAGGGAGGGAATGTGGTGAGAGAAGCAGAGGAGGGAAGGAGAGAAAAAAAGGTATGGACGAGTGGTCTGCACCCTCCAGTGCTGTTGAGAGAGAGACCTCCCACTGCGGGCGCCAGATTGGCAGGATATTCCCTGCAGAGAGGAGTGCCTCTACGGAGAGACACTCCTGCCACGGTTACCATTGTTGTGACTAATGTATGGATCTATATCTCCTTGTCCTGACACACTTAGTCACACTTAAATACAGTGCATTCGGAAAGTATTCATACCCCTTCTCCACATTTTGTTACATTACAGCCTTATTCTAAAATGGATTAAAAAACAACAACTCATCAATCTACACACAATACCCCATAAAGACACTCCAGAGTTCCTCTGTGTAGATGGGGGAACCTTGCAGAAGGACAACTATCTCTGCAGCACTCCACCAATCAGGCCTTTATGGTGGTGGCCAGACGGAAACCACTCCTCAGTAAAAGGCACATGACAGCCAGCTTGGAGTTTGCCAAAAGGCACCTAAAGGACTCTCAGACCAAACATGACATCATGGTCTCCAGGTCACCCTGAGCCTCCACACACATACAGTACTTCAGATAGAGAACGGCATCATGGCCTCCAGGTCACCCTGAGCCCGCACACACATACAGTACTTCAGATAGAGAACGGCATCATGGCCTCCAGGTCACCCTGAGCCCGCACACACATACAGTACTTCAGATAGAGAACGGCATCATGGCCTCCAGGTCACCCTGAGCCTCCACACACATACAGTACTTCAGATAGAGAACGGCATCATGGCCTCCAGGTCACCCTGAGCCCGCACACACATACAGTACTTCAGATAGAGAACGGCATCATGGCCTCCAGGTCACCCTGAGCCCGCACACACATACAGTACTTCAGATAGAGAACGGCATCATGGCCTCCAGGTCACCCTGAGCCCGCACACACATACAGTACTTCAGATAGAGAACGGCATCATGGCCTCCAGGTCACCCTGAGCCCGCACACACATACAGTACTTCAGATAGAGAACGGCATCATGGCCTCCAGGTCACCCTGAGCCCGCACGCACATACAGTACTTGCACACACACAAACACAAAGAAAATGTATCATACAGTCACATGGCCTCCACGTCATTGACTTCCTCAAGTCATTACCATCTCCTGCTAAGAGTTATTAAATAGTCCCCCGCCATCCCAACTGAGCCTCCTTGACATAACCTTAACCAAGCCTGTCACATAAATAATAGAGAAATGAACCGGCAATGCAATCCAAAGTGGAGTAACTCCTTTTAATATCTAAAGGACATGGACGGGCACCCACATACATACAGTACTTCAGATAGAGAACGGCATCATGGCCTCCAGGTCACCCTGAGCCCGCACGCACATACAGTACTTGCACACACACAAACACAAAGAAAATGTATCATACAGTCACATGGCCTCCACGTCATTGACTTCCTCAAGTCATTACCATCTCCTGCTAAGAGTTATTAAATAGTCCCCCGCCATCCCAACTGAGCCTCCTTGACATAACCTTAACCAAGCCTGTCACATAAATAATAGAGAAATGAACCGGCAATGCAATCCAAAGTGGAGTAACTCCTTTTAATATCTAAAGGACATGGACGGGCACTCACATACATACAGTACTTCAGATAGAGAACGGCATCATGGCCTCCAGGTCACCCTGAGCCCGCACGCACATACAGTACTTGCACACACACAAACACAAAGAAAATGTATCATACAGTCACATGGCCTCCACGTCATTGGCTTCCTCAAGTCATTACCATCTCCTGCTAAGAGTTATTAAATAGTCCCCCGCCATCCCAACTGAGCCTCCTTGACATAACCTTAACCAAGCCTGTCACATAAATAATAGAGAAATGAACCGGCAATGCAATCCAAAGTGGAGTAACTCCTTTTAATATCTAAAGGACATGGACGGGCACCGTATGTCCTAACACCTCTCATAGTTCCTAAAGGGAAATCTAAAGATAGAATGTTCCCATTGGGAAAGTTTTTCCTTTATTAATCAGAAGAATACATCTCAGCTTGGGAAGGAGGAAGAAGATGATGGTGAGGATGAGGGGGAAGAGGAGTAAAACAAAGCAGGAGACAGAGTACAGGATACAGTAGTACAGTAGCTATAGCGTGTGGAAGACGTATCAGATCGAGAGAGGTATCCATGTCTCTTATTATTCTACAAACAAACATAAAGTCATCACCGGGAGAGGAAACACTCCAACACCTGATGCTCCGGCTCGTCCCTTACCTCCCAGCTTAGGTTACCCAGCAGGCCATTCTGCTGTCCGCGAGACAATAGCCGCGCAAAAAGACGACACCTCTTCCCCCTCTGGGTGTTCCGAGGCGCCAAAAAAGAAGAAGCAACACTATTGTTTGCGGAGATTAAAACATGTCGCAGTCTCTACCTCCCTGTTCTTTCCCCGATGGTAACTGGATCTGGCGAGAGATGAAAAACAGTCAGTGAACTCGCTCTCTCTTTCTGTTCATGCTTTTTTTTTTTTTATGAATGTGATTTTTTTTTTTTGTCCCGTTTACTTTTGTTTTGGGGTGTTATTGTGTCTCGCGACGGTACGCTTAGCGGCTTAGTGCCTTAGTAGCTTGGCTCAGGCTGAATGGGGTAGCATGTCCTTTCCCTGCATGTCTATGTAATACAGGTATAAGGTTGGTGTTATGACCACCTCTGTGTCCCATCTCGATTGTTACTGTGTGAAAAGAAATAGCTTCAAGTTATAAAAGAATCACGGGTGTCCCTTCCTTGTGAACCTACACTGGGAAACCTTATGTGGACAATATCATGCTGTGGGGATGTTTTTCAGCTGCAGGGACTGGGAGACTAGTCAGGTTTGAGGGAAAGATGGACGCAGCAAAGTACAGAGAGATCCTTGATGAAAACCTGCTCCAGAGAGCTCAGGACCTCAGACTGGTGTGAAGGTTCACCTTCCAACAGGACAATGTCCTAAGCACACAGCCAAAACAACACAAGATTGGCTTCGAGACAAGTCTCAGAATGTCCTTGAGTGGCCCAGCCAGAGCCCGGACTTGAACCCGATCTAATATCTCGATAGAGACCTGAAAATATTTGTGCTGCAACACTCCCCATCCAACCTGACAGAGCTTGAGAGGATCTGCAGAGAATAATTCGAAAAACTCCCCAAATACAGGTGTGCCAAGCTTGTAGCGTCATACCAAGAAGACTCGAGGCTGTAATCGCTGCTAAAGGTGCTTCAACAAAGTACTGAGTAAAGGGTCTAAAGACTTATGTAAATGTGATATTTCAGTTCTAAATATGTTTTTGCTTTGTCATTCTGGGATATTGTGTGTATATTGATGAGGGAAAAAAAACAATTTAAGCAATTTTAGAATAAGGCTGTAACGTAACAAAATGTGGAAAAACTGAGGTGGCCGAATACTTTCTGAATACACTGTATAAACTAAAAGCATAACAACTGGTTATAAAGTGGCAGAATTGTCCTTAAATCAGCCCATCTCTATTTCAAATCAGTTTCTTCTGGGTCCACTGGCCCTGACTGCTGTGTCCTACAGAATCTAGATGTACAGATTCAGGCCTAGATTCAATCAGATCAAGCGTTAAACTTCGATAGCCGACTCCCACATAGCTGATGTTTTGGCGATGTTGGATGTATTACTGAGTTGGAGCTGTCAAATTGGTGAGCAAGTATTGTTGACCATTGTCGCAGAGCCACACCCGTAACACTTGCGTTAGAAGTCCATAAAAAGAAAGTGTAGGCTATATAGAAATAATGATGCTCAAATTCAAAATGATGGAATAAATGAATGAGGATTTCTGTCAGCCTAATCGAGGTGTAGATTAAGTCTCACATTCCAGTCTTTGAACTTGTAAACAAGGCTGCATGGGATTTCTCTTAGGGCGCTATTCAGTCTGTAACGCTGAAGAGTTCCAGATTCCGTTATAGAACGTTTAAAGGTCATTTCTGATTGAGCCGACATATTACCGGAAATGCAGTCTACGCCAAAGCGGGAACGTTGCCTTTAAATTTCAATCACACATGAACTTCCGCAATGCGGATTGAATAGGAGCCTTAATGCATTTCCGTGTTGCCAATGGCATTGTACTCTTTAGGTATAATTCCAGGAGCCGCTTGTGGATTTGACAGCTCTAACCCAGTTCCCACCCGACACTGCGGCTAAAGAGGATCTGATTGAATAGAGCCCCTAAAAATCCAGAGACAGGACTGTCACAGGTGTGACTTATTTTCATGTTTAACCTAACTAACAGTCCTATCGGTTCATTTTTGTCTTCTAGGCAGCCGCCCACAGGAAGTGAATGCAGTCCGGAGGCATGGTGGAACCCAGGTTGTGGTGGCGGTCCTCTGCTCGGACGTTGCGTGCATCAACTAATGGTTGCGTGCCATGTCATCGACAGTGCCGCCGGATTGATAACATATGATGTGCATAAATACCTATCCAGGCGTTGTAAGATCTGGCATGTGTCAGCAACGCCTGGGCACAGGAAGGCATCCTTTTTCTGAGCATGCAGCGGCTTCGTTTGGTGAGAGCAAATGGCGTTTGTGCTAAATGGAGATCTTGAAAAAATGGAAGGCTGCCTCCTGGGCTGCACCACTTCCTGCGCCACGTTTTTTTTTGTATGTTTGTCATTTTAACTATGATGGTTTTTAAAGTTACAAATGTACCCACCATAAATTCATGCCCTATTAAAATATGTTGTTTGTTGAAAATGTTGTCTTCGTCTACTTCACTAAGCCTTCTCAATCCAGATCACTTTTCCACCTCGTGACAGGTCCGCCACAAACTTGAGGTACAGCATACAGAGAATGTGAGCACGCCAGGGCAGATGATGGCCAATTAGGCTTGAACGCTGCAACCACTGGTTATATTTGTTTCCCATTCATCATGAACAAGATCACGGCTACTGTACACATCATTACAATGAGTGGGGGCTTGAGGTGCCTGGATAAACCTTTTATATCCCTCAAATTCAAATCTGGACCTCGGCAGACCTGGGACACCAGGTGGGTGCAATTAATTATCAGGTAAAATAGAAAACCAGTACTCCGGACCTCATATTGTAAAATGGGATGCAGGTAGCATAGCGGTTAGAGAGTTGGGCCAATAACAGAAAGGTCTCTAGTTCAAATCCCTGTAGCTGACTAGGTGAAAAATCTGTTGATGTGCCCTTGAGGAAAGCACTTAAACCTAATTGCTCCAGGGTTGCTGTTGATAATGGCTGGCAAGCGACCCCACTCTCAGAGGGAGTTGGGATATGCAATAAACAACATTTTCTTACCTTTATTTAACTATTTAAGTCAGTTCAGAACAAATTCTTATTTTCAAGGACAGCCTAGGAACAGTGGGTTAACTGCCATGTTCAGGGACAGAACGACATATTTTTACCTTGTCAGCTCAGGGATTTGATCTGGCAACCTTTCGGTTACTAGTCCAACGCTCTAACCACTGGGCTACCTGCCACCCCACAAGTCCAAATATAAGCACCCACCAAATCATTATCAGACTTAAATACCCCTGCTTTATATAAGACATTTTATGGACCCTGCTGTTGACTTTCGAAAGCGAGAAAAGTTTCACATTTACCTTTTAAGGTGTATTCATTTGAAAAACAATAGTTATACTGAAATGAAGAGGGACCTGAAAAAAAACAATGTCTTCATAGTGAGTAACAACAACTTGTTACCACACTATTACCAAGTTGGTATCGTGCTGTAACGTAAAGCGCTACCATTTTAAGAATGCAGAATGCCACCGTGGCTGTTACCTTATCTTGACGAACAATCACTGCACTCCTATGGCTAATCAGTGGAACCCATGCACTCAGGAAACCTTGACTGTGTATAGAGCTGAGACAGCAGATACTGTGACTGTGAGAACCAGAATCACAATGGCTGATCGGGATGTAATAGGGTTGGAGCCTGCCTTGCAGAACAGAGGCAGGAGCCACAGCAGGGCTCAGATTCTCATTAGCTAAGGCCTGAGGAGTAACCCTAGCCGTGGGGATGGATAAATACTGTAGCAGCAGTGGTGTCTTCCCTTCCCTCTGAGTTGGCTCTCTTACCATGTGGATGACAGTGCATACAGTGTGCAGCACAGATCACATGACTGTAGCGCCGATCTCAACATGATGTACATTCCGTTACTAGCCTCTCCAGCTAGGGTGATATCTCTTCTGGTGAGAGACAAGTGGCCCATGGAGGTCATCGAAGACAGACATTTCAGAATTGGGAGCATCACAGGATGGTCCAGTCCTACTGTTCACTGCTCACCCTAATTTTGGTAGTGCAGGCCTAGCTGGCGCTTTCTTCTTATTATATCTGACCATGTTCCATTTCAACTCTGCTACTTTACTGGAGGAATTTAAAGAGATTGATGCACAAAGTAAACAGCAGTATCGGTCCGACTTCCGCAACAACTAAGGGATGGATTCAATCGGTATCGCAGAAGTATTGCGGAAGATCCGGGTTATACCTCGATTGAAAAATAAAGGCAATGTCCCTGCGTTCCATGGAGACTGGATTCACTGCATATGTCGGCTCAATGGGAAATGACCTTTACATTTGAATGCATTTCAGAGACATGGACTGAATCTAGCCCTAAGAGAACAAAACTAAACTTATTGGCTTTTGTTGACTTGCAGTTATCACGTTGCAGCAGAGGTGAACCTGTGCACACGTGCAAATACTCTGTGTGAGTCAGTGGAGGCTGGTGGGAGGAGCTATAGCAGGACGGGCTCATTGTAGTGGCTGCAATGCAATAAATGGAACGGAGTGAAACGTGGTTTGATATCGTTCCATGATTTCCATTCCAGCCACTACTATGAGCCCGTCCTTCTATAGCTCCTCCCACCAGCCTTCACTAGTGTGAGTGCATCGTCGTGCATCGCGCTCACCTGCAATATCTTCGGTTCCTCCTGATGATTGTAGCAACATCATCACGCTGAGTTTCAGTTTAATCTTCAATTCACAACTTGGAATTTACCCATATTGGTTTCAATGAGTTGAAGTCAGATTGTACAGACCCCGGAATCTGTCCAGTGTGTAGTAAGAACAGCTGAACATATGCATTCAAGTAGAATCCTAAATTCCATAGTCATGCCACTTGAACAGTAGTAATTTTCATAAATAATCTGTACTCCCTGACAACATAATCAGTAGCTGTTTTTAGAGGCTGACTCTAATCTGCATGAATATCCCATTGAGAGACAAAATATAGCAGTGTGTCGGCGATAGCACCATACCTTCCACGAATGCACTTACGAAACAATACAAAAGGGAGACATGCTTGGTCTATGGCGATGTGTTCAGTACTGGGAGCTAGTATGCATAGTGAAGTACTACTGTAAAAAGTGATGGAAGCTGGTCTGTAGGGACAAATCCAATAAAGAGGGGCCTATAGAGTCCTTTCTGATGGGTGGAGATGTGACAAGCTGCCAGCTCATATGCTGTTGTGGTTGAGTCACTTCACTGTGGGTCGCGGGTCCCTCTCGCCCCCATCCCTGGCCTCACCCCACTTCGCTCACAGCCTCGTTTGAGCCATTAGGGCCATGGCAGAAGACGCCCCATGTTTTAACCCACCGCTCCACTCGCCCAAACCCCCACCCGCCTCTTCCCTCTGCTACTCCATCCCTTCACCCTCTCTGCATCTTATAGACAACCTGCCATGACACGTTGGCTGAGGGTTAACTGCACCACGCCACGGTGTTTAAGGGTGTGTTGTGAAAAGCCCTCGCTGACAATGTCATGATTACATGTCTGTCCATCAGCCAGCGCGGTAGGAGCTCCACGGCTCTACGAAGACACACCAGGAATTTGAAGGGGTTAGCTGCATTTGCATGAGTGATTGAACTGAAGTGATTCACCAGGAAACTCAGCCTCACATTGATAAAGCTCAAGGGAGTCGAATGAATAAGCATCTGTGAGTCGTGTCTTTGTGTTGTGCAACTTTGATGTATCCGTTTCAGTTTCAATACTTCCCAGAGAATCTAATATTTGATCGTGTTATGCCATGCCCTTTTAGCTGGCAAGGAAACAACATTTCTTGGCTGGTAGGACTGTTTTGTCTGGACTTTCTGCCTGCTTACCTACAATGCAGAGGCAGACAAGTGTTGGGTTTCCCCCATATCTGGCAAATAACACCTGTAGTAAATACAAGGATTACAACTGGTTTGAAACAGCCAAATTAGGCATTGTAATGCTCCAACAGTGTTGTAATCCTGCAGGAAACCTGAACACGGCACATGTAGTGATACCATCGCTCCAAGTTGAGTTTGAATTTAAAAGGGTCTTTTGTTTAGATGGTCATTCGCTTAGTTCTTGTTCTCAACACCTGTGTTTTCATTCTTCGACAGTGAGAGCCCAACATAATCAATGTGGGTTGAGAATGTCTATACCACCTGTGTTTTCTGAGAAATATCAATGCTGTAGCTGGAATGTGATGAGTGTGTTTCATGAAACAAGGGGAGCGGTATAGGAGGAGAGAGATGCAGGTTGACTTGGCTGAGGATTCACCCTTAGGGCAGATGTGCTAATGGGAGACGATGGGGTCTCTCTCTCTTTCTCGAACACACACACACACACACCAGAGCTATGGTTATCAGGAGGGCCCAGATGTAACGAGATCGTGATCCAAAGTGATATAGGGTGGATATATGGGAGGCGTGTGTGAGGAACTCCTAATTGTGTCCCAAGATTTGGCATGGTGAAATGGTTAGCCTAAATCCCATTCAGTCACTGGATATAAATGGGTATGATATACCGGTGTTACATTGATATTAAAGCTAGACTCCGCGAGTGCGGCGTCGCCTCGCTAAGTAACAGTGTCAATTTCCGCAACAACTAAGAATGTTGAAGCAGAGCTAAGCGCCGCAGCTGTTTTGGCCCCACAGCTACGTTGTAGCAGCGTGAAGCACACCCATGCACATCGCGCTCATCTAAACAGCATAGTCTACCTTTAATGTTATGCTTCCATCTTTACAGTTTACAGGTATTGACTGTGATTTCTTTTTAGACTGATGCCAAAGTACTGGTATTAAAAATGGGTAGGTTCAGGTAGATATTTTTTTTTTTTTTTTACAGGATATGACATTACTACAGTGACAAGCAGACATACACGGCGGCACGTAGACATTTGGGTAGCAGCTTTATTTTTGTGCAAGTCTCTCAGCACGTGTCAGAGACGGGGGGGGGGGGGGGGGGTGTGCTTTGCAACAAATGCTTTACATTAGAGTGGGCTTGGCTGCATTGGTCACAGTGACCATCGCTATTCATGCCAATTCATAACATGGCTGCTCTGGTTCTATGTCCCCATGGCTGTCCCTATCTGAAACCGCCTAGGTCCTGTGTCACCTCCCTGACCTGTCATCCCTGTGACTATCTGTTATATTATCATTCAGCCATCACAATGAGAGAGATGGTCATCAGAAGACAGACGGTATTCGATCGGTGTGAGGCATTGGCTGAGTATTTGCGTTGCTTTCCCAGTAGATGCCTCTCGCCTGTCCAATGAGCCGTTCGTAAACAAAAAGCAGGCACCACAATGTAAGTTGCTTCAGCAGGTGTATGTTTCAAGCCCACTAAAAAGTGATTCGATAAGGTGTGTGTAATTTTTAATGACTTTACACATAACAGAAGCAAGTAATATCAGCAGGTAGCTGAAAAACAAGCAGCAGTAGTCTATGTAACATAAAAAAATACGTGTTTTTCCCCCTCCAGAATCCATAAAAACAATACCTGAATCCATAAAAATAAAAAAAATCCATCCAATCCTTGATAACTTGCCACCATGCATTATGTAAGGCTTTAGTTCCCTAATTGCGCTAACAAACCTAGACTAGATGACGCTGTGTAATGGTTTAATCTAGCTATCTCTAATCAAAATCGTACTCGAGCTAGCAAATGTTGTACTATACAGCTCACTAGGCTTCTGCATGTGTTAAACAGAGGTAGTAGGGATTGGTAAACGTCGCCACAGAACTAGTGCAATGGCAAACTGATAAGACATATAGAACCTTCATCGCTGGTTCATCCCTGGATAAGTATTACTGCTGGCTTAAGTTTTATTGGTGGCTTGGCATATATGAAAATGCCTCAGATGGTATGTCCTCCAATAACCCCTGAACAGCTTTCCCCTATATTGCTATCCCTATCCCTTATGCTACTGATCCAATCCTTCAACTCCATACAACTACTCATCGGTGTCCTGGAAAAATCTCCAACCCCACACCCACCTTGTTAAACGACTCAACTGATCATCGACACCTCGAATAGCTTGATCAGACATGTTAGCACTGGGCAATTAAAAACTGCATGCACACAGTATTACTCTCAAAGACCAGGGGGTTGGGGACCACTGAGTGAGAGGGATTGTGTTGGCATGGATCATTGCTGGTTTGGATGGGGGGGTGCTAAAGCAGTTACATAAGGGGTGGTTGAGCTGTTGGGGAAGAGCTTGGGCTGTTCTTTCAGCTGTTCCCTGAGGGCCCCGGTATCCGTGGCCCTCCAGACGTGGAGGGCTGTACCGGCCGAGAGAACCAGGAAGAGGAGGAAGGCGGTGGGGTAACCCACCCAGTCCACCAGACCCCCCGCCAGGGCACTGAACATCAGCTTCCCCAGTACCTCCAGGGTGGACAAGAAACTGTAGTGGGTGGCCTGTCGGGAGAAGATGAGAGGGGAGAGAGGAGAGGGTTAAGTAGGGGCGAGGGCAGAGAGAGAAAAAAAAACTGGACTCGGGTGACGTCTCGGGTATGTGGTCATCTGCTTGTCTTTTAACTGGTGTTCGCAAGAAAAATCAGTGGGGAGACTAACTCCCACAAAAAAGGAGGAGGGACAGGAGACAGAGAAAATGAAGGAAATACTACAGAAGAAGAAAGGAACCAAAAGAAGAATTGAAGAGGGAGCCAGAATGATAAAGCTTGAGATTTGTGTCTCCAATGTGTGGATGGAGGCCAGCTCGTGAGGGGTATCTGGGTCCAGGCCTGCAGGCTCTTAGAGGGAGAGAGGAGAAAGAGAGAGAAATAGTGAGAGAAAGAGCAAGAGAGAGACAAGACCAACACAGATTACCTAACATCCCAGACTCTACCTCTCAGGCCCACAGCAACACAACATAACTAACGCAGATTCATGGGTCTCCACCCTCTACTGACACATACAGTGCCTTGCGAAAGTATTCGGCCCCCTTGAACTTTGCGACCTTTTGCCACATTTCAGGCTTCAAACATAAAGATATAAAACTGTATTTTTTTGTGAAGAATCAACAGCAAGTGGGACACAATCATGAAGTGGAACGACATTTATTGGACATTTCAAACTTTTTTAACAAATCAAAAACTGAAAAATTGGGCGTGCAAAATTATTCAGCCCCCTTAAGTTAATACTTTGTAGCGCCACGTTTTGCTGCGATTACAGCTGTAAGTCGCTTGGGGTATGTCTCTATCAGTTTTGCACATCGAGAGACTGACATTTTTTCCCATTCCTCCTTGCAAAACAGCTCGAGCTCAGTGAGGTTGGATGGAGAGCATTTGTGAACAGCAGTTTTCAGTTCTTTCCACAGATTCTCGATTGGATTCAGGTCTGGACTTTGACTTGGCAATTCTAACACCTGGATATGTTTATTTTTGAACCATTCCATTGTAGATTTTGCTTTATGTTTTGGATCATTGTCTTGTTGGAAGACAAATCTCCGTCCCAGTCTCAGGTCTTTTGCAGACTCCATCAGGGTTTCTTCCAGAATGGTCCTGTATTTGGCTCCATCCATCTTCCCATCAATTTTAACCATCTTCCCTGTCCCTGCTGAAGAAAAGCAGGCCCAAACCATGATGCTGCCACCACCATGTTTGACAGTGGGGATGGTGTGTTCAGCTGTGTTGCTTTTACGCCAAACATAACGTTTTGCATTGTTGCCAAAAAGTCTTGTTGTTGCCATCTGACCAGAGCACCTTCTTCCACATGTTTGGTGCGTCTCCCAGGTGGCTTGTGGCAAACTTTAAACGACACTTTTTATGGATATCTTTAAGAAATGGCTTTCTTCTTGCCACTCTTCCATAAAAGGCCAGATTTGTGCAATATACAACTGATTGTTGTCCTATGGACAGAGTCTCCCACCTCAGCTGTAGATCTCTGCAGTTCATCCAGAGTGATCATGGGCCTCTTGGCTGCATCTCTGATCAGTCTTCTCCTTGTATGAGCTGAAAGTTTAGAGGGACGGCCAGGTCTTGGTAGATTTGCAGTGGTCTGATACTCCTTCCATTTCATTATTATCGCTTGCACAGTGCTCCTTGGGATGTTTAAAGCTTGGGAAATCTTTTTGTATCCAAATCCGGCTTTAAACTTCTTCACAACAGTATCTCAGACCTGCCTGGTGTGTTCCTTGTTCTTTATGATGCTCTCTGCGCTTCTAACGGACCTCTGAGACTATCACAGTGCAGGTGCATTTATACGGAGACTTGATTACACACAGGTGGATTGTATTTATCATCATTAGTCGTTTAGGTCAACGTTGGATCATTCAGAGATCCTCACTGAACTTCTGGAGAGAGTTTGCTGCACTGAAAGTAAAGGGGCTGAATAATTTTGCACGCCCAATTTTTCAGTTTTTGATTTGTTAAAAAAGTTTGAAATATCCAATAAATGTCGTTCCACTTCATGATTGTGTCCCACTTGTTGTTGATTCTTCACTAAAAAAAATACAGTTTTATATGTTTATGTTTGAAGCCTGAAATGTGGCAAAAGATCGCAAAGTTCAAGGGGGCCGATTACTTTCGCAAGGCACTGTACACACGGTGCAACCCTATTCCATACACTCGTGTTTACGCCAACAGACATACAGACTTCAAGTGTGCCAATGTTGGTATTTCAAACCATTATTAGTATTTTCAAAAAGTGTAAAAAAAAAGAATGAATTTTAACCACTTTAAAAGTGGACATACGTGCCTCCCGGGTGGCGCAGTGGTTAAGGGCGCTGTACTGCAGCGCCAGCTGTGCCATCAGAGTCCCTGGGTTCGCGCCCAGGCTCTGTCGTAACCGGCCGCGACCGGGAGGTCTGTGGGGCGACGCACAATTGGCCTAGCGTCGTCCGGGTTAGGGAGGGCTTGGTCGGTAGGGATGTCCTTGTCTCATCGCGCACCAGCGACTCCTGTGGCGGGCGGGGCGCAGTGCGCGCTAACCAAGGTTGCCAGGTGCACGGTGTAGCCTCCGACACATTGGTGCGGCTGGCTTCCGGGTTGGATGCGCGCTGTGTTAAGAAGCAGTGCGGCTGGTTGGGTTGTGTATCGGAGGACGCATGACTTTCAACCTTCGTCTCTCCCGAGCCCGTACGGGAGTTGTAGCGAGGAGACAAGATAGTAGCTGCTACAACAATTGGATACGACGAAATTGGGGAGAAAAAAAAAATTATAATAATAATAATTTAAAATAAAATAAAAGTGCATTAAATACATTAAATTATACAATTTAAAAAGCCCATTTCATTGAGAATGTCACAAACTGGACTATCTTTAGCAACTTACTTGGAGGAGATGGTGATTGGGTCTAAATAGCTGTATGGTGTTTGGTAGTCTAGAGGTTAAGAGCATTGGGCCAGTAACCAAAAGGTTGATGGTTCGAATCCCTAGCCGACTAGGTAAAAAATCTGTTGATCTGCCCTGAGCAAGGCTCTTAAACTCTAACTACTCCTGTAAGTCGCTCTGGATAAGAGTGTGTACTACAATATAAATTCAGTAAATTCAGTGTAATTTCTCCCAAAAGTCAGACTCTTTTCGCATACAAAGACAATTTTCTCAGATACATCTGCATTCACCACATTTAGTGTGGTTATCCTTAGATATATTCTCCGTAATTGTTGATATTTTGTCAATTTTTTATTCTAGATAACATTTTCTTTGAAAAAAAGCACTTCAGCATTAAACAGATAGAAAGATGAAAAAAGTATTTATGGACAGGTCAGGTCCTGGCGTGTCTTAACAGAATGTAACAAAAATATTTAGGCATACTTCATCCAGCGTCCAGAATTTTTTTTGGGCGCGATATGCAAATATGTGCATATTTAATGAGACATTGCCTCATTTGCATATCTTAATAAAATATTTCAGAAAAAAATGGAAATACAAAAAAAGTATTGGTGTTTGTACATTCTGGTAAAAGTTGATTGTGATATCATTAAGGGTAAACAAGTACCCTATGAGTGTGGTGCCTGGCCTTAAACCACCTCCACAAACGAAACTATGCAAACTACTAACCACTTAACAAAATTGATTTATTTCAGCACAAAACACTAAAGCATCTGCTGTGGCATGCAGTGCTGGCTACGCCTAAATCCACATGATCAAAGTGAAAGGAACCTAACTCAATAAGAGGAGTAGGTTGCCATGGAAAACATTGTTGAGTGATTACGGTGAGCAGATGACTTAGATTATTCAAACTTTGTGCGGTGAAAAGGCCTTCGTTCGTTGTGCCTTTGACGCTGTGTAATATAGCTCCTGTGTGGCTATGAGAAACTTAGCCAGTTACCCGACTCGGACAAATGCCACTGGTGGCAAAATGGGTGAGCTGTAAAGGAGACATTTCCCAGGCATCTTTGCTGGGTCTCAGTAGAGTCCAGTGCTGGGTTGAACCGGGTTCACACAGTCGGAGCGCCTGTAGACCCGAGTTAAGTGAAGTGCTTTTATTCGAGCGAACTTGTTTAAGGGATTCCGTTTCTCTCTCCTGGGCCCTCGACAAGCACTCATGGTATCAGCTTTCCGTCACTGGATATGACCTTAAAATAACAGGCAGCTATATGTGTCATGAGAACATTTCAAATTAACCCCGGAGGTTATCGCCTGTCTTTATCATCAAGGATTTGTGATGAGCTTTGTTTCATTAGCTTTTTCTTCCTTAATTGCTCAGACACAGCCCTGTATCCTCCTTGGTGTAGCTTTCCTAGTCGCCGACTCCTTGGTAGAACCGAGGCAACTCATCACCTTCAGAATTGATTGAGTGATGTTTGAGAGGCTGCAAACGGATCACCTCCAGGCAGCGATGGCCCAGTTTGAGTGGGACAAAAAAAAAGTTATGTCAAAGAAGAAGGGGAGAGAGAGAGATGAAAAAGGAGAGAATGAGAAAAAGACAGAAAAAGGGAGAGAGGGAGTGAAAAAGAAAAGGGCTTGTCAGTCCCAGATGACAGGTGGGTGTTGTTGCTTTGAGGAGGGCTACCTGTCCTGCCTGTTGACACCACAGGATATGACCTAACTCCATAGAAGGAGCACTTTAAAAAGAGAACAGTGGGGAAAGCAGAGAGGGAAGAGAACAGAGCAGGTTAGCCTGGTCTCTTTGTTGCGTTTGTTCACAGCCAGGAGTTTCTGTTTCGATGGCTTACATAACAGAGCACCCCTGTGGCCGCGACGGGGTTCGGACAAACCCTCGTCTTCTTAGGTAGAAGCCTCTCCTCCAAGCTGAGGTAAATGGCTGAGAGCTCCACTCTGTAAATGTGTGCATGACCTTCAAAATGTGGGGCACCAACAAAAATGTAAACAATGGAGCAAATGCATCCCTATGACATTTTAACATTCCATGAGAATATCTTTATGTATTAAAACATGATGTCAAGCTGAATATAATTTGTTTCTCACACCTAGGACCTGACTTGGCCATGGGAAATGATGTTCTAGGTGTTACTTTTCTTTACATCTGAACGGTGTAGCTGGGAACAAACGCGTTACATTCATTTCTGGAACTAGGTATCTTTTATGTGTTTTCTTTAAAGATTCCACCTACGCCTCTGTGAAAATGTCGCCTTTCATCTAAACCAGCTTTGGCAAGGACTAAAGCATGAATATTCTATTGTTGTCCAACACCAAACTTGTCCTTGTCGTTATGAAAAAGTATAAACACTAAAAACGACAGACTAAGTCTGCATGACATCGCAGCAGCCTGGTCCAAATAGCATAGCTACCTGCTCCATCTTTTCACCCCCCCCCCCCCCCCAAAAAAAACTTGACTTTAAAAATGTCAATCTACCAAGCAAGGTAACTAAAAAAATAGGCAGAGCAAACCTGTTTTGGTTATTTCTGGTACACTATATGACCAAAAGAATGTAGACACTTGCTTGTCGAACATCTCATTCCAAAATCATTGCCATTAATATGGAGTTGGTCCCCCCTTTGTTGCTATAACAGCCTCCACTCGTCTGGGAAGGCTTTCCACTAGATGTTGGAAAACTGCTGCGGGGACTTGCTTCTATATAGCCACAAGAACATTATGCTTGGTTCGCAGTCGGCGTTCCAATTCATCCGAAAGGTATTTGATGGGGTGGAGGTCAGGGCTCTGTGCAGGCCAGTCAAGTTCTTCCACACCGATCTCGACCAACCATTTCTGTATGAACCTTGCACATGGGAGTATTGTCATGCTGAAACAAGAAAGGTTGCCACAAAGTTGGAAGCACAGAATCTTCGAGAATGTCATTGTATGCTGTAGCGTTAAGATTTTCCTTCACTGGAACTAAGGGGCCTAGCCAGAACCATGAAAAGCAGTCTCAGAGCATTATTCCTCCTCCACCAAACTTTACAGTTGGCACTACGCATTGGGGCAGATCTTGTTCTGTGGCATCCACCAGAACCCAGATTAGTCCGTCAGACTGCCAGATGGTGAAGTGTGATTCATCACTCAAGAGAACACATTTCTACTGCTACAGAGTCCAATGGCGGCAAGCTTTACACCACTCCAGCGTCGCTCTGCATTGCGCATGGTGATCTTAGGCTTGTGTGCGGCTGCTCGGCCATGGAAACCCATTTCATGAAGCTCCCGCCGAACAGTTCTTGTGCTGACGTTGCTTCTCGAGACAGTTTGGAACTCTGTAGTGAGTGTTGCAACCGAGGACAGACGATTGTTACACGTGCTTCAGTACTCGGTGGCATCCTATTACGGTGCCACATTGAAAGTCACTGAGCTCTTCAGTAAGGCCATTCTAATGCCAATGTTTGTCTATGGAGATTTGCATGGCTGTGTGTTCAATTTTATATACCTGTCAGCAACGGGTGTGGCTGAAATAGCTGAATCCACTAATTTGAAGGGATGTCCACATGGGGCGGCAGGGTAGCCTAGTGGTTAGAGCGTTGGACTAGTAACCGGAAGGTTGCAAGTTCAAACCCCTGAGCTGACAAGGTCGTTCTGCCCCTGGCAGTTAACCCACTGTTCCTAGGCCGTCATTGAAAATAAGAATTTGTTTTTAACTGACTTGCCTAGTTAAATAAAGGTAAAAAAATATATTTAAAAAATACCTTTGTATTTCGTGTATATCATTAAAAAAAAAATGTTGGACTCATTCAGCAGTTTTGACGTTTAACTACAATACCATTGGAAATTGCTGTTGAAAGTTCAATTTATATTCCTAAAACTTCAGTTGAAAATGATGACGTTGCTGCTTCCTGTTGATAAGACATATTGATAATGTAAAAACAGTTTTAATGTGTCCAAATTAATAAGCGATAAACGATGATTCCGTGAAGCTGCCATCAAGGAAAGGGAAACAAATCTCTTTTTCTTAGTTAACTTCAACAAATCAGGACCCGCCATAGGATATCACCAGTGTCAACGGTTGGCTCCTATTTAAGTGAGAGTTTAACTGTCAAGTCCGCTTATTGGTGTGTGGTCAGCAACTTTTATAGAGAGATCGTCCCAAATTAAACGTACCATTTGTGAAAGTCCTGCGACCCCCAGCTAATATGACAGAAATCAGCATTACAAAACCAAAGATATTGGTTTTGTTTTAAGCTACTGAACTTGTGTCATCGTGCTGACTATAAACTTTTATAATAGCATTACCCATCTGAGGTAAAAAGGATGTGGTTAAGACGTCAGCTTGTGTAATGTAGTAACACATACTGTCCACATGGAAAGCAGCGTCATTTACATTAATTAGACATGGCAAAATATTTCAATGTCTTAATTTAAGATCGTAAATGAAGCAAATTCACATTTGTTCACTGATCAAATATTTCTCACTAGTTTAACCATTGAGAGAAAAAAAAATTTCTCACAACTAAACCAGGCGCTCTAGACTAGAGCATCCATAGGATCTGTGCAGCAGCCAGAACCTTTGACGTCCCTACTACATTTTAAGCAACTTTCAATCTAGACAATGTTTTGGTTCGGATTCAATTGAGATTTTGTGCCACTGGTCTACACACAATACCGGACAATGTCAAAGTGTTTAGGCATTTCTTACAAATATATATTTAAAAAAAAGCTGAAATGTCTTGAGTCAAGAAGTATTCAAACCCTTTGTTATGGCAATCCTAAATACATTCAGGAGAAAATTACAGTGCATTCGGGAAAGCATTCAGACCTGTTGACTTTTTCCACATTTTGTTACGTTACAGCCTTATTCTAAAATGGATTCTTTTTAAATTCACCCTTATGAATCTACACACAATACTCCATAATGACAAAGCAAAAACTGGTTAAGAAATATTTGTAAAATGTACAACAAATATTACATTTACATAAATATTCCGACCCTTTACTCAGTACTTTGTTGAAGCATCTTTGGCAGTGATTAGTGCCTTGAGTCTTCTTGGGTGTGACGCTACAAACGTGGCACAAATGTATTTGGGCAGTTTCTCCCATTCTTCTCTGCAGATCCTTTCAAGCTCTGTCAGGTTGGATGGAGAGCGTCGCTGCACAGCTATTTTAAGTCTCTCCAGAGATGTTTGATCGCGTTCAAATCCAGGCTTTGGCTGGGTCACTCAAGGACATTCAGAGACCTGTCCCAAAGCCACTCCTGCATTGTCTTGGTTCGGTGCTTAGGGTGGTTGTCCTGTTGGAAGGTTAACCTTCGCCCCAGTATGAGATCCTGAGCGCTCTGGAGCAGGTTTTCATCAAGGATCTCTGTACTTTGCTCCGTTCATCTTTCCCTTGATCCTGACCAGTCTCCCAGTCCATGCTTCACTGTAAGGACGGTATTGGCCAGGTGATGAGCAGTGCCTGGTTTCCTCCAGACGTGACGCTTGGCATTCAGTCCAAAGAGTTCAATCTTGGTTTCATCAGACCAGAGAATCTTGTTTCTCATGGTCTGAGAATCCTTTAGGTGCTCTTTGGCAAAATCCAAGCAGGCTGTCATGTGCCTTTTATTGAGGAGTGGCTTCTGTCTGGCCACCATACCATAAAGGCCTGATTGGTGACCTGCTGCAGAGATGGTTGTCCTTCTGGAAGGTTCCTGGTCACCTCCCTGACCAAGGCCCTTCTGCCACGATTGCTCAGGTTGGCTGGGCAGCCAGCTCTAGGAAATGTCTTGGTGGTTCCAAACTTCTTCCATTTAAGGATTATGGAAGCCACTGTGTTCTTGGGGACTTTCAATGCTGCAGACATTTTTTGTACCCTGCCCTAGATCTGTGCCAAGATACAATCCTGTCTCAGAGAATTCCTTCGACCTCACGGCTTGGTTTTCGCTCTGACATGCACTGCCCACTGTGGGGCCTTACATAGACAGGTAGATGTCTTTCGAAATCATGTCCAATCAATTGAATTGACCATAGGTAGACTCCAATCCAGTTGTAGAAACATCAAGGATGTTCAATGTCTCAAAGCAAAGGGTCTGAATACTTTTTAAAATAAGGTATCTGTTTTTAATACATTTGCTAACATCTCTAAAAACCTGTTTTCGCTTTGTTATTATGGGGTAGTGTGTAGATTGATGAGGATTTTTTTTTTTGTATTCCATTTTAGAAAAAGGCTGTAACGTAACAAAATGTGGAAGTCAAGGGGTCTGAATACTTTCTGAATGCACTGTGTCTGCAATGTCCCTCAGTCGAGCAGTGAATTTCAAACACTGATTAAACCACAAAGACCAGGAAGATTTCCAATGCCTCACAAAGAAAGGCACCTATTGGTAGATGGGTAAAAATAAAAAGCAGACATTGAATATCCCTTTGAGCATGGTGAAGTTATTACACTTTGGATGGTGTCTCAATACACCCAGTCTCTACAAAGATGCAGGCGTCCTTCCTAACTCAGTTGCCAGAGAGGAAGGAAACCGCTCCGGGATTTCATCATGAGGCCAATGGTAACTTTAATACAATTGCCAGAGTTTAATGTATGTGATAGGAGAAAACTGAGGCTGGATCAACAACATTATTGTTACTCCACAATACTAACCTAAATAACAGTGTGAAAAGAAGGAAGCCTGTACAGAATAAAAATATTCCAAAACATGCATCCCGTTTGCAATAAGGCACTAAAGTAAAACTGCAGAAAATGTGGCAAAAAAAAGAATTTTATGTCCTGAATACAAAGCATTATGTTTGGGGAAAATCCAACATAACTAATCACCGAGTACCACTCTTCATATTTCCAAGCATGGTGGGGGCTGCATCATGTAATGGGTATGCTTGTCATCGGCAAGGACAGGAGTTTAGGATAAAAGGAAACAGCCAAGCACAGGCAAAAATCCTATCCTCAGTTGGCTTTCCAACAGACACTGGAAGACAAAATTACCTTTCAACAGGACAATAACCTAAAACACAAGGCCAAATATACACTGGAGTTGCTTACCAAGATGACATTGAATGTTCCGGAGTGGCCTAGTTACAGTTTTGACTAAAAATTGTCTTGAAAATCTATGGCAAGATTTGAAAATGGCTGTCTAGCAGTGATCAACAACCAACTTGATGTGAAATTACTGTATTGTACAATCCAGGTTAGAAAATCTCTTAAGAGATTTACCCAGAAAGACTCACAGCTAACATGTATTGACTCAGGGATGTGAATACTTATGTAAATGAGATATTTCTGTATTACATTTTTCAATAAATTTGCAAAAAAACTAATAAAAACTTGTTTACACTTTGTCATGGAGTATTGTGTGTAGATCTGTGTGGCTCTTACCTGTACACTCTCCTCCGCTCTCTGTGTGCAGTGCATCATGGTCGTGAAGGTGAGCGTGGTGATGAGGCCGCCCAGGAAGTGCTGAACGCTCAAACTCAACACAGCCATAACTGAGGGGCACAAACACAGCCTGAGAAACTTGACACGTCTCAATGTGAACACTGTAGCACAATGCTGCGAGACATTACGGCACATCCGGTTCTAATTTAGCGCCATTTAAATCTCCCTTTTCGCTCAGAAATTCCTACTGGATGGATGGTGTGAGGAGAGCTCTGTGGCACAACGTGCATCAGAGGAGACTGATTTGTTGCTGAACAAAGGTAGAAGTGTGGGGGGGGGGGGGGCGTCTCCTCGCGTTCCCCCAATCAAGTCGTTCCCTCTCAGGAGAAGAGAGCAGAACACAGGCAACACAGAGCATCTCTCAGCTCCCACTGACGGTGAATTATTCACCAGAGATGTCGAGTTTTGCTGAATAAGACTTCTCCATTTCATAAGATTCAGAGAGCGAGACACTAACTCAGCTCATCAGAGTGAGAGAAGGGGGCACTCATGTAATATTAAGAATTTTGCGGCAAAACATTGTCACATTTTTGGATCTTTGACATCACAAGAGGGAGGCCTCCACTTCGAGGTTTCCAGAGTGAACAGCTCAACAAAGGTTCAAACAGGTCACACAGACAGCTTCTGTTCTTCGTTCAGCTTTCCTTCATTTGCATGAGATTAAAACGGAGAGAGCAGAGAGGGGGGGATCTGAGATTTGTAGATCTACAAAGATATTCTAGTGTATCCTAGCAGTGAATCCATTTCATTCTTTTTTGACAACAATAATTATTTGAACCCATTTCTGCTTGGCTGGGGAGCACGCATGGCTTATGCAACAAACTGAATGGACTTTGGGACGGCAGGTAGCCTAGTGGTTAGAGCGTTGGGCCAGTAACCGAAAGGTTGCTGGATCGAATCCCCGAGCGGACTCTGTTCTTCTGCCCCTGAACAAGGCAGGGGCAGAAGAACACTGTTCCCCGATAGTCCGGCATTGTAAATAAGAATTTGTTCTTAACTGACTTGCCTACTAAAGGTTAAATAAAAAATAATATATAAAAAAATGGAGTATCAAATTTTATGTATAGACCTAAATGTGGATGGTCACACATGACACAACGTGTTATTTGTTTTGCCATGGGGACATGGCATGTGGGGTTAGAGGATGCAACCTGGACATCCATGAATCGACATATGCGAACGTGAGTAGGTTACCTTGAAAACAACGGTCGGACATCTTGGACGCAGTCCCCAGTTCTGTATACCCCAGTGGGTTAGAGTGCCGCAGTTGTGGACGCATGTATGGGTATCCGGTAAAGTCCATCCCATGCAGCTTTCATGTACAAAAGCGGATCGATCTGGGAGCCCTGTGGGTCTGTATATTCTGTGGGTCTAATATTTATAGCTAGCTACCTGTATGAGTCAGTGAGGTTACAGAGGTGCCTGCCTTCATTCATCAGTCCCACAGTCACCTGCTCACACATCGTAAAAGGAAAAAAAGATATTGAGCTACGGATGGACAAATAGATGTTGCTAGAGGGGGACCAGGGACGCGCGTGTAAGTCGAGATCAG
This sequence comes from Oncorhynchus mykiss, assembly GCF_013265735.2. Classification (NCBI taxonomy): domain Eukaryota; kingdom Metazoa; phylum Chordata; class Actinopteri; order Salmoniformes; family Salmonidae; genus Oncorhynchus; species Oncorhynchus mykiss. The sequence continues at coordinate 47,885,236 of NC_048575.1, forward strand.
TGGCTAAGGACAGGCTGGTTAGAGTCAATGATGTACTTGTATGTCCATGGTTAAGTGGGTGAACCGATGCCTATGCTGCCTAGTCAAGAGTGCGGCCGGGTCTTCTCTCACCTTTCATGAGTGGGGAGGGTTCCAGCACAGTCAGGAGGGAGCTCTGGAACACCATGCTGACCGTCCGCATTACAAACACCCGCCTCATCAGAGAGCCAATACTGTGGAGACACACAAGACAAACAACGAGTCACACTCTTAGAAATAAAAAGGTTCCAAAAGGGTTATTTGGATGTCCCCAAAGAGGAAACATTTTTGTTTCCTGGTAAAAAAAAACATTTTTGGCTCTGTGTGTGGAAAGGGTTGTACATGGGGAACCCAAAACGGTTCTACTTGGAACCAACAAGGGCTCTCCTATGGGGACAGCTGGAGAACCCTTTTAGGTTCTAGATAGAAAAAATTGTGCTAAGAGGAGACAAATGCAATTTGACACACACACACACACACACACACACTGATAAAGAATACTGTGAAGTATGTGCATGCTAACAAAAACAAACACAATATTTCCCCTCTACAGTAGCTCACACGAGTGAGCGCATGCACACACACGACGTGTCGCCAGACGCTAATCGATTCCCTGATAGTCTAAGAGCTTTGTCTCCCGGTGGGCATGGCTCATGTGGTAATCAATAACCTAAGGACCTCCCCAGCGTGGAAGTGAATTAATGACCATCAGGACACTCGCCCTCTTAGAGCAGTGTGCGTTGTGTGTGTGTGTGTATGTCACCTAGGGATTACCACAGTGGCAATCATTCTCCAAAAAGGTCCCTGTCAATCAGACGAACCTGGCCCGTGTCACTGTCTGATATCTGAAATCTATACAACCCATCTGACATTGACCTTACCACAGCTTAGTTTGAACTCAGGCTAATGTGAGCATACAGTCGGTTTCATAACAATTCACCCCCCTTTGGATTTCTTCACATTTGATTGTGTTACAAAGTGGGATTAAAATGGATTTAAATTGTCTTTTTTTTTGTCATCTACAAAAATACTTTGTAACTAACATGTAAAAATGTGTAAAATTAAACACTAATATAGTTTGATTAGATAAGTATTCACACTCCTGCGTCAATACAAGTTAGAATCACCTTTGTCAGCTGTGAGTCTTCTTGAGTAAGCCTCTAAGAGCTGTCCACACCTGGACTGGGCAATATTAGACTATTATTATTTACAAAACTATTCAAGCTCTGTCAAGGTGTTGGTGTCACGGTTAGAAAGTCACTTTCACGTCAAGCCATGGATCGTCAAGCAGATTTACGTCAAAACTGTAACTTGGCCACTCAGGAACATTCGTTGTGTTATAGGTTATTGTCCTGCTGAAAGGTGTATTCCTCTACCAATATCTGATTAAAAGTAGGTTTTCCTTGAGGATCTTGCCTGTGCTTAGCGCCATCTTGGTTTATTTTTGTCTAGCATCTACCAATCACTATCCTTCTTCATGAGGCTTCCGATATGCTCCCTGTTTTTTTTTAGTTGAATCTGTGCTGTATGTATGGGGGACAGAGGAAGGGGTAGTCATTAAAAATCATGCCAATCCCTGTTATTTCACACAAAGTGAGTCCATGTATATTATGTGGTTAGGCAAAATGTTACTCCTGAAACTAGTTTAGGCTTGCCTAAACAAAGGGTGTGAATAATTATACTATATTACAGTTATTTCATTTTTATTACATTTGTAAACGTTTGTAGAATTTTCTTTTCACTTTGACATCATGGAGTATTTTGTGTAGATCAACGGGGGAAAAAAGGCACAATTAAATACATTTCTATACCACTTCGTAATGCAACAAAATGTTAAAAAAGAAAGAAAAAAGGAGACAGGCCTACAAACTATCCCAAAATGGTATATCAAATAGAATCTGTCTCCTTCTGTCCATTCTCAGTCTGTAAGCCTACAGGACCTACAGGGTCCTTCCAACCTGAAAAACAATCTGCTATCATTCACATGCTAAAGACATTCTTTCCCTTCGTTCATTATTCCCTCCCTTCTCAATGACACTCTTTGAAATCTGGCTCTCTGGGGAGTTGCCGTAGTGATGGGGCGAGAGAGGAGAACCTGCCTCGCCACTGACACCTCACACTGGCTAGGCCCCGATACCATATAGGTTCTCAGGTTGCCGATGGCGATCTGTGTAAGGGGGTCAGTCTCTGGCCACTCAAGCGTTTCTGATGGGGCCCAGGATAAGCGTCCAAATGAGCTTTTAGAGCATTGAAACGGCCTGGTGGATAGGCTTTGTGTAATGGGTGTGTGTGTGTAATGTGTGTGTGTGTGTAATGTGTGTGTGTGTGTGTATGCGTGTTGGGACATGGGGGGAGAGGGATGGGAATCACTCTGTGGGAATCTGGACTGAGTGTACAGTGTCAGGTGAACGCACCTCCGTGTGTGAAAATGTGACAATTCTGCCGGAGTCCTTTACAAGAAAGAAAGACGGAAGAGAAAGACAGACAGAAAAGAAAGAAGTACCCTCAAAAATATGAGAGAACTTTGGTGAAAGAGATTTCAAACAAAAAGTATTTGGACTTATTTTACAGGTAGTAAAGGTAAAAAACCTCAGAGCAAGCTGTGCAGACTTCTTAATACAAAGACAATATATTGGTATTCTTTTCATATAGGGCATATTTCAGATCGACGCTAATGGTAGTATTAAGCAATAAGGCCAGAGGAGGTGTGGTATAGGGCCAATATACCACGGCCAAGGGCTGTTCTTAGGCACGACGCGGACACTAATAACGTAATTAAAGGAAATGTTTTGTCATACCCGTGGTATACGATCTGAAACACCATGGCCTTCAGCCAATCAAAATTCAGGGCTCAAACCACCCAGTTGATAATTATCATTAACCCATCTAGCTTTGTGAGTGCTATAGATGGACATGGTGCTGTGTGATCCACGCTAAAGCCTTGTGTGGGAAAATACATACGCAATGTTATTTATAGATTGCATTACATCTCATGTGCCGAGGGCGGAAGCTATAAAGTGAAGCTATGGGCAGATGTATGGTCTTATGCAATGCAGGATGAGTTAGGGTACTGTATGCGCTGTAATGGTACTTGCTGAAACTGTAAGGTTAAGTAGCAATTGAAAGGAGTACTCAAAGCTCTACAGCTGAGGCACGGTAGTGATATTGTGTGTACAGTGATAACCGCTTAATGACTTCAGCCCGGCTTTGATGTGCAGGTGCTTTATTTCAAAACGCACACCACATGGCCAAAAGTATGTGGACGACCCTTCAAATTAGTGGATTTGGCTATTTCTGCCCTGCTAGAGATGCCCCGGTCAACTGTAAGTGCTGTTATTGTGAAGTGGAAATGTCTAGGAGCAGTAACAGCTCAGTTGCGAAGTGATAGGCCACACAAGCTTACAGAACAAGACCACAGAGTACTGAAGCGCGTAAAACATTGTCAGTCCTGGGTTGCAAACACTCACTCCCGAGTTCCAAACTGAGCTTCATGAAATTGATTTCCATGGCAAAGCAGCCGCACAAAAGCCTAAGATCACCATGCAACAATGCCAATTGTCGGCTGGAGTGGTGTAAAGCTTACCGCCATTGGACTTTGGAGCAGTGGAAACATGTTCACTGGAGTGATGAATCACGCTTCACCATCTGGCAGTCCGACGGACAAATCTAGGTTTGGCAGATGCCAGGAGAACACTACCTGCCCCAATGCATAGTGCCAACTGTAAAGTTTGGTGGAGGAGGAATATTGGTCTGGGTCTGTTTTTCATAGTTCAGGGGAGGCCCTTTAGTTCCAATGAAGGAAAATCTTAAAAACTACAGCATACAATGACATTCTAGACAATTCTGTGCTTCCAACTTTGTGGCAACAGTTTTGGGAAATCCCTTTCTTGTGCACAAAGTGAGGTCTGTATAGAAATAGTTTGTTGAGATCAGTGTGGAAGAACTCTGGCCTGCACAGAGCCCTGACCTCAACCCCATCGGACACCTTTGAGATGAATTGGAACACCGACTGCAACCCAAGCCTAAGCTCGCAACATCAGTGCCCGACCTCACTAATGCTGTTGCGGCTGAATGGAAACAAGTCCCAGCAGCAATGTTCCAACATCTAGTAGAAAGCCTTCCCATATGTAGAATGATAGTGAAGACATCACAACGATGAAATAACACATATGGAATAATGTAGTAACCAAAAAATATATATCTTTAAAATATATCTTATTTTTGAGATTTTTTGCCTTAATGACAGCTTTGCAAACTCTTGGCATTCTCTCAACCAGCTTCACCTGGAATGCTTCTCCAATAGTCTTGAGTTCACACATATGCTGAGCACTTGTTGGCTGCTTTTGCTTCACTCCGCGATCCAACTCATCCCAAACCATCTCAATTAGGTTGAGGTCGGGTGATTGTGGAGGCAAGGTCATCTGATGCAGCACTCCATCACTCTCCTTCTTGGTCAAATAGCCCTTACACAGCCTGGAGGTGTGTTGAGTCATCGTCCTCTTGAAAAACAAATGATAGTCCCACTAAGAGCAAACCAGATGGGGTGGTGTATCGCTGCAGAATAATGTGGTAGCCATGCTGGTTAAGTCAGTGTCAAAAGCAAAGCACCTCTCCTCCATGCTTCACAGTGGGAACCACACATCTGGAACCAAAAATCTCAAATTTGGACTCATCAGAACAAAGGACAGATTTCCACCGGTCTAATGTCCATTTGCTTGTGTTTCTTGGCCTAAGCAAGTCTCTTCTTATTATTGGTGTTCTTTAGTAGTTTCTTTGCAGGAATTTGATCAGAATCCTGGAAAGCTTTGTAGTCTAGTCAGATCTGCTTGTGTGGAATCAGAACCTTAGGTCCTGCGATATGTGGACTGCTATACAGGGCATTCTGCCTGATTCATGCAGTCTTCTCTGAATAGTTCATGTTGAGATGTGTCTGATGCTTTAACTCTGTGAAGCATTTATTTGGGCTGCAATTTCTGAGGTGCAGTTAACTCAAGGCAAATGGTTGCTACTTTGAAGAATCTCAAATATATCATAGTTTTGATGTCTTCACTATTATTCTACAATGTAGATAAAATAAATAAATAAATAATAATAAATCCTTGAATGAGTAGGTGTGTCCAAACTTGTGACTGAACTTCAGGCTATTGGGAGAAAAAAAAGATGAGGTCAAAGAGAGTTCAACTTACACTGAGTGACATTTTGCAGAGTATATAAAAAAAAAAATCTATGAGTTTTTGATCTATGATCTCTTTAAATAAAAAATAAAAAAATACTATTTCTATTGACCTAAACAGAAGTTGTTGATTATTGGTGGATGGTTTTGCATTATCAGATGTAGAAGTTACAGGGCCTAGTGTTTCTGTTGGGGCCTGTCTCCTTACCTCTCTAAGAAATATTGGAGGCTACACAGCATCTCCCCATGCTACTATCATACCACACATCTCACACTGGGGGGCCACACACAGAGACAGAGAGAGAAAGAGAGCGAGAGAGAGGGGCTACACAGCTCTGAGGGCTGTGTTCACTTCCATTAAAACACACATACGCAAATGCACGCACACATATACACCCCAGTGTGTGAAGTGGAGGTGATGTGATATCTGTGCCACAGAAAGGGATGCTTCTGAGACATGTGAAGCTGAAATAGGCACTGTAGATAACAGACAGATGATTTGAAAACAGCTGGTGAGTATTTCAAATGAGTTACAAAACAAGTCATGGAAGCATGTGAGTTAGGTAAAGCTGAAATCAGAGTGTTGCCTCTGAACGCTACCTGAACTGGAAACGCTACCAGGGGCGTGTTGCCCCTGAACACTACCTGAACTGGGAGAGCAGCAGGCCGCCGAGGGAGGAGCCACAGATGGAGAAGCCCATGGCGATCACGCCGTTCCAGAACCCCAGCTCGCGTGCTGTCATGTGATTGTCTAACAGGAAAAGAGGGAACATGGTCACCGCTCCCTGCTCACCTATGGGTGGAGAGAGAGAAAGAGAGAGAGAGGACACCCGTTAGAGTTAAGGTTAGACAAGCGAGAGGCTTGTCGCAAATCAGTTCATCTGTAATTCTATCTACGACACAGTCCTGTGTCAACTACAATGGATTAGCCATTGTAGGGGGAAAAAAAACACACACAAACATCTACAATCCACCTTCCTGTGACAGAGCTATTCAAACGATAAGAGGAAGAAGACAATGGTGTATTCCTTCCATGTGAACGTAAGACAACTCCAATGTTCTTGAACACGGTGACAGTGCACAAATTAGTTAACCTGCTTAATAGACTGACTGGACACTGTTATATTAGTGCTAATGTCTTTTCTAAATGAAACAGCACACACTAATCCTAGATAGTGTCAACAATAGATGTTTAACAGGAAAAATAATATCCTCTGCCATTTTTCTAAAGGGGGGGGGGGGGGCGACAGAAAAACGCAAAACTTCCTCACACAACACAAGTCTCAGTCACAAGAGCTCTCGGTTGAAATAAAAGTTTTGCCAGGCAGACAATTGTCTTTCTGTCGCTGTGTGGCGTCAAAGACGGGATAATGTACTGCCGAGCGACAGCGTAAAATATTCAGCAACACCGCCATTATTAATGGAGAGTGACTTCACAGAGACAGGAAGACTGAGCACTGAGTGACAGCTCAGAGACTACTGTCAAAGAGACGACACACAGCCACAACTTGGCCAGGAGAAAAACAAAAATAGACGGAGAGAGAGAGAGAGAGAAAGCCCTTCACATGAAATGGAGAAGGAAATCAAAGAGTTCAGAGAAGCTGCTGAAAACCTCCCGGCGCGCGGGAACGCTGCGACGACGCACGCGTAAACGTTCTGACAATGCTGTGTGACAGCCCAGCTAAATGTGTGTCAGGAGAATGAGTGGGATAAACAGAGGTTGCGATGATGACATATTCATCACATTCAGCATCTACATCTCCTGTGTCTGTCTCTACGAGGCAGATCTAAGATCAACAGCTATTCATCTACATCTCCTGTGTGTCTCTACGAGGCAGATCTAACATCAACAGCTATTCATCTACATCTCCTGTGTCTGTCTCTACGAGGCAGATCTAAGATCAACAGCTATTCATCTACATCTCCTGTGTGTCTCTACGAGGCAGATCTAACATCAACAGCTATTCATCTACATCTCCTGTGTCTGTCTCTACGAGGCAGATCTAAGATCAACAGCTATTCATCTACATCTCCTGTGTGTCTCTACGAGGCAGATCTAAGATCAACAGCTATTCATCTACATCTCCTGTGTGTCTCTACGAGGCAGATCTAACATCAACAGCTATTCATCTACATCTCCTATGTCTGTCTCTACGAGGCAGGTCTAACAACAACAGCTATTCATCTACATCTCCTGTGTCTGTCTCTACGAGGCAGGTCTAACATCAACAGCTATTCATCTACATATCCTGTGTCTGTCTCTACGAGGCAGGTCTAACAACAACAGCTATTCATCTACATCTCCTGTGTCTGTCTCTACGAGGCAGCTCTAACATCAACAGCTATTCATCTACATCTCCTGTGTCTGTCTCTACGAGGCAGATCTAACATCAACAGCTATTCATCTACATCTCCTATGTCTGTCTCTACGAGGCAGATCTAACATCAACAGCTAGTCATCTACATCTCCTGTGTCTGTCTCTACGAGGCAGGTCTAACATCAACAGCTATTCATCTACATATCCTGTGTCTGTCTCTACGAGGCAGGTCTAACAACAACAGCTATTCATCTACATCTCCTGTGTCTGTCTCTACGAGGCAGGTCTAACATCAACAGCTATTCATCTACATCTCCTGTGTGTCTCTACGAGGCAGGTCTAACATCAACAGCTATTCATCTACATCGCCTATGTCTGTCTCTACGAGGCAGGTCTAACATCAACAGCTATTCATTTACATCTCCTGTGTCTGTCTCTACGAGGCAGGCCTAACAACAACAGCTATTCATCTACATCTCCTGTGTGTCTCTACGAGGCAGGTCTAACATCAACAGCTATTCATCTACATCTCCTATGTCTGTCTCTACGAGGCAGGTCTAACAACAACAGCTATTCATCTACATCTCCTGTGTGTCTCTACGAGGCAGCTCTAACATCAACAGCTATTCATCTACATCTCCTGTGTCTGTCTCTACGAGGCAGCTCTAACATCAACAGCTATTCATCTACATCTCCTGTGTGTCTCTACGAGGCAGATCTAACATCAACAGCTATTCATCTACATCTCCTGTGTGTGTCTCTACGAGGCAGCTCTAACAACAACAGCTATTCACCTCCAACTCTACGCAGACGACACCATTCTGTATACTTCTGGCCCTTCCTTGGACACTGTGCTATCTAACCACCAAACAAGCTTCAATGCCATACAACACTCCTTCCATGGCCTCCAACTGCTCTTAAACGCAAGTAAAACCAAATGCATGCTTTTCAACCGTTCGCTGCCTGCACCCGCACGCCCGACTAGCATCACCACCCTGGATGGTGCCGACCTAGAATATGTGGACATCTATAAGTACCTAGGTGTCTGGCTAGACTGTAAACTCTTCTTCCAGACTCATATCAAACATCTCCAATCTAAAATCAAATCTAGAGTTGGCTTTCTATTACGCAACAAAGCCTCCTTCACTAATGCCGCCAAACTTACCCTAGTAAAACTGACTATCCTACCGATCCTCGACTTCGGCGATGTCATCTACAAAATAGCTTCCAATACCCTACTCAGCAAACTGGATGCAGTTTATCACAGTGCCATCCGTTTTGTTACTAAAGCACCTTATGCCACCCACCACTGATGACCTGTATGCTCTAGTCGGCTGGTCCTCGCTACATATTCGTCGCCAGACCCACTGGCTACAGGTCATCTACAAGTCCATGCTAGGTAAAGCTCTGCCTTATCTCAGTTCACTGGTCACGGTGGCAACACCCACCCGTAGCACACGCTCCAGCAAGTGTATCTCACTGACCATCCCTAAAGTCAACACCTCATTTGGCCGCCTTTCCTGCCAGTTCTCTGCTGCCTGTGACTGGAACGAATTGCAAAAATCGCTGAAGTTGGAGACTTTTATCTCCCTCGCCAACTTTAAACATCTGCTATCTGAGCAGCTAACCGATCGCTGCAGCTGTACATAGTCCATCGGTAAATAGCCCACCCAATTTACCTACCTCATCCCCATACTGTTTTTATTTATTTGCTTTTCTGCTCTTTTGCACACCAATATCTCTACCTGCACATGACCATTTGATCATTTCACTCCATTGTTAATTTGCTAAATTGTAATTATTCGCCTACCTCCTCATGCCTTTTGCACACAATGTATATAGACTATTTTTTCATTTTTCTACTGTGTTATTGACTTGTTTATTGTTTAGTCCATGTGTAACTGTGTTGTTGTCTGTTCACACTGCTATGCTTTATCTTGGCCAGGTCGCAGTAAATGAGAACTTGTTCTCAACTAGCCTACCTGGTTAAATAAAGGTGAAATAAATAAATAAAATTTAAAAAAAATCTACATCTCCTATGTCTGTCTCTACGAGGCAGCTCTAACATCAACAGCTATTCATCTACATCTCCTGTGTCTGTCTCTACGAGGCAGCTCTAACATCAACAGCTATTCATCTACATCTCCTATGTCTGTCTCTACGAGGCAGCTCTAACATCAACAGCTATTCATCTACATCTCCTGTGTCTGTCTCTACGAGGCAGCTCTAACATCAACAGCTATTCATCTACATCTCCTATGTCTGTCTCTACGAGGCAGCTCTAACATCAACAGCTATTCATCTACATCTCCTATGTCTGTCTCTACGAGGCAGCTCTAACATCAACAGCTATTCATCTACATCTCCTATGTCTGTCTCTACGAGGCAGCTCTAACATCAACAGCTATTCATCTACATCTCCTATGTCTGTCTCTACGAGGCAGATCTAACATCAACAGCTATTCATCTACATCTCCTGTGTCTGTCTCTACGAGGCAGGTCTAACAACAACAGCTATTCATCTACATCTCCTGTGTCTGTCTCTCCGAGGCAGGTCTAACATCAACAGCTATTCATCTACTCTACTACTCACCATCATCAGTTTAAACCTGGGAAACGTTTTAACATCCAACGGTGTAGGTAGTTTGACCATTTGTAATTACGGCAAGACTTTACATAAATGGGCAGTCTGATTTCCTCATCCATTTTTTGACTTGTAAATGATTGATATACACCCATTGACTCCTGAAGAATATAACTGATAACTCATGGGCTTAGTTCAATTGTCGTACCCCATCAGATCCCAAAATATAAGCTTGATTGACTTCTTTGTTTGTAGGCAATGTAGGTCTTCAACACTGTTTAGCCTCAAAATATGGTTATAATTATAAATGTGGAGCTCATGGATGGTCAGTCCTTGTAATTCTATACATTTGAGAGTGACTACATTTCTCCGAACCCCATCGCTCAGCTATTTAACAAAACAGGGTGAACGCTTTACTGTTAATGGAACTGCAGATTGCCCTTAAAGAGCCTGCAGGTATAATGGTTTAAAAACACATTATAAGCCTTTATAATGTCTAATAAACCACAGACTACTGTTGCAGTTCATACTTCCTACACCCATGTCTTGATTCTTTACCGGTGGTTCGGTCTTCACAGTGTTCAGTGCTGAAAATCCATGCAGACAAACACAACAAGGCTGATTATTCATTTATATAAATACTCTCAAAAGCAACAATTGTCATTTTCAGAGGATATTTCGTTAGGCATCCACAAAGAAGAAACTAGTTGAGAGGGGGAGAAACAGACGGACAGAGACAGAGAGAGAAAGGGGGTAAGGCAGAAAGGGGGTAAGGGAGAAAGGGGGTAAGGGAGAAAGGGGGTAAGGGAGAAAGGGGGTAAGGGAGAAAGGGGGTAAGGGAGAAAGGGGGTAAGGGAGAAAGGGGGTAAGGGAGAAAGGGGGTAAGGGAGAAAGGGAGAAAGGGAGAAAGGGAGAAAGGGGGAAAGGGGGAAAGGGAGAAAGGGGGAAAGGGGGAAAGGGGGAAAGGGGGAAAGGGAGAAAGGGGGAAAGGGAGAAAGGGGGTAAGGGAGAAAGGGGGTAAGGGAGAAAGGGGGTAAGGGGGTAAGGGAGAAAGGGGGAAAGGGAGAAACATGGACAAACAGAGAGAAGGGGTAAGGGAGAGAAACAGACATGGTTTGAGAAAGGAAAGGGAGAAATAAAGAGTGAGAGATTCAAGCGAGAGAGGGTGAGGAATTTGGTGCAGGGGGGCGGGCAGAGGAGGGCTGACAGGTTGCTGATGGAAAATGAGAGGTGTTTGTGTGTGTACGAGCGAGCGAGAGAGAGAGGAGAGGAAACTGAGCTGCACTTCCTAACCTCCTGCCCAATGTATGACCATATTAGAGAGACATATTTCCCTCAGATTACACAGATCCACAAAGAATTCGAAAACAAATCCAATTTTGATAAACTCCCATATCTACTGGGTGAAATTCCAGTGTGCCATCACAGCAGCAAGATGTGACCTGTTGCCACAAGAAAAGGGCAACCAGTAAAGAACAAACAGCATTGTAAATACAACCCGTATTTATGCTTATTTATTTTCCCTTGTTTACTTGAAACGTTTGTACATTGTTACAACACTATATGACATTTGTAATGTCTTTATTGTTTTGAAACTTCTGTATGTGTAATGTTTACTGTTCATTTTTATTGTTTATTTCACTTTTGTATATTATCTTCCTCACTTGCTTTGGCAATGTTAACACATGTTTCCCATGCCAATAAAGCCCCTTGAATTTAATTGAGAGAAGAGGAGGGGGATCAGCATGAGAGGGGAGGGGGGGTTGAAGGGTCAATGAGGACACAGAAGGATCACAGAGTGGTCACATGAAGCTCAGACAGAAGAGGCCAGGATCAGAGGGGATCACAGACACTTGGGAGAAAACAACAAGCCACAACCCACCCTGGGGGCACGATACAGAGAGAACCAGTAAAACACTAAATCTACAGTACATAAACCATCCATAGGGAATAGAGACCCCACACACTCACATGACCAGCCCTACGGACACACTAACAGCTATCCCTACAGGTATGCAGGGTGTCACAGAGTTTGTTGACCCCCTAAAGGACTAGGGTGAAGCATGGGAAAAAATACTGTGTGTGGCTATTGACCAAGGGTAAAAGCAAGGCAACTTGAACCCCAACCCCCAGATGGGTCACTTTGCTACAATGCTCTTTTGTTACCAACTACATTTTACTCCCATAACCACATGAACTATAACCAAATGTTCCCTCTCATTTTCTTCAGCACGGGGGCAAATTTCAGGTCTGCTGAAAGCAAACTTGAACTTCATGAAAATGTTGTGCCACTTCCGGTGGGCATTTACTGTGAACACTGAGGCTGTACCCGCTTTAAGTTATACGTTTTAACAGTGGCCAAGTAGGCTATTTGATCATAATGTAGGTCGACCAGAGAGGCCAACCATCAAAAACAATGGAGAAAATGCATCCTATAACATTTTAACCTGGAAATAGCTGTTCTATCATTCAGCCTACAGTAGCAGCCAATGTGTGTTGTTCAATGTAGGCCTACAATTTACTTAGGGCTTGACAATTGCCAGGTCGCAGTTTTAAATGAGAACTTGTTCTCAACTAGCCTACCTGGTTAAATAAAGGTAAAATATATATATATATTTTTTAAATAACCTGTTTATCCACTTGTGTTTCAGACAAGGTGACTGGAAATGTGTTTGCTGCAAGATACCACTTTACAAAATAAAATGCATTATTATTCCCATACCATTATTACAGAGAATCAGACAAATGATGCAACGCTCTGCCTATTGGCTACTTAGCTTTTTCAAGATGTCTCAAAATACAACATTGCCCCTTTAAGAAACCAAAAAAAAAATCGCTTTCCGACTTGCTTTTCAACAACGACTAGAAATGCACAAATTTTGTGCTCTTGTTGGAAGCAACCACTCCCTCGTTATTGACTAGAAATTGGCTATAAGTGAGCTAATAACTCACTAACTAACAAAGAATATGAATAAATGTGCACGTGCCTACATGCATCTCTCACTTTGATCTCAGTTAGCCTAGTGGTTAGAGCGTTGGACTTGTAACTGAAAGATTGCAAGATCGAATCCATGAGCTGACAAGGTAAAAATCTGTCATTCTGTCCCTGAACAAGGCACTGTTCCTAGGCCGTCATTGAAAATAAGAATTTGTTCTTAACTGCCTTGCCTAGTTAAATATAAGGTAAAAAAAAACAAAAAAACAAGCACATCTACTCTCAACCCCTCATACTGTAGCCTAAACGCAGTCCAGTTCAAAGTGAATGGCACAGATACAGTGGGGCAAAAAAGTATTTAGTCAGCCACCAATTGTGCAAGTTCTCCACTTAAAAAGATGAGAGTGGCCTGTAATTTTAATCATAGGTACACTTCAACTATGACAGACAAAATGACGGAAAAAAAATCCAGAAAATCACATTGTAGGATTTTTAATGAATTTATTTGCAAATTATGGTGGAAAATAAGTATTTGGTCAATAACAAAAGTTTCTCAATACTTATTTCTTATATACCCTTTGTTGGCAATGACAGAGGTCAAACGTTTTCTGTAAGTCTTCAAGGTTTTCACACACTGTTGCTGGTATTTTGGCCCATTCCTCCATGCAGATCTCCTCTAGAGCAGTGATGTTTTGGGGCTGTTGCTGGGCAACACGGACTTTCAACTCTCTCCAAAGATTTTCTATGGGGTTGAGATCTGGAGACTGGCTAGGCCACTCCAGGACCTTGAAATGCTTCTTAGGAAGCCACTCCTTCGTTGCCGGGGTGGTGTGTTTGGGATCATTGTCATGCTGAAAGACCCAGCCACGTTTCATCTTCAATGCCCTTGCTGATGGAAGGAGGTTTTCACTCAAAATCTCACGATACATAGCCCCATTCATTTTTTCCTTTACACGGATCAGTCGTCCTGGTCCCTTTGCAGAAAAACAGCCCCAAAGCATGATGTTTCCACCCCCATGCTTCACAGTATGTATGGTGTTCTTTGGATGCAACTCAGCATTCTTTGTCCTCCAAACACAACGAGTTGAGTTTTTACCAAAAAGTTCTATTTTGGTTTCATCTGACCATATGACATTCTCCCAATCTTCTTCTGGATCATCCAAATGCTCTCTAGCAAACTTCAGACAGGCCTGGACATGTACTGGCTTAAGCAGGGGGACACGTCTGGCACTGCAGGATTTGAGTCCCTGGCGGCGTAGTGTGTTACTGATGGTAGGCTTTGTTACTTTGGTCCCAGCTCTCTGCAGGTCATTCACTAGGTCCCCCCGTGTGGTTCTGGGATTTTTGCTCACCGTTCTTGTGATCATTTTGACCCCACGGGGTGAGATCTTGCGTGGAGCCCCAGATCAAGGGAGATTATCAGTGGTCTTGTATGTCTTCCATTTCCTAATAATTGCTCCCACAGTTGATTTCTTCAAACCAAGCTGCTTACCTATTGCAGATTCAGTCTTCCCAGCCTGGTGCAGGTCTACAATTTTGTTTCTGGTGTCCTTTGACAGCTCTTTGGTCTTGGTGGCCATAGTGGAGTTTGGAGTGTGACTGAGGTTGTGGACAGGTGTCTTTTGTACTGATAACAAGTTCAAACAGGTGCCATTAATACAGGTAACGAGTGGAGGACAGAGGAGCCTCTTAAATAAGTTACAGGTCTGTGAGAGCCAGAAATCTTGCTTGTTTGTAGGTGACCAAATACTTATTTGCCACCATAATTTGCAAATAAATTCATTAAAAATCCTACAATGTGATTTTCTGGATTTTTTTTTCTCATTTTGTCTGTCATAGTTGAAGTGTACCTATGATGTGAATTACAGGCCTCTCTCATCTTTTTAAGTGGGAGAACTTGCACAATCGGTGGCTGACTAAATACTTGTTTGCCCCACTGTATATAGTGCATTCGGAATGTATTCAGACACCTTCACTTTTCCCATATTTTGTTATGTTACAGCCTTATTCTAAAATTGATTACATTGTCCTCCCCCCTCATCAATCTACACACAATACCCCATAATGACAAAGAAAAAACAGGTTAAGCATTTTTGAACATTTACTAAATTTAAAAAAATTAATTATCACATTTACATAAGTATTCAGACCCTTGACTCAGTACTTTATTGAAGCACATTTGGCATTGATTAAAGCTTCAGGTCTTCTTGGGTATGACGCTACAAGCCTGGCACACCTGTATTTGGGGAGTTTCTCCCATTCTTCTCTGCAGATCCTCTCAAGCGCTGTCAGGTTGGATGGGGATTGTTGCTGCACAGCTATTTTCAGATTGGATTCATGTCCGGGCTCTGGCTGGGCCACTCAAGGACATTCAGAAACTTGTTCCGAAGTCACTCCTGCGTTGTTTTGGCTGTGTGCTTATGGTCGTTGTCCTGTTGAAAGTTGAACCTTCGCCCCAGTGTGAGGTCCTGAGCGCTCTGGAGCAGGTTTTCATCAAAGATCTCTCTGTACTTTGCTCCATTCATCTTTCCCTCAATCCTGACTAGTCTCCCAGTCCCTGCCACTGAAAAACATCCCCACAGCATGATGCTGCCACCACCATGCGTCACCTTAGACATGGTGTCAGGTTTCCTCCAGATGTGACGCATGGCATTCAGGCCAAAAAGTTCAATCCTGACCAGAAAATATTTTTCTCATGGTTGGAGTACTTTAGGTGGAGTTTGGCAAACTCCAAGTGGGCTGTCATGTGTATTTTACTGGGGAGTGGCTTCCGTCGGGCCACTCTACAATTAAAGGCCTGATTGGTGGAGTGCTGCAGAAATGGTTGTCCTTCTGGAAGGTTCTCCCATCTCCACAGAGGAACTCTGGAGCTCTGTCAAAGTGACCAACAGGTTGTCACCTCCCTGACCAGGCCCTTCTCCCCTGATTCCTCAGTTTGGCCGGGCGGCCAGCTCTAGGAATAGTCTTGGTGGTTCCAAACTTCTTCCCTTTAAGAATGAGGAGGGCACTGTGTTCTTGGGGACCTTCAATACTGCAGAAATATTTTGGTATAATTCCCCAGATCT
Source organism: Oncorhynchus mykiss (assembly GCF_013265735.2). Lineage (NCBI taxonomy): Eukaryota > Metazoa > Chordata > Actinopteri > Salmoniformes > Salmonidae > Oncorhynchus > Oncorhynchus mykiss. Next base: position 47,901,329 of record NC_048575.1, read on the forward strand.
TTGCCTCGACCCAATCCTGTCTCGGAGCTCCATGAACAATTCCGTCGATCCCCATGGCTTGGTTTTTACTCTGACATGCATTGTCAACTGTGGGACTTTATATAGACAGGTGTGTGCCTTTCCAAATCATGTCCAATCAATTGAATTTACCACAGGTGAACTCCAATCAAGTTGTAGAAACATCTCAAGGATGATCAAAGGAAACAGGATGCACTAAATTTCGAGTCTCACAGCAAAGGGTCTGAATACTTATGCAAATAAGGTATTGGTTTTTAATACATTTGCAAAAATGTCTAAAAACCTGTTTTCGCTTTGTCAAATATAAAAAACATCAATTTTAGAGTAAGGCTGCACGCAACAAAATGTGGAAAAAGGGAAGGGGTCTGAATACTTTCCAAATGCACTGTATATATGGCAATGGTTATTTGCATATAGGCTTACTTGAGCTCTGATTGGTTTTGGCGCACAGGTCTGTGTAGAGTACGGGTCTGAGTCATGCCTGTCGATGCAATAGAACCCTACTTCAATGTCAAATTGGGTATCAAATGAAAGCTAAGAGACTATATTTTTGAGAAACGAAGGCATATAGTATATACATTTTTCAACCATTTTCATAACCAAAAATTAGGAATAAGCAACGGCTTTGATTTATGGTCAAACAGATGGAAAAGGGGTCTTGGACAACATCTACCAGAAAAAGTCATAAAAGGTATTATAAATACATAATAATGTTTAGAACCCCTGCCAACTAATATCAACACTTAGATTTAGTTTTGTAGAAATTATTTGCTTTTGGTAAGTTTAGTTAACATTGCCATATGCCTTGTAATTCTGTTTAAATACGTTTTTCCTATTTCTCTCCCTCATGAGAAAGCATAATGAAAGTTCACAGAAGTAAAAGGTAAACCTACCAATGAGTTGTGTTTTTACTGATAACAAGTTTGTTTATGAAGTGATTCAAAAGTAATAATTCTTAATAAAAAACAAACCAGTAACGGAATTACTGCAATTGGACAGAGTAGTCACAAACCACAGTTGGGTCACCTGCTATACAGTCCTCCCTTCCACTGGCATACTGCTATGTTCAGCTCATTACCGGTTTCTTTTCGCTTTTTGTCATCTGGTGGTCAAAGCATGTCACCTCTCCCGGCTCTTACTGATACCATGACACCTACCACCCATCCTCTTTCCATTTCTTGTAACAAGCATCCTCACCCACTGAGTAGCGACTGACACGGACGGCCATGGACGTTGAAAAGTAGTTGACATTTGGTCAGTCCACCCTGGGGGACCAAATCTGAACCAATCATAGACGTCTATGTTTCACAAGTTTGGACAGCACAGTAATGTACAGTATTATACAACGGGTGGTTCTAATCCTGAATGCCGATGGGTAAAAACCGCATTCCAGCCGGTGTATATTCCACAAGTTAATACCAGCTAAATCGATGACATTAAAAAGCCTATTTACTCGGTTTCATCTGACTGCGCAATCCATTGTCTCATCAGGGCAGCCAGGCACTTTATAAAATTGGTCCACAATAAAAAGCATCTAGACATGATCTCATTTCATTTAGACTAACATTTGGTTTTCAACAGTGGAGATTTGTATAAACGCTGCTGTCGGTCTGTCCGACGTTTGCAACACGGTTTCAAAATTCTAGATGGATCTCCAGGTGTCCCATAGTAATGAATGTTTCGGGAGTCGGGACGAGACAGGCAGGCAGCTTTTCTCAGCCAGTCGAAATCATGAATCAGCGCAGCTAGTTTGCGGTCTTTCCAGCTTCCGTTTGATGTGATTGTGTTCGTTGTGTTGTTAGCAAGCTCCTCTTAACAAAAGTGTCCTGATGAGTGAGCACATTTTCTATGCCGGGCGAAATCGTGCCCAACTAGCTCATTATTATGGATGTATCCAAATAAATGTCACTAGAAAACAGCTTAAACATGCAGCTACTGTTGTCATTCTGTCTGCACTGTTTGACGTGACTGTAAGTTAGCCGTAGTTGACTAGCTAGCAACCAAGGGATAAGAACGTTGCCAGCCAGCATGGCAATGGAACATTTAGAACAAACGACTGGGTCGCGTCCCTAGATACAGAACAAAAAGAAAACGACAGGGTCGCGTCCCTAGATACAGAACAAAAAGAAAACGACTGGGTCGCGTCCATAGATACAGAACAAAAAGAAAACGACAGGGTCGCGTCCCTAGATACAGAACAAAAAGAAAACGACAGGGTCGCGTCCCTAGATACAGAACAAAAAGAAAACGACAGGGTCGCGTCCATAGATACAGAACAAAAAGAAAACGACAGGGTCGCGTCCCTAGATACAGAACAAAAAGAAAACGACAGGGTCGCGTCCCTAGATACAGAACAAAAAGAAAACGACAGGGTCGCGTCCCTAGATACAGAACAAAAAGAAAACGACAGGGTCGCGTCCATAGATACAGAACAAAAAGAAAACGACAGGGTCGCGTCTGTGGCAAACGACCAGTAGGCTTAGGAAGCAACCCTAGATGTGTCGGGACTATACCTTGTGGAAGGATGAAATATATTTATTCAGACTATCAAATAAACGTTAATTAAAATGTCAAATCATTATTTGAACATGTTGGTAACCCGTTGTATAAAAGTGATAATAGCCTCCAAGCCAGTGTTTGCAGGAGATATTGGCAAGGTTTGCCGACCCGAGACAACACCATTGCCAATATATCCTCCAAACACCAGCTTCTCGGGCATTATCACTTAAGCAGAGCACAGTCGAGAACAGTACAGTACTGCGGGGGAGGGGGGGGGGACCCCTGCAGTAGAGCACAGTAAATAAAAGTACAGTACTGTACAGTAGAGATCACTGTACAGTAAGGCATTGAGTATACAACATAATGTAGGGAAGGGAGTTTGAAATAATTTCACTATTCGAATAGTATCATGAATTTTTGTTGGATATCCGAAACGCATGTAGTTTGAAACGTATGTTTTTAACCTATTAACCTAAGCACTGCTGCGCGAGGGCTAGAGGCTGGAGCTCTATTGCTGCAGCTGCAGTGTGTGAGAGATGGGAGTGAGCAGACGGGGAGAGACGCCAAGGTAACTTGGCTACAGCCGAGACGAGCTAACTTTTAGCAGCCACAATGTTGTTTATCATCCCAGTGCCCGTCTTGACTGGAGTAGCCTAGAGAAGCTAATTGAGGCCACATGCTGCGCTTTCTCTCAAACCCCCTTCATATAAAACAGTCATTTTATTCCATCTTGCATTGCATTAGTGAACTCTCACTCCACTTCCAAAACATTGAGCCCATTTATCCCTTTGATTGGCCAACATAAGCAACAAGCTACACACATCTACTGGTCGGCTACTGATTTTTTAAAATAAAAAAATATGTATATCATTTTTTTTAATGGGGCGCACTGTGCACGTCATAAAAACTACACTGAAAAGTTTTTTTATTAAATCAAATCATTTGAAATGTCATGGCATATCTTTGTGTGTAACAATGTCACATGGATGTTTTAATTTAGAAAAAGCCTTTGTGTTAAAAATAGGCCTATAATTGTATTGGAAAACAAACGCCTGTTTGATATTCGACTAACCGTACCCATCCCGTAGTATAATGTACTGTATTGTACTGTAAAGTACACATCTACTTTACTGAACTCCACTGTGATGTCCAAACTTGTGAAACACAGACGTACGTCTATGATTGTTTCAGATTTGATCTGGTCCGGACCAACCAAAAGCCAGTGAGTATAATAACAGTCAAATATGCAAAATAAGGATATTGCCGATTTCTACCTTTGTGTACCTATTCAGGATACATCACCATGAAGAGAATGATATTCATAATTATGCATTTCTATAAAGTACAGATCAGAGACCCATGATGTAATTCTGTTACCGGATGTAAATCCACTTCACCTACTGTAGTTCAATAACCAAAACAAAAAAATATCAAATTCGAAGTGTCATAGCTTACACCCCATTCTTCCTACAGGCATTTTTTAAAATCTTAATTCAGAGCAGATGGATAACAGTTTTCTGGAAACGTGGTCGCATAAACGTAGGGAGACATTACCGTAATTCTGTAATCAAACATTGCATCTGCAAAGTTCTTACAGTAAATGTGTTTTTGTGAAATGTGTGTAAATTGTTCAACATAATCTTTGTGCATAGAGTTGTATGGTTTGTTAAACTTTGAAATCAATGGTTTTTGTTTGGCAGCCCTACTAATGTACTGACCAATAATGTACAGTACCAGTCAAGTTTTTTTTATTTTAATTTGACTAATTTTCTACATTGTAGAATAATAATGAACACATCAAAACTTTGAAATAAACACACATGGAATCTATGTCCCTAGAATTTCTAAGCAAACAGCTGGAGGCAGGGCTTTCTCCTAGAGCTCCATTTTTATGGAATGGTCTGCCTACCCATGTGAGAGACGCAGACTCGGTCTCAACCTTTAAGTCTTTACTGAAGACTCATCTCTTCAGTGGGTCATATGATTGAGTGTAGTCTGGCCCAGGAGTGTGAAGGTGAACGGAATGGCTCTGGAGCAACAAACTGCCCTTGCTGTCTCTGCCTGGCCAGTTCCCCTCTTTCCACTGGGATTCTCTGCCTCTAACACGATTACAGGGGCTGAGTCACTGGCTTACTGGTGCTCTTCCATGCCGTCCCTAGGAGGGGTGCATCACTTGAGTGGGTTGAGTCACTGACGTGATCTTCCTGTCTGGGTTGGCGCCCCCCCTCTTACAATCTCCACCCGGCACAGCCAGAAGAGGACTGGCCACCCCTCATAGCCTGGTTCCTCTCTCGGTTCCTTCCTAGATTTTGGCCTTTCCAGGGAGTTTTTCCTAGACACAGTGCTTCTACGCCTGCATTGCTTGCTATATGGGGTTTTAGGCTGGGTTTCTGTACAGCACTTTGAGATAGCAGCTGATGTAAGAAGGGCTATTTAAATACATTTGATTTGATGTAGTAACCAAAAAAAAAGTGTTAAACAAATCAAAATATATTTTATATTTGAGATTCTTCAAAGTAGCCACCCTTTGCCTTGATGAGAGCTTTGCACACTCTTGGCATTCTCTCAACCAGCTTCATGAGGTCGTCACCTAGAATGCATTTCAATTAACAGGTGTGCCTTGTTAAAAGTTAATTTGTGGAATTTCTGTCCTTCTTAATGCGTTTGAGCCAATCAGTTGTGTTGTGACAAGGTAGGGGTGGTATACAGAAGTTAGCCTTCTTTGGTAAAAGACCAAGTCCATATTATGGCAAGAACAGCTAAAATAAGCAAAGGGAAATGACAGTCCATCATTACTTTAAAACATGAAGGTCAGTCGATGTGGAAAATCTCAAGAACTTTCTTCAGGTGCAGTCGCAAAAACCATCAAGCGCTATGATGAAACTGGCTCTCATGAGGACCGGCACAGGAAAGGAAGGCCCAGAGTTACCTCTGCTGCAGAGGATAAGTTCATCAGAGTTAAATGCACCTAAGAAATTTCAGCCCAAATAAATGCTTCACAGAGTTCAAGTAACAAACACATCTCAACATCAACTGTTCAGAGGAGAATGTGTGAATCAGGCCTTCACAGTCTAATTCCTGCAAAGAAACCACTACTAAAGGACACCAATAAGAAGAGACTTGCTTGGGCAAAGAAACACGAGCAATGGACATTAGATCGGTGGAAATCTGTCCTTGGTCTGATGAGACCAAATTTGTGATTTTTGGTTCCAACCGCCGTGTCTTTGTGAGACGCAAAGTAGGCGAACAGATTATCTGCACGTGTGGTTCACACAGTGAAGCATGGAGGAGGTGGTGTGGGGGTGCTTTGCTCGTGACACTGTCTGTGATTTATTTAGAATTCAAGCAATATTTAACCAGCATGGCTACCACAGCATTCTGCAGCGATAAGCCATCCCATCTGGTTTGCTCGTAGTGGGACTATCATTTGTTTTTCAACAGGACAATGACCCAACACACCTTCAGGCTGTGTAAGGGCTATTTGACCAAGAAGGAGATTGATGGAGTGCTGCATCAGATGACCTGGCCTCCACAATTGGTTACTACATGATTCCATATGTGTAACAATAAAGAAAAACCCTTGAATGAGTGAGTAGGTGTGTCCAAACTTTTGACTGGTATTGTCAACAAGATGGGTTGACAAAGCAAGCGAACACTGAGAAGGCAATCCAGGGGAGCAGTGTTATGGACAACCAAACATGGCCACTGGTGGGATTGCTTTACAAATAAAACCTCTGGGGGAACCCCACCCACAGTATTGGAAAAGTAATGTTATACCATCCTAATACTGTCCTCTCTCTTTAGGCCTCTTTGCCTTTATCCACCCCTTTCTATGTATCTCTCTGGGCACCATGTGGTGGTTCTTCATTAATTCATCGCCCCCTCCAGCCTCCCTGCAGTCCTCTTTCTCTCTGGAAATTAAACCCCACACCCTGCACTACTCTCTCCCCCACTTACCAACCTCAAACCCTCCTCTCGCCCCCTCATCACGCTCTGCCATCATCTCTCCTGTGTCACACAGGCGATCCTCCTAATCCAACCTACGGCTGTGTATGGCGGGGAGAGGACGGGACGGGGGCAGTCTCATCTAATCCCACCCCCCCATCCCATCCACCCGGTCACTTCCCAGAGGAATCGCCCATGCTGTCTTCTCACAGACACACGCAAAAGACTGATTCCCTGACCTATCAATGTTTTTAATTTGCTGTTTTTGATTTTGTTATACTCTTGTGAATTCTATGGTTTTTACTAGATAGAAGCTTTTCATGTTGTTTGTCTGTAATTTTTGTAATGACTTGGTGCTGCCTATCTTGCCCAGGACGCTCTTGAAAAAGAGATTTTAAATCCCATTGAGCCATTCCTGGTTAAATAAAGAAAATTAAAAAACACACTGTCTCTCACCATCACTCACATCTCCTCATGCCATCCCAGCACCAGTCCTGCCTCCACACTACAACATCCATCCACAGAAAACTCACTGTGTTCATTAAGAGTGTGTGGGAGAGAGGGGTCTGAGAGGTGTGTGTGTGTTGGGGGGGGGGGGGGGGGGGGGGGGGGGCATGTAGTTAGACACACGAACACACCCTTGCACATACATAATACCATCTCACGTTCACACGCATTGTCGAGTCTCACTCGAAAGTCGCACACAAACACAAAACAGTCTGACCTTTCAGTCTGAATAGAAGAGCGAACAACTAAACTAATATGATGATTACTAGGGCTGTGACAATACCAATATCACAATATTTTTTCCATGGCAAAAAATTTAAATACGAAGCAGACCAAATTCTTTGAACCTGCATGATTTAAAATATGTGTTACAGCTTGTAAAATAAATACATGTGACTCTGGATGACAACATGTTTGTTTCCAACATTAGAGCTGTTCTCCTAAAGAAGTTAAATACGCTTTGTGTTTTCTTTCCTTGACACGATACTAATGACTATTGTGATGATGGTATCATCCTGGGCCTAATGATGACGTTAACGATAATGGCGATGATTGCGATGGAGAAGTTGACAGTGGTGATAACGATGATATGGAACTGATGCTGGTGAACCCTCATATGGATTAGTGTCATGGAGGGGTCCTGTCTAGAGTCTGCCTGGGCACATCTGATTACCATGCCAACCCTACCACACTCTCTCGCTCGCTCAAACACACACACACACACACACACACACACAGGAAAAAAACAAACAATTGCACACACAAGCAAATGTAAAATAGCATGTTTTCCCACCACCCACACAAACACCAGTGTGATGCTGCGTCTTCCATTTCATTTTCCGTGAACAAAAAAAAAATGAGCCACAGACACAAAGACACTCCAGGCCTAATCCTTACATAATCTCCTTCTGTTACCAAACACCAAACTCTGTTTACCATAAATATTTGTATCTTGCAAATATGAACTACAAAACGACTGGTTTAAAAAGGACAACATTCCTAACATCTCACTAGGTCTAATACATACCTGTTGATTTGTACATAAATGCTATTCACACAGCTAAAAGTGTCATATTTTCTAAGAACAGGACTTTTAGTAGGTTCTGGACTCACTACCAAATCCCTGGTAATAACCCCATTCCCTTCATTCATCAACAAGATGAGCAGAGCTCTCTAGTCTGATATGGAAACAGAGACATCTGGTGGTAAGAAATGAGACCACGGCTGAATGGAGAAAAGGCCTCTCTCAAGTCTTCCTTACCTCACAAAAGCGGCTATGGGACTTGCGTAGTGTTCATTTAGGCAACTAAATGTAGAAAACTGACTGAAACAGCGAGGGGATTACTTGGATTGGACCAATGTAAAACGCATAATTGTGTTCACCATTGCAAACCGTCTAAAAATGTGTTCTGTTGCCTGCCTTAGTAAATACTACACAGGAAGGGATTATCAGAGCTTGTCCAATAAGAAATGCTTGTTCTGTTTTCAGTTGCAAAAGGCTTTGTGACGTAGTGCACTAATGAATACAACCCGGAAGGTTGTCATGTTCTCTCATAGAACTCAAACAGATACTGCCCGATCAATACGCTCCAAACCTCACTTACCTAAAGAATGAGTTGAGAATGTGTTAAGTCATTTAAATGAAAAATGTCATCCTTAAATGGTATGAAACTTTGGCTATACTATAGTCGGTAAAGCTTTTCAAAGTGGAGATAGATTATGACGTGACAGGACTATTCAACATAGATATAGTAAAACAATAAATACAACATATAAAGTGCTGGTCCAATGTTTCATGAGCTGAAATAAAATATTACAGAAATGTTCCATATGCACAAAAAGTTTCTCTCTCAAATGCTGTGCACAAATTTGTTTACATCCTTGTTAGTGAGCATCTCAAGAAGTGAGCATCCCTGATTAAGCAGCATGATCATTACACAGGTGCACCTTGCGCTGGGGAAAATAAAAAGCCACTGAAACGTTGTCACACAACACAATGTCACAGATGACTCAAGTTGAGGGAGTGTGCAATTGGCATGCTGACTGCAGGAATGTTCACTAGAGCTGTTGCCAGAGAATTTAATGTTCACTTCTCTACCATAAGCCGCCTCCAACATCGTTTTAGAGAATTTGGCAGGACGCCCAACCGGCCTCACAACTGCAGACCACGTGTAACCATACCAGCCTAGAACCTCCACATCCGGCTTCTTCATCTGCGGGATCGTCTGAGACCAGCCACCCGGACAGCTGATGAAACTGGGGGTTTGCACAACTGAAGAATTTCTGCACAAACTGTCAGAAACCGTCTCAGGGAAGCTCATATGCATGCTCGTCGTCCTCACCAGGGTCTTGACCTGACTGAAGTTCAGCGTCGTACCAGACTTCAGTGGGCAAATGCTCACCTTCGATGGCCACTGGAACCCTGGAGAAGTGTGCTCTTCAGGGATGAATCCCGGTTTCAACTGTACCGGGCAGATGGCGTGTGGGCGAGCGGTGTGCAGATATCAACGTGGTGAACAGAGTGCCCCATGGTAGTGGTGGGGTTATGGTATATGCAGGCTTAAGTTACAGACAACGAATACATTTGCATTTTATCGATGGCAATTTTAATGCACAGAGATACCGTGACCTGATCCTGAGGCTCATTGTCGTGTCATTCATCCACCGCCATCACCTCATGTTTCAACATGATAATGCATGGTCCCATGTTACACAGATCTGTACACAATTCCTGGGAGCTGAACATGTCCCAGTTCTTTCATGGCCTGCATACTCACCAGACGTGTCACCAATTGATCATGTTCGGGATGCTCTGAATCGACATGTAAAAGAGCGTGTTCCAGTTCCTGCCAACATCCAGCAAATTCACACAGCCATTGAAGAGGAGTGGGACAACATTCTACAGGCCACAATCAACAGCCTGATCAACTCCATGCGAAGGAGATGTGTTGCGCTGCATGAGGCAAATGGTGGCCACACCAGATACTGACTGGTTCTCTCATCCACGCCCCTGCCTTTTTAGGCATCTTTATTCCCAGTCATGTGAAATCCAAAGATCAGGGCCTAATGAATTTATTTCAATTGACTGATTTCCTTATATGAACTGTAACTCAGTAAAATCAAACATTTTTGCATGATGCGTTTATATTTTTGTTCAATGTAGATTTATCTCTGTGCTTTTCAACTCGGGCACCGCACATAAATGAGATGGTAGCCTAGATCTCTTGGACTACTACGAGAAAACATGTTTTGGCATACGGTCTAGTCATTTATGACATAGTGGGTTTCTTATGTATGTAGTAGCCTCACAGTGGATTAGGTTTAGTCTGTAGGCTGAGAGTTGAGGTTTAGTGTTAGGACTTTTAGCTACTTCTCCAGTTGGTACAATAGGCAAGTGTGCATGGTTGTCAGACAGACTAGCAGACTTACCCAGTTTGTATGTGAGAACATAGATTATGGTCCAGGGCGTCCCAGGTACTGACAGCAACTTCCGCCACACCCTCCAGGGATGCACAGCGTCCGACTGGACACCCCTCCTCCCCTCTGCCTGGCCCCTCAACAGCTCATCATCCAGCACGGGGGCCCCCCACACAAACAGCGCCACACCGAAGTACACAAAGGCCAACAGCATGAACATAGGGCCCCACCCGACCACGTCGATCACAGCCAGGAGCCCGCCCCCGGCAAACACCGAGCCGGCCTTGTAGCCCACCACCTGGGCCGTGTTGCCCAGGCCCAGCTCGCTACGGCTCTTCAGCAGTCCCACAGCGGCCCCGTCCACCGCGATGTCCTGAACCGACGCCAGGGCATTCATGGCCAGTAGTGTCCCCGCCACGCCCCAGATGTGGGCCTCTGGGGACAGGGTGGCGCTGGAGAGGCAGGTGAACGCCAGGCCAGAGACAGTAGCCACAAGCCAGAGCCGCTTGGTGCCCACACGGTCCACCAGAGGCGCCCAGAGGACTTTGAGCACCCAGGGGAAGTAGAGGATTTTGGTCAGGCCGATGCGTGTGAGGGAATGGCCCGCCCCGCGGAGGTAGACGGGGAGCAGCGAGGACTGGAGCCCATAGGGGATTCCCTGGACAAAGTACAGGAGGCCCAGGAAAACCAGCTTGTCATTCATGATTCAATGGGAACGGGACAGTTCTTCAAGTCATGATGATGGTCCGGCAGGAGCTGATCGAATGGGTCGATCAGGCTAGGAGAGATGGGGAAGAGAGAGAGGGGATCATTTCACTGACAAAAAGTTCAAACATAAGCAAATGGGTGCCGGAGTCTGGTGTAGTGGTAGAACTGCTGACTCCAGATCACACATGCCACCTGGAAATGGGGTTACAAATCCCACCTCGTTCCCTACTCTCTGTATCTCCTTCTCTACCTGTCACTATCCTTAAAAGAATACATGAGAAAACGGAATTGAACTAGCAAAAAACATCGTTTGGGGTTTTATTATGCAAGTGAAATAAACACATTATTGATTATTGCAGACTGATGCATCAGACAGCTGTCGAACGTTTGCTTTTTCACCAGCAGGAATGAACCTTAACTAGTTAATTTTCCTTTTGAATTAAATGTATGACATAATGGGATAATGTCTAGATACAATATTACGCCCCAAACTTGACCTTTAGATAGTAGCAAGCTAAAGGTAGGCTAGACATACCACTTACAAACAATACGCATGCATGGCCAATAATCAAGCTAACGCTGTGATACCAAATCCAATTCAGAACAAGTATCAGCGCGTGCCAATAGTTAGCAATTTCGGTGGTAATTTTTCAAATATTATAAAACGTTTGTCTCACTGCAATCTGTTTTCAACGTTGTGTTGTTACATACTGGAATAGGTGAATCTGTTAGACGAAGCCGATCAGCTTCCGCCCTGCCCTTGAAAAACTACTTCCGGGGCGTTTGGCTCTGTTGACCTAAAATAGCCGTTCATTTGACTCCCAAACGGATAGTTTAAAAACTATGCAAAATATAACATTTCTACCGTAAAACCTAAAAGGTTGCCTACCACTATGTCCACTAGATCTTTTACATTAATACTCTCTTCTCACTATCTATTGCCCCTGCAGTGAGGAATAACCATCTTCAGAGAATGTTTTTTTAATAACTTTACTTATCTCCAGATAATCATTGTATTGAGCTCAAAAAGCAGTAGCTGCAGTATACAAATCTGGGAGCGAAATGAATGTTTTTTTCACAGATTCTTCTTCTTCTTTGGAATATTGACGATTGCACAATTTAGTGTGCATTCCCGCCACCTACTGTGTGGGATGGAAACAGGATTCCCCAAAATTTAACAAAATATATATAGAAAAAACGACCAAGCTACCAAAAACGAAATAAATAAACTAAATCAAACAACTTTTCTGTTTAAAAAAAAAAACTATAATAAAACAGATCTGATATCTCCTTCAGATGCTCAAGGGGAACCTGGGAGGGCGGGTCTTCCTGCGGCAGTACCCCTTGTAAGTATTCACATGTAAAATCCTTAAGTCACAAACACTTTTCTGCCGCAGCCACAATAATGTCAATTGTCTTAGATTTATTTGAGACCTGTGCCAATGAACGCCACAAATCCACAGGTTATCTTTTGACTGGGAGCAAACATTTACTACAGGGTGCGTCTGTAACGGATGTGAAACGGCTAGCTTAGTTAGCGGTGCGCGCTAAATGGTGTTTCAATCGGTGACGTCACTTGCTCTGAGACCTTATTTAGCGATGGGTAATGATGCTTCGTGGGTGACTGTTGTTGATATGTGCAGAGTTCCCTGGTTCGCGCCCGGGTATGGGCGAGGGACGGTCTAAAGTTATACTGTTACACGTCCACTACCACAACTTCACTAGTTTTCTCAATTATTTGAATCGCCTCCGCATAGGAGATTCGATTGACCGCTCTAACTTTTGCCACCTGAATTTCCTTCACCCTTACAGGGCACTCACGGAACTCGGGATCTATGATCGGCACCACAAATGCAACACTGTCGTCCTTCTACACACCGTTCTTCAATATACTCTGTCCATCTGTACACACTTGAAACATGGCCAAATTATTTTAAATTCTTACACTGCAATGGTTTCGGGACAGAAGCTTTTACAGCATATATTACATAACCAAGCTTCACATGCGTTGGTATTTGCTTTTTACCAAAAAACAACAGGGCCCGACAGACTTTCTTATTTTTCCCCATTCACCCAGCGGGGTACCAACCACACCAGGAATTCTATTCAGGGGTTCCATCGTCACCCCTGAGAGAACTCCTTTGACGGGTGCTCTACTCCAAAGTTCAAAACACAAGACTTATGTTGTTCAGATTGTTTTTAGGCTCACGGAAATCTTCCTCTGTTCTTCAGAAATACAATGAATCAAAATAAGACCACACCTGGTCACTCTGACAGACTCCACTTTTCCCATCGCATACTTCACCATTTTCGACACATAAACAGGTCTCCCACATATGCATCCCAATAAGAAGTGATTCATTATCATTCATACACGTCTCCTCCACTCCAATTTTAGACTATTTCCTTTTTGTTCCAGTTTTCAATACTGCTGTTGCCCATTCTGAACATTCGTCTTCACCAACTTTTTTCGAAGCGCTGCTGGATTCGAACTCATCATCCACTTCCGCCATCTTTCCCAAGCACCACCACAGTTGCGATTCGGCCACAACGCTTCTTCTTATATATTATTACGGCGGTCCGCAAACATTCGTTAGAGGTGCATGCCGCCACTTATTGTGTGGGCTGTGTCTACCTACTGTTCTGTAGTGTGAATTCATTACATTTTGTGACACAAAGAGGGAAAAGAAAAGAGGAGAAAAATTGCCCTACCAACTAGCCCTACATCCATTAAAACCACTACTTGGCCGTATTTTATCCTACACCAGGCCGGCAGCATCTTCACTGCCTCAGCATAGGACACCTTCTGTACTACTCTGATCCTGTCAACCTCAACCTGCCATTCTCTCACCAGACACTTCTGATCTCCAACACTATGGGTACCCTTACTGTTAACAAACACAGCTTTTTCCAGGGATACTGCACATTCCTTTGTCTCATGCCCTCCTGCACACTTCTCACATTTAGGAATCTCCTTCCTACACACTGCTGCAACATGACCATAAGCTTGGCACCTAAAACACTGTAATGAGTTCGGGACAAAAGCTCTCAGACTCTGCATCAAAACTCAGCAGGACATAGTGGGCGTGTTCGAGCTGATCACTTTTGTCAAGTCAGTGACCATCATTGGTCACCACCTTTCAAAGTGTGTTGCATCATGGTGATAAAAATTGTCAGACTTGACCCTTAATTACTTTATAAAAATCATGTGATCAAAGTTAATGAAGTTTGACTGCAGTCGATTGCAAGTTTCAGCAGTTCCTCTTCAACAATTTCATCCTGCAGCCATCGCCTGCCTGCATTGTGGGAGGCTTTATTGTCAACCAATCATTAGGGTGTTTTTGTGCCAAACAGGAACCAACTTTGCCGTAATTCACGTAGGCCTATACAGTGGATATGTAAAAATGAAGTGATATTTGAGGCTCTCTCACCAAATGATTGTAAAATGTACACACTTATTTTGGCCACCCCTCAGAGCCTGGTTCCTCTCTATGTTTCTTCCTAGGTTCCTGCCTTTCTAGGGAGTTTTTCCTAGCCTACGCACTTCTACATCTGCATTGCTTGCTGTTTGGTGTTTCAGGCTTTGTTTCTGTGTAAGCACTTTGTGACATCTGCTGATGTAAAAAGGGCTTTATAAATCAATTTGATTGATAGATTTTCCGTTTTTGATATCGAGGTTGGAGACATTTTTATTTCAACATTATAAAGAACAACTGGCAACACTGGCATGTTGCACTGAGCCTTGCTGCTGGAGAACCACATAGGTTTTCGCAGATGCACCTCCCCCGACTTCGATCCTCAACTTTTGTCTTCAGTCGGTTGCATTCGCCTTACCACTCAAACGAGCCCAGTGTCTTCTCTATTTCAGCAGGCTCTCCACCAGGTCTGTGTGGCACCAAACCATGGGTGTCACAGACACTGGGAATCTTCAATTTCAGATAATCCTTCTTAACACTTAGTTCCACCCCAGTTATCACTCCTTTCAATGGCGCCCTGCTCCGGAGAGCAAAGCAAGTCACATGTCTTGTCCCAAGGCGTGTGGTACAGAGCGCCCTGTCCCTCTGGACAGAAGACACACCAAAAAAATCAGCACAAGTCCACTTCGAGTGACTTTTACCGATTCAACAGTCCCCAACCTCTTCTCCACTCAACCTGACACCACATTTGGATTAGCCAGAAGGTAAGGGTCCATTCTCTCCAAAAATCTCACTCCCACTGGACGAGGCTCAAACTCGACGTTCTTCACTGCACCTGCCACCACAGGTACTGTAATTCATCCTCAGTCTCATCAGGGTACATTTCTGAGCTACTGGAGTACGTTATTTTTTTTATTTTTGTACTTAACGCCTATCTTCCTCACCACACTGCTTCCCTCTACACTCAGCTCCTTTCCTTCTTCCTAGCTGTCCATTTCCACATCTCCACGCTCTTTCCTGTCCTTCAAACTCTGTAGTAGAAAGCTGTTCAAATGGTTCTTCCCATTGGACACAAACTGTTTGAATCAATGTTTTTTCAATTTCATTTGTCAACGTATTGTGATGTGAAAGCTATGTGGAAAATAAATTGGATTTCAAGAAATCATGGTCTCCCATCCAGGGTTTTAATCAAGCCCAGTCCTACTTAGCTTTGATATATGTCACTGACTACTACCAATGTGCTATTGTGAGAAATCTCTTGATAACTAAATATATTCATTGTTGCTGTCGAAGTCATTCCAGGAAAATATTTACATTTTTTTTTTAAGTATATAAAAAAATTATTGGAAGTAACTCAATAAAATAACGAGGCTATTTACAGGGAGTACCAGTACCGAGTCAATGTACGGGATACAGATTAGTCGAGGTAATTTGTACATGTAGGTAGGGGTAAAGTGACTATGTATAGATAAACGGCGAGTAGCAGCAGTGAAAAACTAACTTGCTCTACTGCAGTCCGGTTGATGTGGAGGATGTGTTGTTACCGTCAGGAACTCCAGGATCCAGTTGCAAAGGGTGGTGTTCAGATCCAGAGCTTGGTGTCAAGCTTAAAGGAACAATGCTGAATGCTGAACTGTAGTTAATGAACAGCATACACACGTAGATGTTCCTCTTGTCCAGATGTGTTACGGCTGTGTGAAAATCAATGTAAATGGTATCTTCCATGAATCAGTTGGAGTGGGTCCAGTGTGCCTGGCCTGCTGGCCTTAATGTGGGCCATGACCAGCCTTCAAAGAACTTCATTATGACCGAGGTGAGCACGACAGTCAAGTTATTGAAATTAGGCCCGCCTTACATAAGATTTAGAAGTCTGTTTGTTCCTCTTCCGGTCTTCTTCTTCAAAAAAATGGCCTTACTATAGAGGAAGCTGTTATAGGATGGTCTTATTTTAATGGACTGAATAAGTGGAACGGTGTCAAACATGTGGTGTCCGTATGCTTGATAACGTTTCCTTTATTCTATTACAATGAGCCCATCCTCCAAAAACTCCCCCACCCCCCCCCCCCCACACGCCAGCCTCTTCTGCTTTACATGCACTAACATCATGTGACCATCCTTCTAAAGCCAGTTTAGCTACTGTAGATTTAATACAATTAAAGCCATTTACAAATCGAGAGCAAGAGCCGTAATTTGTATTAATCACACATACCATGTCTGCCTGTGTTTTACAATGTTGTGAATTGAGCTCACGGCATGGTCTTAAGTTGTCGATTCTCAAATTAAAACCTTAAGCTATATGTTGCATTTTTGAAAATAATAAACATGCAATGTTGCAGAGACTTAAATACACACAGATCAAGTCAGACAATTTGGAGCAACAAAACACTTTATTTGCACAAAGGACCAGTTATCCAGGGCACAACGCCACTGCATATTCTTGCCACACAAATGGTGTCTGGTATATTGCACTATAGATCCTCAAGTCTGCTGAAGCTTGGCTAAATATTTGTCAATGCTGCTTACCATGTTTACTGTGCTCATTGCTGTTAGCAGGTAGAGAAAAATGCATCATGACTGCTATTTCAGACAGTTGTCATGAACCATAATATTTTGCATGGGGGGGGGACCATTTATTCATGTACATTATTCTCCATTGGCACTCATGCACTGTGGTAATTGGCTCCAGGTGAGATCTGAGAGAAAGTTAGTTGTCACTTCCACACAGGGCCAGTAGGATCTTCTCATAGTCTCCCTTGGTGTCATCCTAAGGAGGTAAGAGACAGAGCACAGAGTTACTCTGCAAAATGTAAAGGTCAATCATGTTTAGACATGTCACATCATTATAACATTTTAGTTCAATTATTTTCAGATGCCATATTTCCCAAATGGTTTGTCTTTTGTCCAGATGCCGATTGGACCTAGTAATCAGAATGCCTTATACAATGTGATGCATTACTTAACTCGGAGGGGGTGGTGTCAGTTCCCCAGACCCCGATTAAGTCTAGTCCTGGATATAAAACATTCTCAATGGAGGATCTGTTTAATTAGATTTTTAGTCCAGTACTAGGCTTAATCTGGGAAAACAGTCCCTTGTCTTTTATTGCCACTAAAGGCAGTGGAGAGGTTTGCTCACCAGAATTTCCTGGGAGAGGGTTTTCCCAAACGTCTTCTTGTACTCCTGTTTAATCCGGGCCAGGTCGACTTCAGACCTGCTCACCATGACCCGGGTCAGAATATTGGTCCTGGTTCCTTTACCCTGGGGTATGGCACAGACACACAAACTGAAGATGTATAACCGGATAGTGGAAACTCCTTAGCCTGAATCCAGATCTATTTGTGCTGTCTTGTACAGTATGTGCATAACCAGTGTTCTTGTGTAGAATGTCACATCTTAAAACAAGGTTGTATTCCTTAAGTAGAAAAATGTACTACAGGGAGAAACTACCAGGATTTTTCCAACAAGAAATGCTAATTTGTTTTTAATATGCATTTCTGTTACGCACCATAATGATCAGGACCCAGAGCAACCTCTCATTTGGTACATAAAACCTAACAATGTTTAACAGTTAACACACCTTCATTGCCAAGTTGAGCTTCTCAGCAAAGAAAGCAGGCTTGCTTCCAGCACACTTCACTGAAAGACAAAGGAAAAACAGTCAAGTGACAGCATCGACAAGGGGCATTCTCCAAAACTGTCTCAAGGTAGGGACTTGCTTAAGGCCCCCAAAAGGCTAAGGCCCTGACTGGACAAGAGGGATAGGTAGAGGGGATTCAATCAAATGTTAATTACACATGCTTTGTAAACAGGTGTAGACATAGTGAAATGCTTACTTACAGGCCCTTCCCAACGATGCAGCGAAAAATAGACAAGGAATAAATAAACAATGAGTAACAATAACTTGGCTATATACACAGGGTACAAGGACTGCGGTGATGTGCAGTGGTATGAGGTAATTGAGGTAGATATGTACATACAAGTATGGGTAAAGTGACTCGGCAACAGGATAGATATGCCTCTAATGTTTATGTGAGGAGTCAGAAGAGTTTGAGCAAAAAGGGTCAATGCAGTTAACCAAATAGCTACCCCGGACTAACTATTTAGCAGTCTTATGGCTTAGGGGTAGAAGCTGCAGAGGATCCTGTTGGTTCCAGACTTTGTGCATCAGTAACGCTTTCCGTGTGGTAGCAGAGAGAACAGTCTATGACTTGGGTGTCTGATGTCTAACAATTTGTAGAGCCTTCCTCTGACACAGCCTGGCATAGAGGTCCTGGGTGGCAGGGACCTCTGCCTCAGTGATGTACTGGGCCGCACACACTACTCTGTGGCGCCTTGCGGTCAGATGCCAAGCAGTTGCCATACCAAGTCGTGATGCAGCCAGTCAAGGCATTCGATGGTACAGCTGTAGAACTTTGAGGATCTGAGGGCCCATGCCAAATATTTTCAGCCTCCTAAGGGGGAAGAAGCGTTGTTGTGCCTTTTAACAACTGTTGGTGTGTGTGGACAATGACAATTCCTTAGCGACGTGGACATAGCAACTTGAAGCTCTCAATCCGCTCAACTACAGCCGCGTTGATATAGCTGGAAGCGTGCTCCGCCCTCTGTTTCCTGTAGTCCACAATCCGTTCCTTTGCCTTGCTGACGTTGAGGAGAGGTTGTCCTGGCATCACACTGCCAGACCTCTATCCTCCCTATAGGCTGTCTCATCATCGTAGGTGATCAGGCCTACCACAGTTGGGTTGTCAGCAAAGTTAACGATGGTGTTGGAGTCGTGAGCGGCCTCGTAGTCGTGGGTGAACAGGGAGTACAGGAGGGAACTAAGCACGCATCCCTGAGGGGCCCCCGTGTTGAGGGTCAGTGTGGCGGATGTATCGTCTACCCTCACCACCTGGAGGCTGCCCTTCCGGGAAGTCCAGGACCCAGTTGCAGAGGGAGGTGTTTAGTCCCAAGGTCCTGAGATTAGTGATGACCGTTGAGGGCACTATGGTGTTGAACACTGAGCTGTAGTCAATGAATAGCATTCTCATAGGTGTTCCTTTTGTCAAGGTGGGAAAGGGCAGTGTTAAGTGCAAAAAAGACTGCATCATCTGTGGATCCTTTGGGGTGGTATGCAAATTGGAGTGGGTCCGGGGTGTCTGGGATGGTGGTGATGTGAGCCATGACCAGCCTTGCAAAGCATTTCATGGCTACAGATGCCATTTAGACAGGTTACCTTGGCATTCTTGGGCACAGTGACTATGTTGGTCTGCTTGAAACATGTAGGCATTATAGACTGGGTCAGGGAGAGGTTGAAAATGTCAGCTAAGATACTTTCCAGCTGTTCCTATGGTATTTTCTTAAGTCAGACAGAGCTCCATTGTCCTCACAAAACAGAAGACGCATGAAATGACAGGCATTTGCAAACAGTAATTGGATAATATGAATATGCCACCACCAAGACTTATTTTGCTCAGTGTGGCCTTATTTGAATGAAGAAAATGGAGCCCATGATGTAATGTTACAGGACTAAGGACTAGTGAAGGGTGTGATGCAGCAGAAGACATGGATTGAGGGTGATGTCCTCAAATAATCTGTGTATTGGAATATTACTAGGCTTGGACCTGGCTGTGTTTGCTCACCTACGGCAGTCAGACAGTTCTCAATGTCTCCCTTCAGTTCCAGGTCAATAGCCTTTGCCACATCCACCTTACTGTACTTGGAGTACCTCTCAAACGCTGAGAGAAAGAGAGAGTGGGAAAGGATTATGTACTCAAAATGATTATACAGTATCAACCATGTGTTTGCACATGCAGTGTATGAAAAGGGGAGAAAAAAAAAACACATCTAGATTCTATTAGTATTTGTGGTGTGTTGACCAAAATTAACATTCAATGATACATTTAAGTCCACACTCAGGTATTTGCAGTGAAAAGAAATGTATGAAGTGTCTAAAATACATTTTGGACAAATGTGTCGCCTGACTTCAACGGAAGGGTGTCAGACTAATTTTGTGGGCTGCATTCGGTCTTCACTGAGGTTCGGAGGGCCACACTTAAAATATACTATGCATCTTCGCAGTAAAAATAAGGTCCTATTTCACTTCCAATGCTCCCTGACTGTTAAGCTTTCGTTTCAATGACTGTTAGTCCCGTCACTCTGGCCAGCTTACTATGAATGTAGGTCCATTATCATTGGTACAGTTTTGATTTCATTTGTCATTTAAAATGTTGACTGAATATATAAAATAACACCCCCCACCAAAGCACCCGCAGGCCGGACTGAATGTGCTCGTGGGCCACACGTTTGACACCCCTGGTCTAACTGATGACAGAAACAAAATCACACTATAGGGCTACGACATAATGAACAGGTGGTGAGAGAATAAATAGTGTAAGCTTATTGGGCAATGTCTTCTTTACCAAATGTGTGTATACATGTGCAGTTTGTGTGTATATTCACCTTGGCGGAGCTGAGGAGCACTTCTGGTGGTCAGAATGTCAATGAAGACAGAGCAGTCTGTTCCCTTCCTCTTCTCTCCAGCCTCATACAGGGCCTATAGACAGATACAGTAGGCACGGGCATCACACACACACAGGGTTTGCATTACACATTGACTCTTTGCGGTGCCCAACCTTGATTCTGACACATTCACTCTCTTCCTCTCCTCCATACCCTGGCATCACTGTCAGCAAGTTCCTGGTTCACCATGGTGTCCTCATTCCTAGTAGCCTACAGTAAGCGAGTGAGAGAGGGTGAGTGATGTTAATTGTGCCAAACTATTTAGCTTTAAACAAACTATAAACACAAAGAATAAAACACACCTTGCAGAGCGAGAGCAGAGCATTCCTGAAGTCTGCGCCTGTGTCAGATTTGATGTCATCCTCTAGCTCCTTTTTGTATTCTAGCAATGAAAATGCCATGATTGGTTAATTGTAAATATCACATACAGGACATCTACATAGACATATTTACATATTGCGGACACACCTCCCTTATAGACTTTCTTTATCTCTCGGATCTCCTTATTGGTCCTGGAGGCCAGAATCTCAACCAGAGTATCCTCGTCTGTGCCCAATCCCTGAGAGAGAAGTCGAGGGGTGTGAACAGTCAACAAGGACAAAAGGGTCAGGTCACATCAGTCGTAAAGCTAAGAAAAGTCCAGGATCGGATAACACAAACAAAGTGCAGGGCAGTGTTAATTATGCCCCAAACACAAAACATGGAGGGACTACCTGCACTTGTTCAATAATAGCTCATTTTCAGGTCTACCGCTATACCAGACACGTCACACACACTGCACATCATGAAATCTAAAGTACAGTAGATACTCGTCAGCACCGTCTCCTCACATTTTAAAACAGTCCCACCAGTTGTAAAAGTCCCATCTTTTTGCCTCTCACAACAGTGTAATAATACATCAGAATGAGTCACTCTGGGCTGAATGTGAGGAAGTGGGTGGGTGTGACTAAGCAGCAGACCAAGAATACTGAATGACGACATCGCATCTCCTTCAGAACTGATTCATTACTCAGTGGTGTAAAGTACTTAAGTATTACTTTGAAGTACTTTTACTGAAGTCGTTTTTTGGGGTATTTATATTTGACAACTTGTACTATTACTTCCCTAAATATTTTTTTTTTTTTTTTTAATCCATACATTTTCCCTGACACCCAAAAGTACTCGTTACATTTTGAATGCTTAGCAGGGCAAGAAAATGGTCCAATTCACGCACTTATCAACAGAACACTTGACCCTGGTCATCCCTACTGCCTTTGATCTGGCGGACTCACTAAACACAGGCTTCGTTTGTAAATTATGTCTGAATGTTGGTGTGCCCCTGGCTATCTGTAATAAAAAATAATAAAAAGTGCCATCTGGTTTGATTAATAAAATTATTTATACTTTCGATACTTAAATATATTTTAAACCAAATACTTTCACTCAAGTAGAATTTCACTGGGTGTCTTACTTGAGTCCTTTTCTATTGAGGTATCTTTACGGTTACTCAAGTTGAAAATTGGGTACTTTTCCCCACCACTGATTATTCTTTAAATATTTGTATTCTGTTACCGTCTCTAGGCTTACCCAAACAAGAGGGAATCTGCACAGTTGTTTGTAATCTAAGTAGTAGTATATTCAGAGTTAGTGAGTGACTAGCTGCGTGCACGTTTACCTTCATGGCCAGTTTGAGCTGTTGGGCGTCATATTGGGCTGGGGTCTTGAGCAGAGCCAGAACCACATCCTCCAGGTCTCCCTTTAGGGCCGACTTCAGGGCAGTCTCCAGAGGCTGCAGAGAGAGGGGTGACACTCTTCCACAGTCATACACAAGTGTGTGTGTTAGGCTGGAGTTTGCACAATTTGTATCATTCCATCGGTTCTAAAGTGCAAACTCCACCCACCCGCTGCATATCCTAAACCAAACTACTGTGCTGGTAAGTGTGTCACAGCTTACCTTGCCACTAGCCTTCTCATAGGTAGCTTTGATCTGCTGTCTCTGGGCGTTGCTCCTCCTCACCAGCACATCAATGATGGTGTTCTCATCCACACCTACATCACAAGATGGAGGACCTTGTTCAATAAGAAAGGCTGTTGCCTAATCCATGAGCCCTTTGTTTTACTAATACAAAATCTCTGAATGGCCCTGGCCAAATGGTGAAGCAACCCTGACTACTCACCAGCAAGAAACAATGAACACTGACCCGGACATGCTCACACTAGTGTTGTCATGATACTCAATTTTGTACTTTGCTACCAGGGTTAGTATCACGATATTCAATACAGAAACGATACTCGTATGGCTCAGTTGGTAGAGCATGGCGCTTGCAACGCCAGGGTTGTGGGTTTGAAAATGTATGTCACTACTGTAAGTTCTTATTTACAGAGGGTATACACATTTGTTAAGGCACACGAAAGTTCACATGTTCCAGAAGGCATTTCTACCAAAAAACAATTTTATTAAAAAAAAACACTTTAAAAAAAACATTCAAATGGCTCTCCTGTGAAGTAGGTACACGAGACATACACTTAGTGTCCTAACACGAGTCAAGTATTTCCAACTTGACAGAGTAAATGGGGCGATTAAGGAAGTGTGTGATTGATATATATATCAATGTGTAAGGTGCTGTTAAACAAATTCTGTGCTCGTCTCAGCCAAAGCTGGAAATATCTAACAATTAATGATAATGCTGCTGGAAATGTGTTGTTTAATTATATTATTTATGTCTGCCACATGTGAATTGTTTTGTTTGTTGACTGAGAAACAAAAGGTAATAAAACTTTAAATTGAAAACAAAAAGTGCATGGAGAGACATTTTGTGGTACGGGGACCTAGCTAGGGGTGAAAGTAGATATGTAACACACAGACATAGAGTATGTCAATCTCACCTTTGGCCTTGATGGCCTTATCCAAGATGCCTACATCCCCATCCACACTGAAATGCGGGTCAGGAGTCACAGTGCCCTGATTGGGTAAGGTCTGAGAGAGATTCGAGAGAGAACACTTAGTTTCCATGCAGTGAATTAATGTATATCGTCACAAAATACAGAACAATGATATAGAAGCAAAGAAATGAACAGCTCATACCACAGAGTATGTGAACAATCATACAAAGAATATGTTACTAACAGGGGAAAGTGCAGGAATTGTGCAGTTTTCCCCCGGTTTCAACTGTTTCTGAAGGGAAGGGCTCCTAAATTCCTTTTATGAGTCACAAGTATGCTCCTCCCATTATTTTGTATCTCAGACTGACCCCCTTTCTTTATCTTTAACAGCCATCCCTTTTGGTCTCACTTCTCTGTCCTACCTCCCCGGTCCCCCTCCTTTCTATCCAGCTACAAATGTACAAACACTGCCTGGTAACTTTCCACACATGCATACCACAAGAGGGGGGGGAAACAAATTTGGGAGTTCCCTCTAGAAAGTGGAGCAGAACCTTACCGAGTCATCGGGCAGGCCCAGATAGACAGTCTGCTGCAAGAAGGCTGCGATGAAGGACATGGTGGTACGGGTCTGAAGAGAAAGGACAAGGGGGATTCAATAATAACCACAGTATTAATAACATCCTTTGTATTGAACACCAAGGCCTTTTGCATTTATGAGTGTTAAATGGAGGGATGAAAGGCTCTTTCTTTGTTTCCAGAATATGCTACAGTACAAGACCAAATTGGTCAAATTACATTTCAGTGGACTCAGCCAACAACCTCGTACACTTTATGCCTCATTGAATCTGGTACAAAAATAAATATTTGGCTATGACTGCCACTTACATAGGATAATCATCATTACATAGAATAAAATTAAAACATGCCTTTAACATGTGGATATAATTCGTGTTTATGCACAAATTATGCATTTGTCACCGCAGAACAAATTGCCCCCATCTATTTCACAATGGTATGGCAAAAGTGGTGTGATGACCACGCCTAGAATTA
The DNA here is from genome assembly GCF_013265735.2 of Oncorhynchus mykiss. NCBI lineage: Eukaryota > Metazoa > Chordata > Actinopteri > Salmoniformes > Salmonidae > Oncorhynchus > Oncorhynchus mykiss. Next base: position 47,926,247 of record NC_048575.1, read on the forward strand.
GAATCATGTAGAACTCGCCCAAAACGTTAACCGTTTCGTCAATTTTACTCAATTAGTTCAATGGTTTTCAAGACACAACAGGATCCCCTATATAAAAGTATTCTTTAAGAATAATTATGAAAAAGTCACTACTACGCCAGCCACGCACACACGCCTACCTAAACGACAAACAAACAAGGATGTAGGCGAAGTACAGTAAAGTTCCTTGACAACGTAGCCGTATTTAGAATGTAGGCTAGCGGGGAAGTTAGTTTCCCAGTTTAACACGGTTCAAACAAATTACTGTTACCTGGGCTCGATGTCGCGGTGTTCAATTTCCTGGAGTAGGTTTATCGAATCAAAAATAGGATAAAGAGAGGGACTGGAAAACTTTCTCAGACTGAGCTTGCAGAGGCGTTGTGAAGTTGCGCTCATGTATTTATACAGCCACACGATAAACCCCACCTAGCAATGTGCATCCCACAATCGCGCTTCACTACCATGACTGGTACTACGGAAAAGTTTCCATGAAGTCCAGTAAGGAAAATTGAAAATCCTGACACAATTTGGTTAAATGAAAACAGATGTGGAATGTCCAATTGCCCTCTTGAGTTGATGTTAACAAATTACATATTTAATATATACACTACAAATTGAGAGGTAAAAATAGATTTCTTAAACCACGTTTCCATTCCAGTTTTGTATGTGAGTAAATCAAAACAGCTCTAATGGAAACAGGGAGTTAAGGTAAAATGTTAAATGCCGACAAATCATTTGTTTGTTCAACATGGTGGGATCTGTTTGTATCAGTAAAATGAATTATGCGAGAAATGTCGGTGGAAAGGACTTGATGCGCAACTATAAATAATATCAAAATAAACTTGGAGTCACGAGATGATATGGTGTGTGGTCCTTCCACGAGGACTCGAGAAACCATGAAGTTTATTAGGCTTCAAATGAAACAAGTTATGATGAACATTGGAGACTGCTGGTGGGAGGATAATAATGGCTTGAACGCAGCAAATTGAATGGCATCCAACACGTGGAAATAATGTGTTTGATGTATGTGATACCATTCCACTTATTCCGCTCAAGCCGTTACCATGAGCCCGTCCTCCCCAATTAAGGTGCCACCAACCTCCTGGTGAAAGTGCAGAGTGATCTTGATGCGCCTTTCTAATAAACATCAAGGGTCTTATTCTGGTGACATGATGCTTGACTGCTGTTTGAGAAATACAAGTATTATCGCTCTTATCAATAATAATCTCATCATCTAGACTAGTCTACCGACACAGCCTACCCCATATGCACTACACAGGACGCACTGCAACTGCCTCTGCAACGCAATACAGCAAGGCAAACCCAGCGTTCTATTGGAAATGTATGTACTTCGGGGCCCAGATTCACAAAACACTTCTTACGCAAAAATGTAAGAAGCTTCTTAAGAAACAAATAAAGAAGTTCATAAAATGCTTCGTAAGTCAAATTACTCAACAATATCTCAAGATTTAATGATTTTCTTCTCAAAAATCTTATTACAAATATTATTAAGATGTTTGTTGCCAGGCAACCGTTTTTGCTAGCTATCTAGCTAAACATGTTCAATTGCTTTTTCTCTCACTGACCTGAGTTTAAGACAACGGGTTAGCTGTCTTGGAATTAAGAACATTTCCAATAACTTTATTTTCAATAATCTAATTTCTTCTTAATTTTTTGCTTAAGAAGAAACATAAGACATTTGCTTAACTTTCTTCTTTAGGAAAAATGGCAGTTAAGAAGACATTTCTTCTTAAGAAGGTTTTGTGAACCTGGTCCCAGGTGTACCAAAATGAAATAACTACAAAGATTTTTATAACTAAACCAAGATAGACCACAACCTGTCGTTTCCAATGGGAATAAATGAGTCATAGTGGGCAGAACAAGCAAGGAAGTGGGCATAGCCAAGCACGAACTAGCAAGATCCAATTGACGCGTTCTAGCCTGCATCCGCATATTTCCGTTAGGGAACGCCACCTCTGAAGTGCACGTGTGCAATAACTCCATTCGCCTTTGTACTCCTTCTAAACAACGTGCTTTTTAAAAGATTTTGCAAAGGGTAAACTCTACAAAACGTAGTCCAGTTTGTTGATAACTGTATTGAGATCAAATGTGTCATCAGTGAGAAAATCTGCAGAATGTCTGCCCAAATCCACTCCCACAGCTGGCCAGTAGGCTTCCTCTCACTACCATATTTGGTATATTTGGTAGTGAGTGGAAACGCAAAATGGATGCTTCAAATTTATACATCCGGTGAAATAACTGTCTCATTGTTCTATCTGCGAAGCCAATGTTGGTGGGATCGAGGCGTTAGGTTATGAACATTTTGCCTCTGGGAGTGTAATTTAGGGATTCCCTTAAAGGTGCAATATGCAGAAATCACTACACCATTTCCTGGTTGCTAACATAGTTTGTCTACTTTCCGTTTATTTGACAAAACAAGCAATATATAGTGTAAGTAATCATTGCCCCATCCAAACCACTGTGAAATATATTTTCAATAACCAAAAATATTGTATTTTCAGCTATTTAAAGCTGGTGTACAAAACTGAAAGTAAAAGACGCAAAAAACGAAACATAAGAATGGGAAGCATAGAAATTACGCACATACAGTTGAACATATCTACTGCTTCTTAGACTTGCTTTCAATGAAAATGACATATCTATAACACACATTTCTATGTGAATTTGGTCAGATCGCCCAAAAAGTTACATATTGCAGCTTTCAGAAGTCGAAACAGCAGCTGCCGTAGAGAGAGAGAGAGAGAGTCAAAAACAGCAGGTTAGCACAAACTCCCCCTGACCTGTGGGAGCTGTTTCCGGATAGGTTGCTAGGAAGGTTGTTAGGGGGCCGGACATCTGCTCATCCTCTTGACCATACAGGTCACACAATACTTGCAGTCTCCCTCAAGCAGTGGTAGAGAACAACATCTTTGTCTCTGCCCATCAACAACTGGACCCACTCATATCGTTGGACTTCTAGGATGGTGTGCATGCCCAAAGTGAGTTGTGTGAAGTGTAGATTGTTCTTAACAGTTAGTTGTTACTAATGTTTTATGCTGCCGTGGTGTATAGCTGTATTGCAATATGTGCAGGTAGAAGAAGTGGGGGTCCTGGGCTACATGGTTACACGTGGTCTGCGGTTGTGAGGCCAGTTGGACATACTGCCAAATTCTCTAGAATGACATTGGAGGTGGCTTATGGTAGAGAATTGAACATTCAATTCTATGGTAACAGCTCTGGTAGACATTCCTTCAGTCAGCATGTCAATTGCACGCTCCCTCAAATCTTGAGACATCTGTGCCATTGTGTTGTGTGACAAAACTGCACATTTTAGAGTTGCCTTTTATTGTCCTCAGCACAAGGTGTACCTGTGTAATGATAATGCTGTTTAATCAGCTAATTGATGTGACACACCTGTCAAGTGGATGGATTTCTTGACAAAGGAGAAATGCTCACTAACGAAGATGTAAACAAATTTGTGTCCAACATTTGAGAGAAATAAGCTTTTTGTGCATATAGAACATTTCTGGGATCTTTTACTTCAGCTCATGAAACATGGGACCAACTGTCATGTCTAGTCCCACTCCTCCCCTCCGACATTCCACGTCGCCGGTCAACTAACCACTGGTCCTGGCAACCCATATTTACACACACCTGGCAACCACCATTACGCATACCTGCGTCTCATCATCACTCACACCTGGACCTCATTACTCCCTGATTACTTACCCTTCTTATATCACTCTTTATCATTAGTTTTCAGGTAGTATTGCTTGTGTTTTCATGCCAGGTGCTGCTCTTGTTTTGGTCCATGTTATTGAACTCACTAACTGCATCCTGATTACCTGTGTCTATGTTACAAAATACTACCTCACCAAATGGAATCAGCAGTCAAGTTACGCAGGACATCTCCCAGATGGTCAGCAAATAGAGACACTTACTTCTCCAACACCACGACCAGCTGGCACAACTGGGGATGGCTATGAAAGAGGTCCTCCGGGTTCTTCGACATTTCCAGAGGGGTGTCACCTCCAACCACTGGAGGATTCTACACCACGGGTCGAGCCAGCCTGTCCAATAGTCCGCCCATGTCAACGATGCCCGTTTGTCCCTCCCAGACAAATGACGGGTCTCCATCCAAATCACGTGGCTTCCTACTCCAGTGCTCCCTCTTTCACTCATCAGATGAGAGCCCACACCACTGAGAGGTCTAAGGTTGCCACGGTTATTTCCCTGCAGACCAGGTGAGCGTTGGAGTGGGCTACGGTTGTCTGGCGGATCTTGGTTCCTATGAGGGGTTCGCCGGGGTCTTCGACCATCCACCAGAGGGGGGTGAGCGCCTACTCCAACTACAGCAGGAAGGCCAGACCACGGTGGCATAAGCACTCACCTTTCAGACAGTAGCAGCATCCAGCGGATGGAATGAACCGGGCGCTCTGCACCCTATTCAGAAGAGGGTTGCGCGAAGAGGTCAAGCTGCAGTTGGCATGCTGAGATGACACTTTAACCTTCGACTCACTCAATCCAATGGTCATCCGTCTGGATAACCTTTGGGAGCGTCTGTACCCCCATTGCCTCTCTCCCTCCTTGTTGACCATTCTGAACCCCATAGAGGTAGGGGCAACACCTCTCCGTGGCATCGCCAGAGACAGCTGGGGCTCTGTCCCTATTGCGGCCAGGAGGGTTACCGGCGTCAGTGGTGTCCGGTACGCCCTAACCTCCATGGTTAGGGCATCCACCGGTATGTTCCACTAGTGCAGAGGGGCGGCCACGTGACCTTCCATATCCCAGGGTTGGCATGAGTACTCAATTTTCATTTTTTTCTGCCAAACCCTTTACGGTTCCTATTTCGCTGGCTGTTGTTCAAGTGTTGTATCTAGCTCTAGTGGAACTTCATCGACTCCTCCCTGAACTTAACCTCATACCCGTTCTCCTCTCCTTTTCCTATCCAAGCTCTGGACACAGCACCTTTGGGATTCAGCTCAGTGATACACATCACAGCACCCTCACGGTGGGACCTATGCACCAGGAAAGCCTTCCCTCCGCACCTGTACACAAGGTAATCCTTGATCTCCTGTGGCTCCAACATCACATGGTCAAGTAGGAAAATTACCGCTTGGTGATCAGGATGTCGGAGGACCTGCTTTTCCGTATCCTGTGGTTCCATGCCGGTTGAGAGCCCTGTGAGTGTCCACCAGCCAATCAATTGGTCCTGCCATATTTTTGGCCCTGTGTGTTGGGATGTAGATGTGGACATCTGCCAGGCTCTGGAGTGAAACCCACTCCTGCCACCTGCCCTCCAGAGCGCAGCTATGTTCCCACAGGGCTGAGCGTTTGGCTGTTGGCCTGGGCACACGCATCCCTCGCCACTGGACACTCTATCACCCACACTATCAATCCCTTTCTGATAAATACTAGTGGCCCACTTTGGCGCAGGACGTAGCCCACTGAGCACAATCTGAACCTGAATTGACAATCCAAATCCCCCCGCAACGCTCCAACAGTACAACTCCTTCCTGTGCCTCAGCGTCCATGGTCTTGTCAGTCCATTGACTTTGGTACTGATCTCCCCTCTTTTGATGGTTTTACCATCATTTTGCTGATAGTGGACAGATTCTCTAAATCATGCCGTTTCATCCCTGTCTGGGCTCCCTACCGCTCTCCAGGTCACTGAGGCACTGTTCCAGCAGGCCTTCTGGCACTATGGCCTTCTGGAGGCCCACAATTCACATCACGGGTATGGAAAGCCCGTGATGCACGTTACTAGCTACTGTACTTATTTACCTCAGCCTGCCTAGCCATTTACAGTGGCTGTTTTATTTATCTAACTCTAGCTAACTACTGTTATTGTAGCTTGCACTTCAATGGCATCCCTCAGATTTTTCTTTTATCTTTCCAAACAGGCGAAGTACTATGAAGAAACCACTGATCTCGACAACCATTCAGGGTAACGTTAAGCTTTTATTAGATAACTGGACGTATGTAGCTATGTACAACCATTTTCCATCTTGCTAGCTATACCTATTCAGTGGAAGCTGCTGAGGGGAGGATGGCTCATAATAATGTCTGGAATGGCTTGAATGGAATGGTATCCAACACGTTGTTTCCATGTGGTTGATATTCAATTGACTCCATTCGAATCATTATTATAAGCCGTCCTCCCCCTCAGCAGCCTTTACTGATGTAGTTATATGTCTGTCATATTGAGGTGTCTAGCTATAAGGTAAACCTGATTAATCAAATGGATAGGTGTAAGCAATTATGGTAACTCCAAATGACCTTAACTAGGTGTCTTCGCTAGACAGACAGAGGGGAGGGGAGGTGTCCCATCCACCGGAACCAGTGAGTTCAGATCACTCTGATTCTTTGTGCTCTGAGTCGGAGGGAGACCAGCTTGAGGTAAGCTATACCTTCCAAAAGTGTTAAAGTACATATCTCCCATTTCTAACACTGCACTAATCATATTTTCTCACAGTAAAGTGTAACCTGTGTGTTTGTCTCAGTCTCCTTCCTGTTCCCTCTAAATTCTGCTCCTGTTCTCCAGGAGCTAGGGGTTCTGCCTAACACCCAGACCTGGATACACCTGATGTCCTCCATTACCAACTACATAACATCAGATGCTGTTGTCATTATCTGTCAAGTTCTTGCTTTATCATAATGTGAGACCCAGATAAAAAAACTAATTTGCATATGAATGGAGACTTACTTACTTCGTAAAGTAAGTAACTTTAATGTGTCAAGCAGATTACACTTTGTCTGCCAGTAACGTAGCGATGTTTAAGACATGGATTTCATGTTGTAATGTTAACAAGGTACCCAAAAGTCGTTTGAATTAATGTTTTCATTTGATTAGTTAAGCAACTTGTTCAAACAGCGAAATTGTGGTCGGAACTCTGCCTTGTTTGCATAGCGACGATGAAAAGAATGTAATTTAGGCGGTAATCTCAAACTCTAATCATTAGGTCATCACACCGTTGATACAGCAACGGCCGCTAATAGTTTATAGAATCCCAATGTGACGCAGAGGACACTATTTGTCATGACATGCCCGATTCCTTCCTTGGGCGGAGTATGCCCAGAATTAACAACTGAACATACAGATTACAACTCCCCTCCAACTACCAGAGTTCACCCTCTTTTCACGTTTCCCTCTTAAGGCCAGTGGTTCCTGGTCTCCTGGCTGACGATGTCCCGCACAACACTCCACCTCTCCTGGACATCGAGGAAGCCCAAAAATAGTGTACAACACCCCAGTTAGCATGCACAATCACGTCTCCTCCCCTTCGACATGACCGGTCTACTAACTATTGGTCCTGGCAACCCATCTTCACGCACACCTGCATCTCATCAGTCATAACTGGACCTCATTGCTCCCTGCTTATTTACCCTTCTAATAGCACTCTTTTGTTACTAGTTTTCAAGTGTGTTTGTTTCTGTGTGATGCTTCTCTTGTTTTGCATCATTCCAGGTTCATTGATACTAAACTCACTAACTGCACCTGCTTCCTGCGTCTACTTTACACCTTATGTTGCGTTTTATATTTTTTGTTCAGTGTACATTCCCATACTCATCTTCCTTGAGTGTTTAAATAAAGTTCCTTTGTAACACTAAGGCTGCTTTATTCCCCTCTAACTGGGGGCGGTAACAATTGGGCACAAACCAGTCAAATGCGTAGAGCATTTTCCTTCTTTCAGAAGTGTTTCCATACTTGAGGGGTGTGTCTATACACTACCGTTCAAATGTTTGGGGTCACTTAAATGTCTTTTTTTTTTTAAAAAAAAGCTTTTTTTTGGCCATTAAAATAACATCAATTTGATCAGAAATACAGTGTAGACATTGTTAATGTTGTGAATTACTATCGTAGCTGGAAACGGCAGATTTTATTTATGGAATATCTAGAGGCCCATTATCAGCAACCATCCCTCCAGTGTTCCAATGGCTAATCCAAGTTTATCATTTTTAAAAGGCTAATTGATCATTAGAAAACCCTTTTGCAATTATGTTAGCACAGCTGAAAACTGTTGTGTTTAATAAGCAATAAAACTGGCTGCCTTTAGACTAGTTGAGTATCTGGAGAATCAGCATTTGTAGGTTTGATTACAGGCTCAAAATGGCCAGAAACAAAGCACTTTCTTCTGAAACTTGTCAGTGAGAGAGAGGCCCTGGTGCACAACTGCGCAAGAGGACAAGTACATTAGTTTGAGAAACAGACGCCTCGCAAAACACCAGTCTCAATGTCAACAGTGAAGAGGTGACTCCGGGATGCTGGCCTTTTGTACTTTTTTTGTAACACTTTTGTAACTGCAGTAGCCTAGTGCAGGGCCACCGTGTCCCCCCCCCCCTGCCGCCCCACAGTTTGGGAATCACTGGGCTAGTGCAGTCAGTTTGTAGTTCAACTGTAGTTTATTTTGCAATTACTGCGTCCAAATTAACACTATTCATTTTTGGATAGGGAGGATAGGCAGATAACAAGGATTGCCCATGGCAATGTTTTTTTTTTGAGTGTAGCATATTTGTTTGCTTTATAGATCAGTGAGATAGAACCTCCCTTTACACTGCTCTTGGCGGACCATAATTGAAAACACCTCACATTCCTGTGCATGATGAATGAGGGGATTGCATTCGTTTATTAGGGCTGTCACAATTACGAATAACTGTAACAGACTGTTATGGATGAAAATAACCTTCATAACTGTTTATATTTTTAGCAAAAATATTTTGTGGAATGAACAGCTGACTTTATGGGATGGTAGGGCAATCATGTGGTTGAGTCCTTTTCAGCTGTAACATGGACTCTTAATAACAACGTGATGAAACCACAGTTTTTAAACCCAAAGGCGCAACATCGCGAGACTTCCGGGAACGCTTGCGAAACAGACTAAACAGTTTGAGAAGTCAATGAGAGAAGTGAAAGATTCTTCCTTAGTTGTTAATTTCCTCTAAATCTAGTCAATGTCTTAAGAGGCTGAACATGTTATTACTCACATCTTGTGAAAGTGACAAACAGTCACGTTTTCATTTTCGTCAAAAACAACTTCATATCAAAGGACTGCCTTTGATTTGAAGGCCTGCATACGCACAGTTCGCCACCGTTAGACCCGATAATGTGTTTCTACACGAGTTTAGCTAGCCTTTGGTTCCCAAACTGTGGGGTCTAAGGGGAACTCAATCCAGCTTTCAATTTACTCTTGAAAGCTGCAACAGTAGAATGCACAAGGTGCAATTTTGAAATGAGGTAGTGCTGATCAGTTTTCCTCTTGTCATGTCAGTCATTGCAAACCTTTATAACTTGTCAGAAATGTCTGATTAACTAGCCCATGCCAGCTAAGAATTTTTAGCCCATATATTTTGTTGCAATGTTTGAGTCGCTCAAATATCACATGAATACACATTAGACATGGCAAAATGTATAGAATTGCAATAAAATTAGCTCAAAAACGGCAAAATGTTCTCTGCACCCCATGACAAAATGTGGAGAATTGCATGAAATAAGCTTTAAACCTAAAACATTTTCTCTCCGCCAACAAGAGGGGTGTGAACAGTTGGTGTTACAGTGCTTGTGCCCATTAAAATAGATGTGCCACGCGTGCAGGAGGGCACGGGATGTTCCCCAATGCTGGAAGGGGGCCTGAGTGAAAAAGTTTGGGAACCCCTGAGCTAGCCAACATCGCCATGACATCGCCTATAAGTGTGATTAGGGATTTCTATTGGAGAAGCAATCTTCTGAACCTATCTTCATACTGTACTGTCTTTGATGAAACTGTTGCTGCCTGCTGAAACAAGCAAAAGAGTCTATGGTTCCCTAGGCAACGTCCCTCAAAATGCAGCAGCAGCACACATCGAAATAGAATGAATATATTACATTTTTTATATAATTATTAACCTTTATTTAACTAGGCAAGTCAGCTAAGAACACATTTTTATTTACAAACCAAATCATTTTTATTTACGACCTACCAAAAGGCAAAAGGCCTTCTGCGGGGAGGAAAAAACACACATCACGACAAGAGATATACCACAACACTACATAAAGAGAGCCCTAAGACAACAACATATCATGACAGCCACACATGACAACACAGCATGGTAACAACACAACATGACAACAACACAACATGATAGCAGCACAACATTGTAGCAGCACAAAACATGGCACAAACATTATTGGGCACAGACAACAGCACAAAGGGCAAGAAGGTAGAGACAACAATAGATCATGCGAAGCAGCCAAAACTGTCAGAGTGTCCATGATTGAGTCTTTGAATGAAGAGATGGAGATACAACTGTCCAGTTTGAGTGTTTGTTGCAGCTCGTTACAGTGACGAGCGACCCAGGGATGTGTGTGCTTTGGGGACCTTTAACAGAATGTGACTGTCAGAACGGGTGTTGTATGTGGAGAATGAGGGCTGCAGTATATATCTCAGATAGAGGGGAGTGAGGCCTAAGAGGGTTTTGTAAATAAGCATCAACCAGTGGGTCTTGTGACAGCTATACAGAGATGACCAGTTTACAGAGGAGTGTAGAGACGTGTCCTATTGATAAGGGAATGATATGCTTAACTTCTTTGTGACTAGGGGGCAGTATTGAGTAGCTTGGATTTATTATTTTTTTACCTTTATTTTACTAGGCAAGTCAGTTAAGAACAAATTCTTATTTTCAATGACAGCCTAGGAACAGTGGGTTAACTGCCTGTTCAGGGGCAGAACGACAGATTTTGTACCTTGTCAGCTTGGGGATTTGAACTTGCAACCTTTCGGTTACTAGTCCAATGCTCTAACCACTAGGCTACCCTGCCTAGGTGCCCAGAATAAACTAACTGCTACTCAGCCATAAAAGCTAGAATATGCATATATAGATAGAAAACACTGAAGTTTCTAAAACTGTTTGAATGATGTCTGTGAGTATAACAGAACTAATATGGCAGGCGAAAATCGGAGAAAAATCCAACCAGGAAGTGGGAAATCTGAGGTTTGTGGTTTTTCAACTCATTGCCATTCCAATATACCGTGTCTGTGGGGTCATTTTGCACTTCCTACGGCTTCCACTAGATGTCAACAGTCTTTAGAACCTTGTTTGATGCTTCTACTGTGAAGGGGGGCCGAATGAGAGGGGATTGAGTCAGAGGTCTGGCAGATTGCCATGAGCTCGTGATGCGCGGTCATGTGAAAGTTAGCTTGCGTTCCATTGCTTTTCTACAGGCAAAGGAATTCTCTGGTTGGAACATTATTGAAGATTTATGATAAAAACATCCTAAAGATTGATTCTATACTTTGTTTGACATGTTTCTGCGACCTGTAATATAACTTTTTGGATTTTTCGTCCGACCTTTCGGCTGGACTTGCACGCGCGTTTGGATTTGTTTACCAAACGACCTAACAAAAGGAGGTATTTGGACATAAATTATGAACTTTATCAAACAAATCAAACTTTAATTGTGGAACTGGGATTCCTGGGAGTGCATTCTGATGAAGATCCTCAAAGGTAAGTGAATATTTATAATGCTATTTCTGACTAATGTTGACTCCATCTCCAACATGGTGGATATCTCTTTGGCTGTTTTGGTCTCTGAGCGCCATACTCAGATTATTGCATGGTATGCTTTTTACGTAAAGTTTTTTTTTAAATCTGACACAGCGGTTGTATTAAGGAGAAGTTTATCTGAAGTTCAATGTATAATAGTTGTATCTTTTATCAATGTTTATTATGAGTATTTCTGTAAATTGATGTGGCTCTCTGCAAAATCACCGCATGTTTTGGAACTACTGAACATAACACGCCAATGTAAAAGGAGAGTTTTGGATATAAATATGCACTTTATCGAACAAAACATACATGTATTGTGTAACACAAAGTCTATGAGTGTCATCTGATGAAGATCATCAAAGGTTAGTGATTAATTATATCTCTATTTGTGCTTTTCGTGACACCTCTCGTTGGCTGGAAAAATTGCTGTGTTTTTCTGTGACTTGGTGGTGACATAACATAATCGTTTGTGGTGCTTTCGCTGTAAAGCTTTTATGAAATTAGACACTGTGGCTGGATTAACGAGAATTTTCTCTTTAAAATGATGTAAAATACTTGTATGCTTGAGGAATTTTAATTGTTGTTTTGAATTTGGCACCCTGCACTTTCACTGGCTGTTGGCGGAGTGGGACGCTACCGTCCCGAATATCTGTCATGTATTGTCATATTATGTCTTGTTCCTGTTCTTTCTCTTCACTCCGTCTCCCTCTGCTGGTCGTATTAGGTTACCTTCTCTTCCTCTCCTTCCCCCAGCTGCTCCTCATCTTCTCTAACTACCTCGTTCACCCTTTTCCCACCTGTTCCCTTTTTTCCCTCTGATTAGGTCTCTATTTCTCTCTCTGTTCCTGCTTCTGTCTTTGTCAGATTCTCGTTTGAGTTTCTCATGCCAGAACCAAACTATCGTCTCGTTTGCTCCACCCTTGTCCTGTCCTGTCGGAATCTGCCTGTTCTTCTGATGCTACGTGTGATCAGGTACCTCTGTCCTCTACAACCCAGCTATTCTCCTCTGCTGCTAGAAGGGGAACTCTTCTGTGATATTCAGAAGGACTTTATGTTTAATTTGTCGCCCTCTTTGCGGGTTGTTTATTTTGCCATCATATACATTTGAAGAGGATCTATGTCTTACCTGTGTTTTGACATTAAAGGACTCTGTTTTTGTTAAACCGCTTTTGGGTCCTCACTCACGTGCATAACAATATCTCAGAGAGTTTAATGATAATGACTAAAAATATTCCACCCTGAAACCATATAATTGTATGAAATATATTAGAATCATAAAACTATAATCTGATGATGTGTGTAGTTTTAGTCAGAATTAGAACAAGGGCCTTTTGTTCCTTTTTAGTTTGTAAGCAGGGTGCAAGTGTGAAACAAATGATAAGAGGAGCTATTGACAGACAAGCTGGACTACTGTGTTCCTTACAGGACATTCTGTCTCCACCCTTGGAGGGGAGAAACTGTTAGGCTTGCAGAAAATTATGAAACATGTTGCAGATTAAAGAAACTATGTATCTGTGTAGTGGAAAAACACTGACTGTCTGAGCAAGGCGTAGCTTAAGATTTTAACTTGTTTGAGTGTTATAAAGACTGTGTTTGCATTCTTGACTTTAGAACGTTCTCGTGAATAAACTGTACTAGCCTTTTGCATTAGATGAGTCTTTGCCAAATTATTATTAAACCCATGGTCTTACAAACCTCGGGGGATGGTCAAAGCTATTGATTGTTAGTGATTATCATTGGAATTGAACATTCTCGTGACACCTATAAGGAGCATTGGTGGCAAATCTGATGGCCGAATGGTAAAGAACAACTAGCCCCTCGAGAGCACCCTTACCTGCCAGTCTATAAATTACCTATCCGTAATCTAGCATAGGTACGATGGTCAGCTGAATCAGGGTTAGTTTGGCAGCTGGGGTGAAAGAGGAGCGATTACGATAGAGGAAATCAAGTCAAGATTTAACTTTAGCCTGCAGATTTGATATGTGCTGAGAGAACGACAGTGTACTGTCTAGTCAAACTCTAAAACCTCAGAGGTAGTAATCCCGCCTGTGGAGAGAGGGGCATTCTTCTTACCAAACCATATTAAGTTTGTTTTGGAGGTGCTCAGAACAAGGTTAAGGGCAGAGAAAGCTTGTTGGATACTAAAGAAAGCTTTGTTGTAGAGCGTTTAACATAAAATCTGGGGAGGGGCCAGCTGAGTATAAGACTGTATCATCTGAATATAAATGGATGAGAGAGCTTCCTACTGCCTGAGCTATGTTGTTGATGTAAATTGAGAAGAGCTTGGGGCCTACAATCGAGCCTTGAGGTACTCCCTTGGTGACAGGCAGTGGCTGAGACAGCAAACCAGGCTAAAGACCCCTCAGAGCCACCAATACTCCTTAGCTGGCCAACAAGAATGGAATGGTCTTCCGTATCAAAAGCTTTGGACAAATCAATAAAAATAGCGGCACAACATTGTTTAGAATCATGGGCAATGATGACATCATTGAGGACCTTTATAGTTGCAGTGACACATCCATAACCTTAGCAGAAACCAGATTACATACCAGAGAGAATATTATAGACATCAAGAAAGCCAGTCAGTTGATTATTGACAAACACTTTTGATAAACAGGGCAACATAGAAATTGGCCTATGACAGTTACTTTAGGAATCGCTTGATCTTTAAATAAAAGGTGCAGCGTGGCTGCCTTCCAAGCAATGGGAACCTCACCAGAGAGGAGAGACAGGTTAAAAAGGTCAGAGATAGGTTTGGCAATGATAGGGGCATCAACCTTAAAGAATAAAGGGTCTAAACCATCTGACCCAGACGTTTCTTTGGGGTCAAGTTTAAGGAGCTCCTTTAGCACCTTGGACTCAGTGACCGCCTGCAGGGAGAGACTTTGTAGCGGGGCAGGGGGAAAACAGGGACTAGGGGCTAGTCGCATTAGAATGTGTGGGAGAACTGCTCCTTAAAGTAACTAACTTTGGCTTTCCGGTTAGCCTGAATGCACATGAATGCATATCAAGAGCCAGTCAGCTTGAGTATGCGTGTGACGAGCCTTTCGCAAAATGGAATTCTTGAAGTGGAGTAACTCTGCATGATCACGGTCGAACCAGGGGCTGAACCCGTCTTTAATTCTCCTTTTCTTTATGGGGGTATGTTTTGTTAACAATACCACTGAAAATATAAAAAAAGAAGGTCCAAGCGTCTTTGACATAGGGGATCAAGCTGATTCTATACCAATTTACAAAGGTCAGGTCATGAAGGAAGGCTTGTTTGTTAAAGTTTTTTAGAAAGCGTCTATGACAAATCAGGACAGGTCATTTCACTGAGCAGCAATTACGAACACAGGCTGTAAAACAGTTATCACTAAAGTCATTACAGAAAACGCCAGACTGATACCAATCAGGATTATTTGTGAGGATAACATCGAGGAGAGTAGCATTTTCTGGGTCTTTGGAGTCATACCTTGTGGGATTGGTAATAATTTGAGAAAGATTTAAGGAGCCCCATAAGCTTTTGGACTTGGTAAGATGGTTTAAGCATGTCCCAGTTCAGGTCACCTAGCAGGACAAGTTCAGATTTAGTGTAAGGGGCCAGGAGAAAGCTAAGGGCAAGTAGGGTACAGGCTGGTGCTGATAGAGTACGATAACACCCAGCAACAGTCAACAAATAGCTATTTGAAAGTTTAATTCTTAAAACCAGCTAATCAAATTGTTTGGGGACAGACTTGGTGGAGACAACCGTGCACTGAAGGTGATCCTTGGTAAAGATTGCCACCACCCAAGATTGCCACCAGCTTTAGAATAGGATGGGAGGCCAATAGTCTGTGTAACCAATAGAGAGTCAGAGTCCCGAGTGTGGGAACAAACATAGTCTGTCCCACGGTTGGGTGAACAAGAAAGTTCATAGTCAACAAAGCATGCAGGAGTCATGAGGCAAATAGCATAAAGCTCAATAAAAAAATATAATGACTTGTGTGTGCTGGAGGCGAGCGAAAGCTCGGGAGAGAGGGGGGAGTGTGGCGAGGGTATCTGTACCAGACAGGGGGAGACAGGCCAGGGAAGATGACGAACAGATCACCAGGTTCAATCCAAGCAGCAGTGCAGCAGGCAACGGGAGTAGGTGTCACACCCACTTGGGAGAAACATTTTTCTGGAGGCAGATATATTATAGAAAATGCCAGTGGATGGTCTCTGAACAGCCTTAGGGGACTTCAATGGCATCTGGATTTGTGTGGGGTTTGCTGTGAAACTTTCTTGCCATTGTTGGGCTCAAAGTAGATTTTAACCTACTAACAACCTATTCATTTAGGCTGTGGAGCAAATCTACTATTTCCTTGTTGTGTAGTGCAAACTATTTTGTTTTGCTGGTGTTAAGATCGCGGATCTCCCTCAACTCGGATACATTTTCTTTCTCGCTATTTTCACTTCTTTACTTGAAGTATACCAAAGTAACCCTCTCTCTGGCTGGCCTGGGTTCTATCCTCAGCTTTCCCTCAGTGGAGTGTCTTGTCCAAGCTGCATCTACCCCCACACCGAATCTACTCACATGCGCACACACTCACATACAGACAGACATACATACACATAGTCCCTCTCTCCCCTTACCTTTCCTTGGCCTCTATTTTTTACATCTCTCAGAGAAAATGATTTTTTTTGTGGTATTGCTTTGTGCACTGACTTTACTGAACTCTGGAGAAAACTAACATTGTCGCTGGGTGAGTACATCTGACACTGTGCTCTCCCGTCCATTAGACATTTTGTCTGCGGGAATTCGCTATGAACTTGTGTCACTACCAAAGTCTAATGGTTTTAAATTACTGTTATGTATTGTCTGGAAACTCACTTGTACAATTCGCTTACAGTAGGTCTCTTAAAAAAGAGAAGCCCTGCAAGGTTATTAAACAAAGGTGTCTATTTTCTTCTTTTGTTGATATCAGGTAACGTGCAACCTAATCCTGGCCCTGATATGCAATGTCTCCAACACCCCCTCTGATTTTAAATCTAGATCTGGTTTTTGTATTTTCATTTAAATGTACACAGCCTGTTGTCAGAAATGTATGGGGTTAGGATTTGGGCTAAATCAACTGATGCTGATGTACTTGTGTTTTCTGAAACCTGGCTCAGCAAGTCTGTTCTTGATAAGGATATTTGTATAAATGTGTATCGCACTGATCGAGTTAAGAAAGGTGGGGGTGTGGCTACATATGTAAAGACTAAATTCCTTGTAAATGTGGCAAAGTCTGAAGCTATTTGTAAGCAGAATTTCTTGCTTTGAATCTTGAGGTTTCAAAGGGTCTCTCTATAACTGTGATTGGCTGTTATAGACCCCCCCCTGCATTTTCTTCTCTGATGCACCTTATGTCTTAACTTCTTTACGGTGAAATGGTCTTGATTCGTGATCTCAACTGGTGTTGGTTAAAGCTGGTGTCTGATGATTTTAAAATGTTTTGTCATTCTATGAATCTTACCCAGTTGATTAACACACCCACTCGCCCAAATCTCAAATGTCCAGAGAAATTTACCCTGATTGATTTGATGTTGACAAATGTTCCACATAAATATCCTGCGGTTGGTGTTTTTTGTAATGATTTAAGTGACCATTGTGCTGTTGTTGCTGTTAGAAATACTGAAGTTCCTAAAACAAAACCACACTTTATTCGTAAGAGAAACGTTAGGAGTTTTAATGAGCAGACTTTCTTTCATGATTTGTTTTATTTTGACTGGAGCAAGATTGAGTTTATTCCTGATGTGGAAACGGCCTGTAAGTTCTTTCGTTATGTTGTTTTCCAAATAGTAAACAAACATGCCCCATTCCACAGGTTCAGAGTTAAAGGGCGGGATAATCTATGGATTTCTTCTGAGCTGTCTTGTATTATTCACAAACGTAATTAAGCCTGGGCTAAAGCAAGGAAATCATGTTCTGATGCTGATTGGCTACGAAACAAGTGTTATTTTCTTCTCAGGAAGGCCAAGTCTGAATATTTTATGTCTGTTACCACTGATAACCTGAATGACCCGAGAAAGTTTTGGAAGGCTATTAAGTCTATGTCTGGTAACAGTAATGTTAATGAATTACCATTGTGTATTGAAGGACTCAATATGACTGTATATGACAAAACTGAAACGCTGAATTGTTTCAATGAGCACTTTGTGTCATCTGGTAGGCTGTTTGATTCAGTGTCCTCTGTCTCTGTACAACCCTGTGTGGATGAACCAGTGAGAGCTGGTCAAACCTTTAGCTTTTTGACATTCTCAGTGCAGGAGGCACTTAAAAAGCCCTGAAATCATCCTTAGATCAGAGAAAGCCTGGAGGTCCCGATATTCTTGATCCCTGTTCTTTAAAACTGTCAGGTGATTTCATAGCTGAACCACTTACATATCTGTTCAATCTAACCCTGGAATGTAATGAAATTCCAAAGTTCTGGAAATCAGCATTTGTCCTACCACTTTTAAAAGGGGGAGATCCAACTCTTTTAAATAATTATATGCCAATCTCAAAGCTGTCACCCCTGGTGAAAATACTTGAAACCCTTGTTAGTGAACAGCTAAAATAGTTTTTATATACTAACTTTATTTTATCAATGTACCAATCGGGCTTCAGGAAGAAGCATAGCACAATTACAGCAGCCATGAAGGTTTTAAATGATATCACTGAAGCCCTTGACAGAAAACAGCACTGTGTCTCACTTTTTATTGATCTCTCTATGGCTTTTGATACAGTTGATCATGCTATACTGAGGCAGAGATTGTTAAGCGTAGGTCTTTCGGAGCATGCAGTTGCATGGTTTGCTAACTATCTGTCTGATAGAACTCAGTGCACTCAATTTGATGTGCTCATGTCTGTTAAATTGTCTGTCTGTAATGATATGCCCCATGGCTCTGTACTTGGTCCCCTCTTATTCACTATTTATATAACTCATTTAGACAAAAATGTGCAAAATGCGCAATTTCACTTTTATTCTGATGATACTGTTATTTATTGTTGTGCCTCGTCTCTCACAAAAGCTTTACAGAACTTGCAAACTGCTGTTCAACATACCTTGTGTCAATTGAAGCTTATCCTCAATATTGACAAAACTAAACTAATGGTGTTTTCTAAAGCAAGAAAGAGACCTCTGAACCTTTCACCTATTACAACCTGTCAGGGCAATGAGATTTTAATCTCATATAAATATATTGGAATTTTAATTGATGACAGCCTCTCTTTTAAACTGCATATTCAACAACTTACAATTTTTTTTATCAGCTACATTTATGGAGACTATGGAGATATTTTATATATGAACATATATGTTTGAGATCAATTGACACCCTTTACCATGGAGCATTGAGATTTATTTTAAACTGCAAAACCCTTACGCACCACTGCACTGGTATCCAAGATGGCATAGCAGTTCAGACGTCTTTTGTCCTCATCTTATATATTTACAACTTTTTTCATATACCTTTTTATGTATATTTTTTTAATTTTCCATAAACTCATCTTCAAAACACTCTCCTGCAACCCGCCTCACCAATTTATATTTATAAAAAAAGTATTATTTACCTCAAATCTGTAATCCTCCAAGAAGCTAGCCAGAAACTAATCCAGATGCTAATCAGAAGCTAATCAGAAGCTAGTTAGCTTCTTTACTGGCTAATCGTTAGTATTCAGCTAACCACGGTTTGTGGTCATCAGCTATCCTTTAGCTCGAAAATCTATCGGCAGTTTTGTACGGCGCGGCTCGGAACGGAACATACCGGACCATTTTTTCTCTCCATGTCCCTGGATTTCAACCGCTAACTCTGGACATTCATACCTGGATCTCACAGCTAGCTAGCTGCTATCCGTGTGACTATCGGCTTTCGTCGATTCCGGAGCAAACATAAATTATTCCGGAGCTAGCCAGAGTTCCATCAATCACTCCTGGGCTACAATCACCTATCCGGACCCGTTTTACTGCCTACGCGGAGCCCCACCGGGCCTTCACAACTGGACTGCCGACGTTATCTACCCGAAGGAGTTATCCGGCTGGCTCCTCCGTCGCGACGTTACCTGAACGCCCATCTGCGGCCCGCTAACCGTTAGCTGTCTTATCGGCTGCTATCTGAATAGACAATCGGACAATTTTTTTATTTTATTTTTATTATTATTATTATTATTATTATTTTTTTCTTCTTGGGCCTCTATAACTATATCTATTGTTTTTTTTTTGTTCTAGCAAGAGGTGGCTAATAACAGACCTCCATCCTATGCTAGCTTGCTACCGATGGCCTGGCTAGCTGTCTAAATCGCCGTGACCCCCAACCAACCTCTCTACTCACTGGACCCTTTTGATCACTCGACTAAGCATGCCTCTCCTTAATGTCAATATGCCTTGTCCATTGCTGTTCTGGTTAGTGTTTATTGGCTTATTTCACTGTAGAGCCTCTAGTCCTGCTCACTATACCTTTTCCAACCTATTAGTTCCACCACCCACACATGCAATGACATCTCCTGGTTGCAATGATGTTTCTAGAGACAATATCGCTCTCTTCATCACTCAATACCTAGATTTACCTCCACTGTATTCACATCCTACCATACCTTTGTCTGTACATTATACCTTGATGCTATTTTATCGCCCCCAGAAACCTCCTTTAACTCTCTGTTCCAGACGTTCCAGACGACCAATTCTAATTGCTTTTAGCCGTACCCTTATTTTACTCCTCCTCTGTTCCTCTGGCGATGTAGAGGTGAATCCAGGCCCTGCAGTGCCTAGCTCCACTCCTATTCCCCAGGCGCTCTCTTTTGACGACTTCTGTAACCGTAATAGCCTTGGTTTCATGCATGTTAACATTAGAAGCCTCCTCCCTAAGTTTGTTCTATTCACTGCTTTAGCACACTCTGCCAACCCGGATGTTCTAGCTGTGTCTGAATTCTGGTTTAGGAAGACCACCAACAATTCTGACATTTTAATCCCAAACTACAACATTTTCAGACAAGATAGAACTGCCAAAGGGGGTGGTGTTGCAATCTACTGCAAAGATAGCCTGCAGAGTTCTGTCCTACTATCTAGGTCTGTACCCAAACAATTTGAACTTCTACTTTTAAAAATCCACCTCTCTAAAAACAAGTCTCTCACCGTTGCCGCCTGCTATAGACCACCCTCTGCCCCCAGCTGTGCTCTGGACACCATATGTGAACTGATTGCCCCCCATCTATCTTCAGAGCTCGTGCTGCTAGGCGACCTAAACTGGAACATGCTTAACACCCCAGCCATCCTACAATCTAAACTTGATGCCCTCAATCTCACACAAATTATCAATGAACCTACCAGGTACCTCCCCAAAGCCTTAAACACGGGCACCCTCATAGATATCATCCTAACCAACTTGCCCTCTAAATACACCTCTGCTGTCTTCAACCAAGATCTCAGCGATCACTGCCTCATTGCCTGCATCCGTAATGGGTCAGCGGTCAAACGACCTCCACTCATTACTGTCAAACGCTCCCTGAAACACTTCAGCGAGCAGGCCTTTCTAATCGACCTGGCTGGGGTATCCTGGAAGGATATTGATCTCATCCCGTCAGTAGAGGATGCCTGGATATTTTTTTTAATGCCTTCCTAACCATCTTGAATAAACATGCCCCATTCAAGAAATTTGGAACCAGGAACAGATATAGCCCTTGGTTCTCCCCAGACCTGACTACCCTTAGCCAACACAAAAACATCCTATGGCGTTCTGCATTAGCATCGAACAGCCCCCGTGATATGCAGCTGTTCAGGGAAGCTAGAAACCATTATACACAGGCAGTTAGAAAAGCTAAGGCTAGCTTTTTCAAGCAGAAATTTGCTTCCTGCAACACTAACTCAAAAAAGTTCTGGGACACTGTAAAGTCCATGGAGAATAAGAACACCTCCACCCAGCTGCCCACTGCACTGAAGATAGGAAACACTGTCACCACTGATAAATCCACCATAATTGAGAATTTCAATAAGCATTTTTCTACGGCTGGCCATGCTTTCCACCTGGCTACTCCTACCCTGGTCAACAGCACTGCACCCCCCACAGCAACTCGCCCAAGCCTTCCCCATTTCTCCTTCTCCCAAATCCGTTCAGCTGATGTTCTGAAAGAGCTGAAAAATCTGGACCCCTACAAATCAGCCGGGCTACACAATCTGGACCCTTTATTCTAAAATTAGCTTCCGAAATTGTTGCCACCCCTATTACTAGCCTGTTCAACCGCTCTTTCGTGTCGTCTGAGATTCCCAAAGATTGGAAAGCAGCTGCAGTCATTCCCTCTTCAAAGGGGGGGACACTCTTGACCCAAACTGCTACAGACCTATATCTATCCTACCATGCCTTTCTAAGGTCTTCGAAAGCCAAGTCAACAAACAGATTACCGACCATTTCGAATCTCACCATACCTTCTCTGCTATGCAATCTGGTTTCAGAGCTGATCATGGGTGCACCTCAGCCACGCTCAAGGTCCTAAATGATATCTTAACCGCCATCGATAAGAAACATTACTGTGCAGCCGTATTCATTGATCTGGCCAAGGCTTTCAACTCTGTCAATCACCACATCCTCATCGGCAGACTCGACAGCCTTGGTTTCTCAAATGATTGCCTCGCCTGGTTCACCAACTACTTCTCTGATAGAGTTCAGTGTGTCAAATCGGAGGGTCTGCTGTCCGGACCTCTGGCAGTCTCTATGGGGGTGCCACAGGGTTCAATTCTTGGACCGACTCTCTTCTCTGTATACATCAATGAGGTCGCTCTTGCTGCTGGTGAGTCTCTGATCCACCTCTACGCAGATGACACCATTCTGTATACTTCTGGCCCTTCTTTGGACACTGTTAACAACCCTCCAGGCAAGCTGCAATGCCATACAACTCTCCTTCCGTGGCCTCCAATTGCTCTTAAATACAAGTAAAACTAAATGCATGCTCTTCAACCGATCACTACCTGCACCTGCCCGCCTGTCCAACATCACTACTCTGGACGGCTCTGACTTTGTCTGGTTAGACTGTAAACTCTCCTTCCAGACCCATATCAAACATCTCCAATCCAAAGTTAAATCTAGAATTGGCTTCCTATTTCGCAACAAAGCATCCTTCACTCATGCTGCCAAACATACCCTTGTAAAACTGACCAAAACTGTAAAACTGACCTGCTCTCGTTGGCTGGCCCTCGCTTCATACTCGTCGCCAAACCCACTGGCTCCATGTCATCTACAAGACCCTGCTAGGTAAAGTCCCCCCTTATCTCAACTCGCTGGTCACCATAGCATCTCCCACCTGTAGCACACGCTCCAGCAGGTATATCTCTCTAGTCACCCCCAAAACCAATTATTTCTTTGGCCGCCTCTCCTTCCAGTTCTCTGCTGCCAATGACTGGAACGAACTACAAAAATCTCTGAAACTGGAAACACTTATCTCCCTCACTAGCTTTAAGCACCAACTGTCAGAGCAGCTCACAGATTACTGCACCTGTACATAGCCCACCTATAATTTAGCCCAAACAACTACCTCTTTCCCTACTGTATTTAATGTATTCATTTATTTTTCTCCTTTGCACCCCATTATTTTTATTTCTACTTTGCACATTCTTCCATTGCAAATCTACCATTCCAGTGTTTTATTTGCTATATTGTATTTACTTTGCCACCATGGCCTTTTTTTTGCCTACACCTCATTTGTTCACATCGTATATAGACTTGTTTATACTGTATTATTGACTGTATGTTTGTTTTACTCCATGTGTAACTCTGTGTCGTTGTACGTGTCGAACTGCTTTGCTTTATCTTGGCCAGGTCGCAGTTGTAAATGAGAACTTGTTCTCAACTTGCCTACCTGGTTAGATAAAGGTGAAATAAAAAAATATATTAAAAAAAATATACAAGGGTTGGCTGGCCTTCTCTAGGCTCAGTCACCGGTATACTTTTATTTACAAAGCCATTTTGGGTTTACTAGCATTTTATTTGTGCATTTTTATTGTTCAGAAATGTGGTGGGTACTCTCTTCGTTCACAGGACTTTATCTTGCTAACTGTTCCACATGTCCAAACTGAATTTGGTAAAAGGGCTTTTATGTGCTCTACGCCATCAGCTATGAACACCTTACAAAATACTTTTAAACTGGAAGAACTTGATCTACCCCAGTCTACCTGGCCACAACTGTTGTGTCATCTCAGGTCTATGGTGTATAGAAAACCAAACACGCCAGGTTATCTTTTCGGTATTATCCTTGACTTTGTGAGCAGTGATTCCTCAATAGATCCTCCTTTGAGGCTGGCAGTAAAGACAGTAAAGAGTGCCTCTAAGCCTAGGGTGTGGTTTGCTAGTTACCTCCTGCAGTTGTCAAGGCAACATGACTGTCTGGGTCCTGACGCTACCTTTTTACTAGAATAGAATAGAATAAAAATGTATTGTCCATCCAGGATATACATTATACAAAGATTTTTCTTTGGCATCACCTTCCATTAAAATAATCACATACACATACATTCTCACATCATACACATTTAAACTAGTCAGTCCATCATGTAGCAAACACTAAAAACATAGAGGACGTTGCAAACACTAACAACATAGAGGACATTAATACATTCACTCACAAACGACCAATGTCCCAACTGCATTAGATAGATACAGTTAAAGTCGGAAGTTTACATACACTTAGGTTGGAGTCATTAAAACTAGTTTTTCAACCACTCCACAAATGTCTTGTTAACAAACAATAGTTTTGACAAGTCGGTTAGGACATCTACTTTGTGCATGACACAAGTAATTTTTCCAACAATTGTTTACAGACAGATTATTTCATGTATAATTCACTGTATCACAATTCCAGTGGGTCAGAAGTTTACATACACTAAGTTTAAACAGCTTGGAAAATTCCAGAAAATTATGTCATGGCTTTAGAAGTGTCTGATAGGCTAATTTACATAATTTGAGTCAATTGGAGGTGTACCTGTGGATGTATTTCAGGGCTTACCTTCAAACTCAGTGCCTCTTTGCTTGACATCATGGTAAAATCAAAATAAATTGACCAAGGCATCAGAAAAACAAATGTAGACCTCCACAAGTCTGGTTCATCCTTGGGAGCAATTTCCAAATGCCTGAAGGTACCACGTTCATCTGTACAAACAATAGTACACAAGTATTAACACCATGGGACCACGCAGCCGTCATACCACTCAGGAAGGAGTTGCGTTCTGTCTCCTAGAGATAAACGTATTTTGGTGTGAAAAGTGCAAATCAATCCCAGAACATCAGCAAAGGACCTTGTGAAGATGCTGGAGGAAACAGGTACAAAAGTATTTATATCCACAGTAAAACGAGTCCTATATCGACATAACCTGAAAGGCCGCTCAGCAAGGAAGAAGCCACTGCTCCAAAACCGCCATAAAAAAATCCAGACTACGGTTTGCAACTGTACATGGGGACAAAGATCGTACTTTTCTGAGAAATGTCTTCTGGTCTGATGAAACAAAAATAGAACTGTTTGGCCATAATGACCATCGTTATGTTTGGCGGAAAAAGGGTGGAGGCTTGCAAGCCGAAGAACACCATCCCAACCGTGAAGCACAGGCGTGACAGCATCATGTTGTGGGGGTGCT
Source organism: Oncorhynchus mykiss (assembly GCF_013265735.2). NCBI lineage: Eukaryota > Metazoa > Chordata > Actinopteri > Salmoniformes > Salmonidae > Oncorhynchus > Oncorhynchus mykiss. The sequence goes on from NC_048575.1 coordinate 47,951,365, forward strand.
TTGCTGCAGGAGGGACTGGTGCACTTCACAATATACAATATACATGAGGAAGGAAAATTATATGGATATAGTGAAGCAACATCTCAAGACATCAGTCAGGAAGTTAAAGTTTGGTCGCAAATTTGTCTTCCAACTCGACAATGATGCCAAGTGTACTTCCAAATTTGTTGAAAAATGGCTTAAGGACCACAAAGTTAAGATATTGGAGCTGCCATCACAAAGCCCTGACCTCAATCCTATATGTGTGGGCAGAAAATGTGTTTGCAGAACTGAAAAAACTTGTGTGAGCAAGGACGCCTGCAAATCTGACTCAGTTACACCAGCTCTGTCAGGAGGAATGGGCCAAAATTCACCCAACTTATTGTGGGAGAAACGTTTGACCCAAGTTAAACAATTTAAAGGCAATGCTACAAAATACTAATTGAGTGTATGTAAACTTCTGACCCACTGGGAATGTGAGTCAAAAGCTGAAATAAATAATTCTTTCTACTCTTATTCTGACATTTCACATTCTTAAAATAAAGTGGCGATCCTAACTGACTTAAGACAGGGAATTTGTACAAGGATTAAATGTCAGGAATTGTGAAAAACTGAGTTTAAATGTATTTTGCTAAGTTGTATGTAAACTTCCAACTTCAACTGAATATTGAACACCGTCTTAACGGAGTGTGTGCACAATTTCTTAATACATAATATCAGGAGTAATACAGCCATGGAAACTACCATATTTAAATGTGGAGGGGTCAGTCACATTAATTTGCACTACTTTGGAGATCGATTTGCTCTAAAGTTGGCAGGTAGTGCTGCCATTATTTAGCTTAGCTACTTCCGTTTCATTCCAGACGGTTTTATTCAGACAGGGGTCACATTTAACCCCCATACCCATGTACGCATGATGAAAAATTATAACCCTTGCTGATGAGGATCTTCTCCATGAACCACCACACATACCCTGACTCATTCAGTCTAATAGCCTACTCCTCTAGTTTCCAACCTTCACCAAAAACATCCTTTCCAAAAGTGACGTTTACGAACGACCATAGAGGAAAAGGCGATGCGTGTCACGCCCTGGCCATAGAGAGGTTTTTATTCTCTGTTTTGGTTAGGCCAGGGTGTGACTAGGGTGGGCATTCTATGTTCATTTTCTATGTTTTTTTGGGATGTCTTTGTTGTTTGGCCGGGTGTGGTCGTCAATCAGAGGCAGCTGTCTATCGTTGTCTCTGAGAACAATAGCCTTTTCCCACCTGAGTTTTGTGGGTAGTTAATTCCTGTTTTGTGTTTTGCACCTGACGGAGCTGTTTCGGTTGTTCTTTTGTTACTTGTTGTATTTAGTGTTCAGTTTAATAAATTAACATGAACACGTACCACGCTGCGCTTTGGTCCTCACCTTCTTCCACCAACGGCCCTTACAATGAGAGAGTGTCTACTCCGCCCAAAATCTGTCTGCATGAAAATAAGCATTAAGCAGACCAAGAAGTTTATTTTATTGGGGACAATAAGATAAAACTTAATTGCTATTTTGATGCGTAAGGCTTATTTTATCAAACATAAGTTTTATAATGCTTAGGTTTTATGAGTGTACTGATTTAGTTGTATGTACGGGATATCCAAGGTATACTGTACATCGTCCAACGAAATGCTTACTTGCAGGTTCCTTCACAATGCAACAACAAGAAATAATTAAAGAATGGCTGTAGAATAGTATAATACATTTTAGCATAGGTATAATACAGGAAGGCACAATTTATAGTCCAGTCTTTACACTTGTATTGGGGATGGGTGGCAAGTATGTAAATTGAGCAGTATAGAAGTCTGGTGGCAGCAGTGGTGGACAAAGTACTCAATTATCATACTTGAGTAAAAGTAAAGATACCATAATAGAAAATGACTCAAGTGAAAGTCATCCAATAAAATACTACTTGAGTAGAAGTCTAAAAGTTTGGTTTTAAAGACTTAAGTATTAAAAGTATAAATAGTTTCAAAATCCTTTAGATGAAGCAAACCAGACGGCTCAATTTTCATATTTATTTTAATAATGTATGGTTAGGCAGGGTTAGCCATTTAGACATGATGTTTAATGAGTCCGCCAGATCCGAGGCAGTAGGGATGACCAGGGTCAAGTGTTCTGTTAAGTGCATGAATTGGACCATTTTCCTGTGATGTTAAGCATTTTTATTTAATTTAACTAGGCAAGTCAGTTAAGAACAAATTCTTATTTACAATGATGGCCTACCCAAACCTTAACCTGGACGAGGCTGGGCTAATTGTGCCCCGCGCTAAGGGACTCCCAATCACGGCCGGTTGTGATACAGCCTGGAATCGAACGAGGGTCTGTAGTGGCGCCTCTAGCACTGAGATGAAAGGAATACTTTTGGTGTCAGGGAAAATGTATGGAGTAAAAAGTACAATATTTTCTTAACGAATGTAGTTCAGTAAAAGTCAAAAATATAAATAGTAAAGTTAAGTACAGATACCCCCAAAAACTACTTAAGTACTTTTACTTAAGTAGTGTACACTACTGGGTAGCAGCAGTTGTGATGTGTGTGCAGCATGAATGTATGTCTGTGTGGGTGGGTGTGTGCATGATTGAGTGCATGTGCGCTAAGGTACGGAGAATCAGAGCAGGTGGTCAGTCCAGTTTAAGTGTTCAGCAGTCTGATGGCTTGTATAGACTGTTGTTTTCAGACCTCATGCTCCGATACTGTCTGCCCAAAGGTAAGGGAAAGAACAGCTCGTGTGCGGGGTCCTTGATGATGCTGTGTGCCTCCCTCAGGCACTGCTTCGAGTAGATGTACTGGATTGGTGGGAGTGTGGTCCCAGTGATGTACCTATGGCCGTGTGAATAGCGATGTAAATGGCATCTTCCGTGGATCTGTTGGAGCAGTAGGTAAATTGGAGTGGGACCAGTGTGCCTGGCATGCTGGCCTTGATGTGTGCCATGACCGGCCTTTTGAAGCACTTCATAATGACCAAGGTGAGCGCGTCGGGCCGATAGACAAGTTTTGTTGAAATTTAAATTAGGCCTGCGATCTATAAGATTTGTTTGTTCACGTTCCCTGTATTTTTCAAAAAATTGCCTTACTTTTGAGGCTGGTGGGAGAACCTATATTTATTTTACTAGGCAAGTCAGTTAAGAACAACTTCTTATTTTCAATGACAGCCTAGGAACAGTGGGTTAACTGCCTGTTCAGGGGTAGAAGGACAGATTTGTACCTTGTTAGCTTGGGGATTTGAACTTGCAACCTTTCGGTTACTAGTCCAACGCTCTAACCACTAGGCTACCCTGGACAGGCGCATTATGATGGATGGAATGGGATTAATGGAACAAAGTCAAACGTGGTTTCCATATGTTTGATGCGTTTGATACCATTTCCTTTATTCTATTACAGCCTTAACAATGAGCCCATCCTCCAATAGCTCCTCCCACCAGCCTCCTCTGCCTTATATGTAACATAGCTGAAGTCTCACATGACCATCCTTCCAAATCCCGTCTAGCTACTGTAGATTTAATACAATGAAGTCCATTTAAAATTGAGGGCGAGATCCTTCATTTGTATTAATTACATATGCCATGTCTGTCTGTGTTTTACAACTGAATCTGTTGTGAATATATTTCATGACAGGTCTTAAGAGGTTCATTGTTGGCGGGTCATTCTCAAATTAGACCTCATGGGCTATAGTCAAACGTGCAATGTAGGATAGAATAAAAAATATACATACAGATCAATAAAGACAATTTGAAGCAACATAAAAAGCTTTATTTGCACAAAGGACCAGTCATCCAGGCTACATCATATTCTTGCCACTCAAATGGTGTCTGGTATATTCCACTATAGATCCTCAAGTCAGCTGAAGCTTGGCTAAATATATGTCAATGTTGCTTACCATGTTTACTGTGCTCATTGCTGTTAGCAGGCAGAGAAAATACATCATGACTGCTATTTCAGACAGTTGTCATGAACCATAATATTTTGCATTTGGGAGGGGAACATTTGTGTACATTATTCTCCATTGGCACTCATGCACTGTGGTAATTGGCTCCAGGTGAGATCTGAGAGAAAGTTAGTTGTCACTTCCACACAGGGCCAGTAGGATCTTCTCATAGTCTCCCTTGGTGTCATCCTAAGGAGGTAAGAGACAGAGCACAGAGTTACTCTGCAAAATGTAAAGGTCAATCATGTTTAGACATGTCACACCATTATAACATTTTAGTTCAATTATTTTCAGATGCCATATTTCCCAAATGGTTTGTCTTTTGTCCAGATGCCGATTGGACCTAGTAATCAGAATGCCTTATACAATGTGATGCATTACTTAACTCGGAGGGGGTGGTGTCAGTTCCCCAGACCCGATTAAGTCTAGTCCTGGATATAAAACATTCTCAATGGAGGATCTGTTTAATTAGATTTAATTAGATTAGATTTAGATTAGTCCAGTACTAGGCTTAATCTGGGAAAACAGTCCCTTGTCTTTTATTGCCACTAAAGAAAGTGGAGATGTTTGCTCACCAGAATTTCCTGGGAGAGGGTTTTCCCAAACGTCTTCTTGTACTCCTGAATAATCCGGGCCAGGTCGACTTCAGACCTGCTCACCATGACCCGGGTCAGAATATTGGTCCTGGTTCCTTTACCCTGGGGTATGGCACAGACACAAACTGAAGATGTATAACCGGATAGTGGAAGCTCCTTAGCCTGAATCCAGATCTGTTTGTGCTGTCTTGTACAGTATGTGCATAACCAGTGTTCTTGTGTAGATTGTCACATCTTATAACAGGGTCATATTTATTAAGTAGAAAATGGACTGAAACAGGGAAGAACTACCAGGATTTGTCCAATAAGAAATGCACATTTTATTTTTTTAAATATCTTTGTTGTGTACCCTAATGATCAGGACCCAGGGCAACCTCATCTGGTACATAACATGTAACAATGTTTAACAGTTAACACACCTTCATTGCCAAGTTTAGCTTCTCAGCAAAGAAAACCGGCTTGCTTCCAGCACACTTCACTGAAAGACAGAAAAGAAAAACAGTCAGGTGACAGCATCGACAAGAAGGGGCATTCTCCAAAGCTGTCTCGAGACAAATGTTATTTGTCACATGCTTTGTAAACAACAGGTGTAGACTAATGGTGAAATGCTTACTAACGGCCCTTCCTAATAACACAGAGAGAGAAATTTAATTAAAAAAAACAGGAATAAATACATAATGAGTAACAATAACTTGGGTATATACACGGGGTACCAATACCAAGTCGATGTGCAGGGGTACTAGGTAGTCGAGGTAAATATGTACATATTAGGCAGCAGGATAGGTAATAAACAGTAGCAGTGTAGGTGATGAGTCAAAAGAGTTAGTGCAAAAAGGGTCAATGCAGATAGTCCGGGTAGCTATTTGATTAACTATTTAGCAGTTTTATGGCTTGGGGTTAGAAGCTGTAGAGGCTCCTGTTGGTTCCAGACTTGGCGCATTGGTATCGCTTTCCATGTGGAAGCAGAGAGAACAGTCTATGACTTGGGTGTCTGAAGTCTTTGACAATTTGTAGGGCCTTCCTCTGACAACTCTTTGTAAAGAGGTCCTGGATGGCAGGGACCTCGGGCCCCAGTGATGTACTGGGACGTACGCACTACTCTTTGTAGCGCCTTGCGGTTGGATGCCAAGCAGTTGCCACACCAAGTGGTGATGCAGCCAGTCAAGATATGGTGCAGCTTTAGAACTTCTTGAGGATCTGAGGGCCCATGCCAAATCTTTTCAGCCTCCCGAGGGGGAAGAGGTGTTGTCGTGCCTTCTTCACGATTGTGTTCATCTGTGTGGACCATTTGAATTCCTTAGTGATGTGGACACTGAGGAATTTAAGCTCTCAACCTGCCCCACTACAGCCCTGTTGATTTAGATGGGGGGCGTGCTCCGTCCTCCTGTTTCCTGTAGTCCACAGTCAGTTCCTTTGTCTTGCTGATGTTAAGGTAGAGGTTGTTGTTCTGGCACCATACTGCCAGGTCCCTGACCTCCTCCCTATAGGCTGTTTCTTCATGTAGGTTATCGGTCCTACCAACGTCGTAAAGTCTGCAAAGTTTATGATGGTGTTGGAGTCGTGTGCGGTCATGTAGTCGTGGGTGAACAGGGAGTACATGAGGGAACTATGCATGCCCCCACGATGAGGGTGTGTTGCTGCCTACCCTCTCCACCTGGAGGCGTCCGGTCCGGAAGTTCAAGATCCAGGGTACTGAGCTTAGTGATGAGCTTGGTGTTGAATGCTGAGCTATAGCTGCTGAACAGCATTCTTACATAGGTATTCCTCTTGTCCAGATGGGAGAGGACAGTGTGGAGAGCAGTAGAGATTGAGTCATCTGTGGATCTGTTGGGATGGTATGAGGATTGGAGTGGGTCTGGGGTGTCTGGGATGGTGGTGATGTGAGCCATGACCAGCCTTGCAAAGCATTTCATGGCTACAGATGCCGTTTAGACAGGTTACCTTGGTGTTCTTGGGCAGAGGGACTATGTTGGTCTGGCTTGAAACATGTAGGCTTTATAGACTGGGTCAGGGAGAGGTTGAAAATGTCAGATAAGACACTTGCCAGCTGGTACTATGGTATTTTCTTAAATCAGACATAGTGCTCCATTGTCCTCACACAAAACAAAACGGCTATGAAATGATAAACAGGCATTTGCAATCAATAATTGGATAATATGAATATGCCTTGGGTAATGTGCCATCACATCTATTTATACAAAAAAGTGATGATTGTTTTAGTCTCGAGAGACTAATGTTATTTTGCTCAGTGTGGCCTTATTTGAATGAAGAAAATGGAGCCATGATGTAATGTTACAGAACTAAGGACTAGTGAAGGGTGTGAGGCAGCAGAAGACATGGATTGAAGGTGATGCACAGATTATTTGAGGACATTGGAACATTTGTGCAACGTTACTAAGCTTGGTCCTGGCTGTGCTCTCTCACCTACGGCAGTCAGACAGTTCTCAATGTCTCCCTTCAGTTCCAGGTCAATAGCCTTTGCCACATCCACCTTACTGTACTTGGAGTACCTCTCAAACGCTGACAGAAAGAGAGAGTGGGAAAGGATTATGTACTTAAAATTATTATACAGTATCAACCATGTGTGTTTGTACATGCAGTGTATGAAAAAGGAAAAAGCCTCCACACACACATCTAGATTCTATTAGTATTTGTGGTGCGTTGACTAAAAGCAACATTCTATGATTAAAAATGAAGGTCCACACTCAGGTATTTGCAGTGAAAAAAATGTATGAAGTGTCTAAAATAAATTCTGGACAAATGTTGCTTCGCCCGACTTCATCAAAATGTGCAGTCTTCAAATTTAATATATGTCCTCGCAGTCCCCCAAAATATGTTCCTATCTATCACGTTTAGAAATTTTGATGCTCCCTGACTGTTATGCTTTTGTTTCAATGACTGTTAGTAAGCTGGACAGAGTGAAGGGACTATGAATGTAGGTCCATTATCATTGGTACACAGTTTCGATTTGGTTTTAGTCATTTAAAATGTTGACTAAATATATAAAATAACGCCCCCACCACCAAAGCACCCGCAGGCCGGATTGAATGTGCTCGTGGGCCGCATGTTTGACACCCCTGGTCTAACTGATGACAAAAACAAATCACACTATAGGGTTACGACATAATGAACAGGTGGTGAGACAAGAAATAGTGTAAGCTTATTGGGCAATGTCTTCTTTACCAAATGTGTGTATACATGTGCAGTTTGTGTGTATATTCACTTTGGCGGAGCTGAGGAGCACTTCTGGTGGTCAGAATGTCAATGAAGACAGAGCAGTCTGTTCCCTTCCTCTTCTCTCCAGCCTCATACAGGGCCTATAGACAGATACAGTAGGCACGGGCATCACACACACAGGGTTTGCATTACACATCGACTCTTTGCGGTGCCCAACCTTGATTCTGACACACATTCACTCTTTTCCTCTCCCCCATACCCTGGCATCACTGTCAGCAAGTTCCTGGTTCACCATGGTGTCCTCATTCCTAGTAGCCTACAGTATGCGAGTGAGAGAGAGGGGGAGTGATGTTAATTGTGCCAAACTATGTATCTTTAAACATGTTTAAACAAACTGTAAATAAACACACCTTGCAGAGCGAGAGCAGAGCATTCCTGAAGTCTGCGCTTGTGTCAGATTTGATGTCATCCTCTAGCTCCTTTTTGTTTTCTAGCAAAGAAAATGCCATGATTATTGGTACGTTGTAAATATCACATACAGGACATTTACATAGACATATTTACATATTGCTGACACACCTCCCTTATAGACTTTCTTTATCTCTCTGATCTCCTTATTGGTCCTGGAGGCCAGAATCTCAACCAGAGTATCCTCATCTGTGTCCAATCCCTGAGAGAGAAGTCGAGAGGGGAGGGGTGTGAACAGTCAACAAGGACAAAAGGGTCAGGTCACATCAGTCGTAAAGCTAAGAAAAGTCCAGGATCGGATAACACAAACAGGAAGTGCAGGGCAGTGTTAATTATGCCCCAAACACAAAACATGGAGGGACTACCTGCACTTGTTCAATAATAGCTCATTTTCAGGTCTACCGCTATACCAGACACCTCACACACACTGCACATCATGAAATCTAAAGTACAGTAGATACTCGTCAGCACCGTCTCCTCACACATAAAACAGTCCCACCAGTTGTAAAAGTCCCACCTTTTGCCTCTATTCTGAGTTATAGTGAGTGACTAGGTGCGTGCATGTTTACATTCATGGCCTGTTTGAGCTGTTGGGCGTCATATTGGGCTGGCGTCTTGAGCAGAGCCAGAACCACATCCTCCAGGTCTCCCTTTAGGGCTGACTTCAGGGCAGTCTCCAGAGGCTGCAGAGAGAGGGGTGACACACTCTTCCACAGTCATACACAAATGTGTGTGTTTGCACGTTTTGCATCATTCCATCGGCCCTAAAGTGCAAACTCCACCCACCCGCCGCCAGCCGCACATGCTAAACCAAACACAACTAGTGTGTTGGTAAGTGTGCATGTGTCACATCTTACCTTGCCTTTAGCCTTCTCATAGGTAGCTTTGATCTGCTGTCTCTGGGCGTTGCTCCTCCTCACCAGCACATCAATGATGGTGTTCTCATCCACACCTACATCACAAGATGGAGGGACTTGTTCAATAAGAAACACTGTTGCGTATGTTGCCTAATCCATGAGCCCTCATCTGTTTTTTTACTAATACGTGTGACCCCGGCCTTACGGTGAGGCAACCCTGACTACTCACCAGCAACAAACAATGAAAAAACGGACATGTTCACACGTGTTTTTTTTACCAATACCAGGTTTAGTATCATGATACTTGATACCGAAGAGATACTCAATACCAAAACGATACTCAATACCACAGATAACCGCGTGGCTCAGTTGGAAGAGCATAGCAGTCGCTACGCCAGGGATGTGTGTTCTATTCCCACAGAAGACCTGAAAGGGGGAATAAAGTTTGAAAATGTATGCAATGTTGAATAATACATGGTAAAACTAAAATAACAGATAGAATATCTTCTGTAGGCAATGTCTTATTAAAGTAAATAACAGAAGAATATCTACAATGGTCTTTCTTTTTGATACACAGTGTTAATTTGCTCATCTAGGCCCATAATATTGGGTCAAATGACATTCGTGAGGCATATGATTCATTATAGCATAATCAATTAATGTATTAAACTAATAGTTTAGTTTAAAAATAGACATAAAAACACTGAAGCTCATTTCGAAAGCTTCTATATTGCAATAGTCTATTACACACCACAGAAATATAATGAATTTTACACAGCAAACTACGATTCCCAGAGTGCATTTCACTTCCCATGGTGCAATGCTCCACCCAGGGCTGCTGGCTGTAGTAGTCTAAATATCTTGCTGTCAAGTTATGAGTGCATTTCACATTACTTTTGGGTTGTAATCATATATTACAATGCTCACATGAATGCCATGCTGAATATATGTTCATGTTATTGTTACTCAAATTATTCCAATTTAGTTGCTAGTAGACTAACGTTACAATGTAAAAGTAATGTTTAATATAGTTTTTCTTAGTTGTTTCAGTAGGCTGGCCCTCATCTGCTTTATAAGCAAAGTCTTCCAATAGTTTGCTTCTGCAGACAATTTTGTCAACAAACTGCAGGCGTGGAGGTATGATGTTTCTGTTATAAGTAGCCATGCTGTCAGCATTTTCTCTTTCCCCCTTGTTTTCTTCTCAAAAGTGGCTCACACTGTGTCAGCTGCATGCGCAAGTAGCCTGGTTAGCTACTGCCCCCTTGAGAAGTTTCAGACAAATTACAAGATGGACAATCCGTATATAACGTGAGACACATTTGACAGTACTGAAATAAACATTCTAGTACCAAACTAGGATCGAAAAAGTCCCGAAGTGTTGGTATAATGTCCAACACTACACACATGCTCAATTGAAGAATTGAAGGAATGATGGATGGTGCTAAATACAAGGAAATTCTTGAGGGAAACCTGTTTCAGTCTTCATGAGATTTGAGACTGGGGCGGAGGTTCACCTTCCCGCATGACAATGACACAAAGAATACTGCTAAAGCAACACTTGAGTGGTTTAATGGGAAACATTTAAATGTCTTGGAATGGCCTAGTCAAAGCCCAGACCTCAATCCAATTGAGAATCTGTGGTATGACTTAAAGATTGCTGTACACCAGCAGAACCCATCCAAAATGAAGGAGGTGGAGCAGTTTTGCCTTGAAGAATGGGCCTAAATCCCAGTGGCTAGAAGTGCCAAGCTTATAGAGACATACCCCAAGAGACTTGCAGCTGTAATTGCTGCAAAAGGTGTCTCTACAAATTATTGACTTTGGGGGGTGAATAGTTTTTTTTTGTTGTCTTGTTATTTTCACAATAAAAAATATTTTGCATCCTCAAAGTGGTAGGCATGTTGTGTAAATCAAATGACACAAACCCCCCCAAAATCAATTTTAATTCCAGGTTGTAAGGCAACAAAATAGCAAAAATGCCAAGTGGGGTGAATACTTTCGCAAGCCACTGTAGTACGCAACCCAGACTTGCCAAAAGCCATGAGTGATGTCATCTTTCATGTAGGAATCAGGTCCTTTTCAAACCTGTTTCATCAGAACACAACTATACTGAAATCCTTTCAAGAGGCTCTGCAGTGAATTCAATGTGACAAGATCAAATTCATATTCAAATTAGACACGTCATTTCCTCATTCACTTCCAAGGGGAGGTTTATAGCTCAGCTCAATGAAGTTGAGATCCTTCTTGCAACAGCACAGTCCATCAAAGGCTAAATCTCCCATATCTATAGGCTCTTATCTGAGAATGTGGGCTCCTCCTTTAATCCTTTGAAAATAATCTGGGAAAGGACCTTTGTCTGACTAACAGTGATGAATTATGGGTGGATGTTTGCGACAGGGTATACTGCTCCTCTCTAACATGAAAATTAAAGAATTGAATTAAACATTTTTGTACATATTATATTATACTCCAGTGAGACTCCATAGAATGAATACTTTAAAATACTTTCAATTTAAGAAAAAAAGTTTCCTGGTACGGGGACCTCCTGTCTACTTTCACCCGTAGCTATGTATCACACACATGTACTTTGTTGAGTACATGCGTGTGTGTGTATGTCAATCTCACCCTTGGCCTTGATGGCCTTATCCAAGATGAGTACATCCCTATCGACATTGAAATCTGGGTCAGGAGTCACAGTCCCCTGACTGGGTAAGGTCTGTGGAAGAGACAGAGAGAGAGAGAACACTTAGCTGCCATGCAGTTAATTAATGAATACCTTCACAAAATCCAGAACAATAGTATAGAAGCAAAGGAAGGAACAGCACATACAAAGAATATGATAACCTACTCCTGAATTCCTTCTATGAGTCACAAGACTACCATTATTTTGTATCTCAGACTCTTTCTTTATCCTCAACAGCCATCACTTTTCTCTGTCTTCCCTCCCCGTCCTGTCTATCCGGCTACGAATGTACAAACACCGCCTGGTAAGTTTTTACACACATTTAAATGTTTTTTTGACATTTTGTATTTAACCTTTATTTAACTAGGCAAGTCAGTTAAGAACAAATTCTTATTTACGATGACGGCCTACACCAGACAAACCCGGACGTCGCTGGGCCAATTGTGCCCTGCCCTATGGGACTCCCAATCACGGCCATTTCTGATACAGCCTGGATTCTAACAAGGGTGTCTGTAGTGACGCCTCTAGCACTGAGATGCAGTGCCTTAGACCTCTGCACTACTCGGGAGCCCATGAAATACCACAAGAAGGGGAAAAAAGAGCAGATTTGAGGCGTTCCCTCTAGAAAGTGGAACAGAACCCTACCGAGTCATCGGGCTGGCCCAGATAGAAGATCTGCTTGAAGAAGTCTGCGATGAAGGACATGGTGGCACGGGTCTGAAGAGAAAGGACAAGGGGGATTCAATAATAACCACAGTATTAATAACATCCTTTGTATTGAACACCAAGGCCTTTTGCATTTCTGAGTGTTAAATGGAGGGATGAAAGGCTCTTTCTTTGTTTCCAGAATATGCTACAGTACAAGACCAAATTGGTCAAATTACATTTTAGTAGACTCACCCCCAACACAACCTCATTCAATGTGGTTCAAACATTTTGTTATTTTCCTATGACTGCCACTTACACAGGATAATCATCATTACATAGAGTAAAATTAAACATGTCTAGAACAAGGGGATATAATTCCTGTTTATGATGCTGCACAGATGATTTATTTATTTATTTAACTTGAACCGTTTCATCACTTTTGCTCAGTTAGTTCACAATGGTTCTCAAGGCATGACAGGATCAGCTACATAAAATAATTCATCAAAATAATAATGAAATGTCACTACTACGCCCAGTCACACACACATATGCTAAAGTTCCTTGGTAACTGGGCTGTATTTAGAATGTAGGCTATTCATACAGTGGGAAGTTTAGTTTCCCAGTTTAACAAGGTTCAAACTCCCGAAAAATAGAGAAATTAACAAATGACTGTTACCTAGGTTCGCCAGGTGCTCAATTTCCAGGAGTAGGTTCAATGAAGGGACTGGGAAACTTCTTCAGAATGAGTTTGCAGGGGCATTGTGAAGTTGCGCTCATGTATTATATAGCTACACAATAAATCCCACCTAGAAACCGTGCATCCCACACTTGCTCTATGCTACCATTTGATTGGCACTTGCCATTTGATTGGCACCCAGGGTGGTGAAAGTGTATGGTGATCTTGATGCTCGTTTCTAATAAATATCAAGGGTCTTATTCTGGTGACATGATGATCGATGCTTGACTGCCATTTGACAAATACAAATATTCTCGCTCTTATCAATAATAGTCTCATCATGTAGACTAGCCTACAGGCACAGCCTACCCCGTATGCAGCACACAGAACGCACTGCAACTGCCTCTGCAATGCAATGCTATAAAAGCCAATCCCTTACAAAAAGCAGTGCAGTAACTGCAATCGACTGTGAAATGTTGGAAACATGAATTGCAGGTTAACTGCAGCGTACTGCAGTTGAGCTGCAGTTATACTGCACTGTGACTGCAGTAACACTGAAAAAAGGTTTTGAAAAGTATTCCGACCCTTTCACTTTTTCAACATTTTGTTACCTTACAGCCTTATTCTAACATGGATTAAATTGTTTTTCCCCCAAATAATTCTACTAACAAAACACTATAGTGACAAAGCAAAAACAGGTTTTTAGACATTTTAGTAAATGTATAAAAAAAAAGATATCACATTTACATGAATTAGTATTCAGTACTTTGTTGAAGCACCTTTGGCAGCGTTTACAGCCTCGAGTCTTCTTTGGTATGACACTACAAGCTTGGCACACCTGTATTTGGGGATTTTCTCCCATTTTTCTCTGCAGATCCCCTCAAGCTCTGTCAGGTTGGATGGGGAGTGTCGCTGCATAGCTATTTTCAGGTGGTGCCAGGTCTACTTCAGACGTTTAAATAAAGTTCCTGTGTGTTAACTCTTGGGCTGCTTTATTCCCCTGTAACCGGGGGGGGGGGGGGGGGGGGTCAGTTGGTCATAAAACCAGTAAAATAGGTAGAGCCAGGTCACTCTCTTTCAGAAATGTAGCCATTGTTACTTGAAGAATATAACCTGGAAATACTTCATGAGCTTAGTTCAACTGTCTTGCCTTTCAACAAACCCTGTAAAGCTTTAGAACGTGGTTAAACTATCATTTTCATTTCATGGATGGTCAGGTCTTGCATTCATAGCTCTGTCTATGAATTTGAAAGTGGATACATTTATCCAGCCCCATCCTTCAGCTGTTTCCCAAAGAAGTGGCAGGGTGCCAGTTTTATTGTTGTTTGAATCACAGATTCAAATCTTTTTAGACTGCCCCTTTAAAGGAAAGAGATATTTTCAAAAAATGTAATTGGACAGAATATGGGGCACACCTCCCCATGCCCATAAGCAAAAACTCAATTAACATTTTGTTATTACTGCATCCTCACTTTTGTAACTGCAGTAGCCTAGTGCAGGGCCACCACGCCCCACCGAACAACGCATGCAAGCACCCACATATAAAGGGGGTTCTACAGTAACTAGTCATAAGTATAGTGATGATCCTTCTTGTAATTTGTAGTTGTTTGGATCCTTGGTGAGGAGTGTTGTGGAAATTCTACACATTAAAGGGAAAGCAAGAGAGACTGCAAGTTTCCTCAAACAACAAAGTTCTTTATTAGTAAGATTTGCGAAAATGGAGCTGGTTAGCGGAGACCCAAAATGTTGCACAGCTAAGAGCCCCTGAACGAACACATTCAGACTCTGTCATTTATAGCCATCCTCAGTGTCTGTCTTTGCCAGATAACCTACAGCTGGCAAAGATAAATATGTCCTTATATGGTCACTTATGTTAGAGTTTCGCTAAGCATGTCATAGTCATCTCATACCTTGAGAAAACAGGAACCGTATCCCAGATAGGAACACTTGAAACGGGTCAGACAAGTCTGCAGAAACCAGTCGTTCCCTGCTATCTCACAACTAAGATTAACAACAGAATCAGATTTATTCTCATATAAATCTTTAAGCATGCAATGTCAAAGTAATTGAGTATGCACAACATTTCTCCCATAGGAGGTACGTTAATATCGTAATAGACTAGAATAACTTTCTTTTTCCACGCAAGGGAATTTCTTTTTGGAGATAGTGAGGTCATGAGGGAGGATTCAAGGTTGGACCCTGACTGATGTTCACAAGATGGCGCTGACAGAGATGGTCTCCTCGCTTCAGGTCCTTAGGAAATATGCAGTTATTTGTTTTTTTCTGTATTATTTCTTACATGTTAGCACAGGATATCTCAAGTGTTATTACATACAGCCGGGAAGAACTATTGGATATAAAAGCGATGACAACTTACCAACATTACGACCAGGAATACGTCTTTCCCGAAGCGGATCCTTTGTTCGGACCTCCACCCTGGACATGGGATCTTATCCCAGAGGCCGACCCAAAACAACACAGTCGCCACAGGAGAGACAGACAGAGCGGCCTACTGGTCAGACTCAGAAGGCGAGCACACCATCCACATATAGCATATCACTCTCCAATGTCCGATCTCTAGATAACAAGGTGGACGAAATCAGAGCTTGAGTTGCCTTCCAGAGAGACATCAGAGATTGCAACATTCTCTGTTTCACGGTAACATGGCTCACTTGGGATACGTTGTCAAAGTCGGTACAGCCACCCGGTTTCTTCATGCATCGCGCCAACAGAAACAAACATCTCTCTCGTAAGAAGAAGGGCGGGGGTGTATGCCTTATGATTAACGACTCATGGTGTAATCACAACAACATACAGGAACTTAAGTCGTTTTGTTCACCTGACCTAGATACCGACCGCAATATCTTCCAAGAGAATTCTCTTCGATTATAGTCAGAGCCGTGTATATCCCCCCAAGCAGATACCTCGTCAGCCCTGAAAGAGCTTCACTGGACTCTATGTAAACTGGAAACCATACATCCTGAGGCTGCATTTTTTGTTTGTCAGGGATTTTAACAGAGCTAATCTGAGAACGAGACTTCCTAAATTCTATCAGTATATCGAATGCGTGACACGGGCTGCTAGCATTCCGGATCATTGCTACTCTAACTTCCGCGATGCATACAAAGCCCTCCCCCGCCCTGCCTTCGGCAAATCTGACCATGACTCCATTTTGTTGCTCCCAGCCTATAGACAGAAACTAAAACAGGAAACGCCCATGCTAAGATTTGTCCAACACTGGTCGACCAATCGGATTCCACGCTTCAGTATTGTTTCAATCACATGGACTGGGATATGTTCCGGATAGCCTCAGACAACAACATTGATGTATACGCTGACTCGGTGAGCGAGTTTATTAGCAAGTGCATCGGAGATGTCGTACCCACTGTGACTATTAAAACATTATCTAACCAGAAACCATGGATTGATGGCAGCATTCACACAAAACTGAAAGCGTGAACCACCGCTTTCAATCATGGCAAGGTGACTGGAAACATGACCAAATACAAACAGTGCAGCTATTCCCTCCGCAAGGCAATCAAACAAGCAAAGCATCAGTATAGAGACAAAGTAGAGTCGCAATTCAACGGCTCAAACACGAGACGTTTGTGGCATTGTCTACAGTCAATCACGGATTACAAAATGAAAACCAGCTCCGTCGCGCACATCGACGTCTTGCTCCCAGACAAATTAAACAACTTCTTTGCTCGCTTTGACGACAATACAGTGCCATTGACATGGCCCGGTACCAAAGCCTGTGGGCTCTCCTTCTCTGTGGCCAACGTGAGTAAAACATTTAAACGTGTTAACCCTCGCAGGGCTGCCGGCCCAGACGGCATCCCTAGCCGCGTCCTCAGAGCATGCTCAGACCAGCTGGCTGGTATGTTTACGGATATATTCAATAAATCCCTATCCAAGTCTGTTGTCCCCACATGCTTCAAGATGGCCACCATTGTTCCTGTTCCCAAGAAAGCTAAGGTAACTGAACTAAATGACTATCGCCCCATTGCACTCACTTCTATCATCATGAAGTGCTTTGAGAGACTAGTCAAGGAGCAAATCACCTCCACCCTACCTGATACCCTAGACCCATTCCAATTTGCTTAATGCCCCAATAGGCAAACTACCTGCCCTCCAGGACACCTACAACCCCCGATGTCACAGGAAGGCCAAAAATATATTTTTTCATTTTATTTACCTTTATTCAACTAGGCAAGTCAGTTAAGAACAAATTCTTACTTTCCATTTTTATTTTCAATGACGGATACAGCTCAGCCTTTTCTCTGTTTACTCTTTTATAACACCCGCAAGTAGCACGCACTCCAGCAGGAATATCTAACGGGTCATCCCCAAAGCCAACACCTCCTTTGGCCGCCTTTCCTTCCAGTTCTCCGCTGCCAGTGACTGAAACGAATTGCAAAAATCGCTGAAGCTGGAGACTCATATTTCCCTCACCAACTTTAAACATCAGCTATCTGAGCAGCTAACCGATCGCTGCAGCTGTACATAGCATATCTGTAAATAGCACACCCAATCTACCTACCTCATCCCCATATTGTTTTTATTTACTTTTTTGCTCTTTGGCACACCAGTATTTCTACCTGCACATCACCATCTGCTCCTCTATCACTCCAGTTTTACTTTGCTACTATGGCCTATTTATTGCCTTACCTCCTCACGCCATTTGCACACACTGTATATCAACATTCTTTTTTTCCTATTTTTTTCCTATTGTGTTCCTATTGTGTTCCTATCTGTGTTGTTGTTTGTATCGCACTGCCTTGCTTTATCTTGGCCAGGTCGCAGTTGTGAATGAGAACTTGTTCTCAACTAGCCTACCTGGTTAAATAAAGGTGAAATAAAACAAAAAAACAAAACAGCCTAGGAACTGTGGGTTAACCACCTTGTTCAGGTGCTGAACAACAGATTGTTGCCTTGTCAGCTCAGGGATTCAATCTTGCAACCTTTCAGTTACTATTCCAATGCTCTAACCACTAGGCTACCTATCATCAAGAAAAACAACCACCCGAGCCACTGCCTGTTCACCCCGCTATCATCCAGAAGGTGAGGTCAGTACAGGTGCATCAAAGCTGGGACCGAGAGACTGAAAAACAGATTATTTCTCAAGGCCATCAGACTGTTAAATGCCATCACTAACATAGAGATGCTGCTGCCAACATACAGACTCAAATCTCTGGCCACTTTAATAGATGTACTGAATAAAGGTATCACTAGTCACTTTAAATGTCCCCATTTTAATCATGTTTACATATCCTACATTACTCATCTCATATGTTTATACTGTTATACTGTACCATCTACTGCATCTTACCTATGCCGCATGGCCATCGCTCATCTATATATTAATATGTACATATTCTTATTCATACCTTTACATTTGTGTGTATAAGGTAGTTGTTGTGAATTTGTTAGATTACTTGTGAGATATTACTGCATTGTCGAAACTACAAGCACAAGCATTTCGCTACACTCACATTAACATCTGCTAAACATGTGTAAGTGACCAATACAACTCCGTAGACAGCAGGTGTAGATTAACAGGGAAAAACTTACTTCTGGGTTATTTTCCAATAATGCAGAGTTAAAGCTAAGACACACAAAAAAAATTGAAATAGTGAATAACGAATACAAATAACAAGTAAAAATAACATGGGCACACTCGTGTTGTCTTTATGAGGACATTACTTTTGTACTAAACCTTGTGCTAAATCTTACTTTTGTACTAAAATAGATATATTTTTCTCAATTTTATGGTATCCAATTGGTAGTAGTTACTGTCTTCTCTCATTGCTGCAACTCCCGTACAGACTCAGGAGACGCAAAGGTTTAGAGCCATGCATCCCCAGAAACACGACTGCTGCAACCACACTGCTTCTTGACACAACACACATCCAACCCGGAAGCCAGCAGCACCAATGTGTCAGAGGAAACATCGTACACCTGGCAACCTGGTCAGCATGCACTGCACCTGGCCCGCCACAGGAGTCACTAGTGCGTGAGGAGACAAGGATATCCCTGCCGGCCAAACCCTCCCTAACCCGGACGACACTGGGCCAAATGTGCGTCGCCCCATTGACCTCCCAGCTGCCACAGAGCCTGGGATCAAACCCAGAATCTCTGGTGGCACAGAGTGGCACGATGCAGTGCCTTAGACCACTGCGCCGCCCGGGAGGCCAAATAGCCATCTTTAAACCTGGGCATTGGGCTTGAGTTATCTTCTTTAACAAACTCATATAATATAGAAAAGTTTGTGCGCCTTAACAAGAGGCCTGTCCTGTTTTGTGTGTGTAGAATGACCCCATGATGTCTGGGCACTCAGCCAAGAATATGACAGAAACTGACTGGTTCCTCTTGATCCTAGACAGGGCAAAGTGTTATATTCTGCACACCAGAGATAGAGCTATTGTTCTGTTTTGGAGCCTTTTTCTGGGTGAAAGGTTCATGTTTTTATGTGTGTATGTGACCAGTACGACCATACATCATATGGGCTGACAGTCAGAGGCGTTTGCTTGCCCAACTTGGGGGAACTGTGGAGCTACGGTTAGAGGAAGTATGTCTGGTTCCTGTCATTCAGGCCCCTGTCGTCCTCACTCAGTTGCGACAGACTCACACACACACACACACAGACACATACATTGGGTCAAGTGTTTTGCAGATGCTTGCATGGGGTAGCTTGACTATATAAATGTTCCTGTACGTTCTGTACAGGAGGCTCTCACTCTATCTCACCTGCGGGAGTGGGGCGACACGCCTCCTTCTTATAATATTTTTTTTTTTAAATGACACTTTGATTGATTATTGATTTTGCCTCTCCTCATTATTAGTTAATGGTAGAATTTCCACCACACGTTCAACATGGGCAATAGTTAGCAAACGTTGGCTAATGTTAGCTAACATTTTTCCATTTGTTTTATGTTTGCCGCAGATAGAAGATAGTGTGGGGTGAACGTACGTGTCTGTTTCGGGTCTAAACTGCCGCAAAAAATAATAAAGTGGGCATGTAGACTTTCTACTATATTTATGTTAGTAGTTGCTATTCAAACGGCTATTAAGGTGACCCCGGTCAGTTTTCTGTGGGTTAAGCATGTGGAGTAAAGAGTAGGATTCTTTGTTTTCACATGCAAAAGTGGTTGATTTTGATACAAACGCTTTATCTGTCTTCCCAATGAAAACTAGTTTAAAAATTCTAACATATTCATGTATGATGCATCATTGTTCACACTATGACCACCTGGTGCAGATTACTGTTCGATTTGAGCAAGGTGCGCATCCCACTGGCTTCACCCGGTCATGTGACGGGCCATAGCCCAGTGCAACGCAGGGCAGCTTAATCAAATCCCCTGTTTGGCTGTCCATCATCCATGACTCTAGCCGGCAACCTTCAGACACCGCCCACTGATCTACTCCAGCCTACTGAGTAACAAGAATGCATCAGAGATAAAGTGAAATAACTTTCACTGGCAGTTAAAATATCAAAGAGGATAAGACTAAGATTGCAGAGGCAGCCAGGCTGATGATGGCCAAACGCCACGCCCCTCAGTTGTGACCTCTTTAACTGTAACTCGCCCGGCCCCTGGAGAGTATTGTGCCACCCTTACCTGCATGACCCTGGCATATGCATGGAATGTCAACTGTGAGTGACTTACTGACAGGTCTGTCTGTATGCCAGGCTATGGATGTCCTATGGGCAATCTGGGTTGTGGAAGCGGAAGCATGCTATTGGTCGTTTCCTGCTGAGTCAGGATGTTCATTAAAAGGCCTCAAGATGGATGTACGGGTTATAACACATGCTTTGCTGGTGCGAGCTTACCCTTTGTGCCTTCTAATTCAGATTAGTTGGAGCATGGGTGGTTTCATAAATGTTTCCTGACCATGTGACCTGACCAGAAACACTCTGGGCCCTAGGTATAGCATGTACACTTGATTAACTGAAATCTTACAGATGATGGCTTTAAAGTGATTCACTACCGATCATCTAACTTTCCTGTTAGTCTAGTTTCACTCTGTTTGTTACTGCTCTGGACATATTCTGTTTGGCATGACGACCACCACAACAACAACAACAAAGCTGGCTAAAGCAGAAACCAAATTGCATCCAGGCTAGCTGAACATACAGCACAGCAGTTACTACGATCACTCTGTGTAAGGTCCCCCAATTATCCCACCACTACCTTTCTCATGCACCCTTGAATACGGGTGACCTACTGTACAATACACCCTCACCTCCACCTGAGAAGAGAAGGGTTATATTGGACAATGCTGATCATAGACCTTGGCCCGTGTTCATAAAGCATCTCAGACTGAGTAAGCTCTAGGATCAGTTTAGCCTTTTAGAGTACAATGAATAAGAATAGAGGGACATGGGGGACCTGATCCTAGATCAGAACTCACTACTCTGAGGCACTTGTGAATACAAGCCCTGATCCAATCTAGACAATGGTGGTGATGTATGGGGTCTCATGGACTAGAGAGACAGCATCTAATTGCAATCTCTATCTCACACACTGGAAACCCGATGAGTGTTTGGAGCTCTTCCTCCACAGCGAACAGGGCAAACTAATACCCAAGTGGCGAAACCCCATCTCTGAAGTTTAATATTTAAAGAGTGTTGAGAGTTTGGTTACCCTGAAAAGCAAGCAGCAATCCATCTATTCCCTATCCGTACCTGGACAGCAGCAGGTCTCCGACATCGCTTTGCCACAGCAGGGATCGGATCTGAAAAAAGGTGCTCATTTATAATCAATCCAATATTTGATTTGATTGTTCTTTTTTGGGGGGTGGGGGGCACATGTCATTGATAAGCTACACGTGTGAACGAATCTCATCCTGTAGTTGAGTGAGAGTGCAAGTTCAGATCAAACCGGTTGCTTTGTGTAAGTTATTGATAATAATGTTTGAAAATGTTCAATTCATAGTGTTACAAAGTGAATCAGTTCAAGGTCTAGACCAACCTCTGTGGAAAGTAGCTTAGGATAGGTGGTGAGACAGACGTGCATCTTCCAGAATGTTCTTTGTTTGATAAAGATGAGATGCTATTTTCAGTTGTTTTTTTCTGCATGGACAAACAGTTAGTGTGAAATCCTGTTTTGCAAAGCACACACACACACACACACACACGCACACGCACACGCGCACGCGCACGCACACGCACACGCACACACATGCACATGGACAGCTGCAATGGTTATGAAGGCATGAGTGTCTCATGTGCCATCAAATGAGAAAGTCTTTATTTAAGAGTTCTGTGGTTTTGTCACTACTCTACTCTTGTCACCACTCGACATGTATCCCTGTTTTGCAGCTTTATGACCGGGTCCAAGCAGTCATACATGCACAAACACAAACACTCATCTCAGACATCATGTACGTGAGTTCCTCGGGAACTGAGAATGTGTCCCTGTCTCTTTCGTTTCTGGGGAAGACGGTAGGGAGGCACTGCTCTGTTGCCCCTTCATCAAAACAACGTGAGTATGGCACCAACTCCCAAACACTGGTGCATGCACGAACAACGCATGCAAGCACGCACATACAACTAGATGCTGTCACCCTGGTAACTCTACTTGCAAATCATCATCTGCACATACATCACTCCAGTATTAATGCTAAATTGTAATTATTTTCACCTCTATGGCCTATTTATTGCCTACCTCTCTACTCTTCTACCTTTGCACACACTGTACATAGATTTTTCTATTTTTCTTTTCTATTGTGTTATTGTACGTTTGTTTATGTGTAACTCTGTGTTGTTGTTTTTGTCGCACTAATTTGCTTTATCTTGGCCAGGTCGCAGTTGTAAATGAGAACTTGTTCTCAACTGGCCTACCTGGTCAAATAAATGTGAAATAAAATAAAATAAAAATATAGAGGAGGTTCTAACTAGTTATAAGTATAGTGAGGATCCTTCTTGTGATTTCTAGTTAATTGGATCCTTGGTGAGGAGTGTCGTGTAAATTCTACACATGAAAGGGAAAGCAAGAGAGGCTGCAAGTTTCCTCAAACAACAAAGTTCTTTATGAGTAAGATTTGCAAAAATTGAGCTGGTTAGCGGAGAACCAAAAGGTTGCACAGCTAAGAGCCCCCGAACACATTCAGACTGTCATTTATAGCCATCCTCAGTCTCTGTCTTTGCCAGATAACCTAGAGCTGGCAACGAGCCATATGTCCTTATATGGTCCCTTATGTTGGAGTTTCGCTAAGCGTGTCATAGGCATCTCATACCTTTAGAAAACAAGAACCGTATCCCAGAAAGGTCCACTTGAAGTCAACAGAAACCAGTTGTTTCCTGCTTTATCAGGGCATAGCACACAGCTAAGATTAACAACAGAAAAAGATGTATGCCTATATAAATCTTTCAGCGTGCAATGTCAAAGTAATAGAATATTCACAACATTTCTCCCATAGGAGGTACGTTAATACCTTAATTGAATAGAATAACTTTATTGTTCCCGTTTCTTTTTGGAGATAGTGAGGTCATGAGGGAGGATTCTAGGTATGACCCAGACTGTGAGGTGCTGGTTTGTGTGTGTCTGGGAAGCTCCCGGGTTCTTCTCAGAGGAATGTGTTGGGTGTAGACATGTGAAGACAGAAGAGGTTTAAATATTTCAGCTGCTTGGTTGGGTCCATTTACAGGCAGCAGAGCAATCAAATCAAATTGTATTTGTCACATGCTTCGTAGACAACAAGGTCTAGATTAACGTTGAAAAAATGACTTACGGGTCCTCCAACAATGCAGTTGAAGGTAAAGTTAAGAGTACATTTTTTTGTGTGCATGTTATTTGTATGTGGGCTTATGAGGTGTATGTGTGTGTGTGTTTAGGTCTGTGTTGGGTACCTGTGAAATTGTTTCAACAGCTAATGTTATTTTTCTGGAAAATAATATTCAAGCACAATTTTTCCCCCAACAAAACGTTGATTTGGAATAATAGAGTTATTAAAACTTCTTAGGGTAGAGAAAAGTCATTTGGAAATGAGCTCCCTGGATGCAATTCCTATGGCTTCCATAGGGTGTCAGCAGTCTATGTTCAAGGTTTCAGGCTTGTAACTTCAAAAACTAATAAGAAATAACAGTTTTAGTAGAAGGACAAAGTCTTGTAAATTTGTGTTTGCGCGCACCATGAAGACATTACGCACCTGGTAAAATCGGTTTCCTATTGAACATATTTCTTTCCGAAATAAATATTATAGTTTGATGACATTTTAGTGTGTCGGAGGAGTAAACAGAAACTGATTCCTTTCTCTGCAAGTTGAACTAGTGGTTTACTCAAATCGATGGCGCCATCTCAACAGAATTTTTGGGATATAAAGTAGGATTTGATCTACCAAAACAACACTACATGTTAAAGCTGGGACCCTTTGGATGACAAATCAAAGGAAGATTTAAGTGAATATTTATTAAGTAAGTGGATATTTAATCTTTATATGTGAATGTATGAAACCTGTGCCGGTGGGAAAATATTTTTATGTGGTGCGCCGTCCTCAAACAATCGCAGGGCATGTTTTTGCTGTAACAGCTACTGTAAATCAGACAGTGCAGTTAGATTTACAATAATTTAAACCTTCAGCTGATATAAGACCCTTATATGTACCTAAATGTTTAAATTCCATAATATTTATGATTATTTATTTGACTGGAAGTTGTCCCGCTAGCGGCACACCGATCCTTAATGAATAGGAAACCCACTTTCAAAGGCCTTTGGTTTAACAAGGGTATTCATTTTGTATTTGATTTGGTAGATAACGCTGTGGAGTTTTTGCGGTTTGATGAGTTCATTAGTACATTTCAGGTTAATATTACTCAGAGAATTACTCCACATTCTTTACTTTGACTTATTAATAACACTTTGTTATATTATGAGGTTGTTCTCTCTTTTCCAAGTTTACAAAATAATGACTTGAAGCTTTTGGATAAAAAAAAAATGCAACAATAAGTGGATACAATTGGCAGTTAATGAAGTCATTTTTTGTGATTATAATTCAATATATTGCTATGGAAGTGACCAACCCATGCTATGGTCAAAAGCGACTTCCTTTTACCTTACTTGTTCAGTTATCCCAAAAGGTAAAGAAACTAATTTTAAAATATGTTATTTGATCTACCCTGTTAATGATTTCTTGCACAAAAGATTCAATTTTGACAAAATTCCTCGTATTTTTTTCACCTCCGATTCAGAATCAATAGAGCATTTTTTTTTTCATGCCGCCATTCTAGTAAACTATGGATTGAAATTCATGGATGGCTGTGTATAAAATCTCCAGAATTGCCTATGTTTACCTTTGATGATGTTAAATGGCATTATGCTTATCCTTGTAATTCCGATCATAACTATTTCATTAACATTATTATTCTCTTGGCCAAATATTATATTCACAAATGTAAATGGGGTGGAAAAATTCCTTATTTTGTAGTTTTTTTTCATTGAACTGTTACAATTGTATAAATCCCTCAAACTTGTGAAACTTAAAAAGTTGGATTTTTTTTTAGAAGTCATGTCTCTGAATGTCTGTTAATGTCTCATTGCCTTGTCACATATTCATGTCCTGAATCGCCTGGGGTTCTATTATTTCATTTGTTTCATTGTATTCACAGGAATGTCCTTGTATTGATGTGTAATATTCTTTATTATTGTTGCAATAAAAAAATGTCTGTGTTGGGGTGTCAGTGTAAGTATGTGTGAGTGTGTGCGTAGAGTCCAGTCTGTGTGAAAAGAGTCTGTGCAAGAGAGTTAGTGCAAAAAAGTGTCACTGCAGGTAGTCCATTTAGCCATTTGATTAGCGACTGCAGTCTTGCCGGGAGCCGGGCCCGCAGTGATGTATTGGGCCGTAGGCACTACCCTCTCTAGTGCCTTGCGGTCGGATGCCAAGTAGTTGCCATACCAAGCAGTGATGCATCCAGTCAAGATGCTCTCGATGGTGCAGCTGTCAAACGTTTTGAGGATCTGAGGGCCAATGCAAAATCTTTTCAGCCTCCTGAGGGGAAAGAGGCATTGTCGTGCCCTCTTCATGACTGTGTTGGTGTGTTTGGACCATGATCCTTTGTGATATGGACACCGAGGAACTTGAAGCTCTCGACCCGCTTCACTACAGCCTCATCCATTTCCTGTAGTCCACAATCAACTCCTTTGTCTTACTGACATTGAATCTGTCCGTCAGTGGCATTCCTCTGTTTGGACCAGAGCCCTTGAGAGCCTGTGTGTAGTGTGTGTGCGTGCATGTGCGTGTGCTTGCAAGCGTGTGTTAGCCCGTGTGCATCTATTCCTATTCTCTAGTTTAGCAAACCTGTAGGCTGTCCTCACTGCCAGACAGCCTGATGTGTTCTAGCTGCCAGCTCCACCGTCTTCTGTCCAGATGTCCTGTTTAAATCAATTACCTTCTCTGTCTGCTTTATCCCAGTCATTAGGCATCTCTCTGTCCTCACATATCTTCTTCTTCCAGTCTCTAATCTCATAGTGACGTATATCCTGTGTTGTATTTTGCTCAGGCGCTTGGGAGACGACCACCCGGTCGCCATATCCTGAGGTGACAGTGAGGTCCTCGCGGGTGGACAACCCGGCAGTGTCAGTTCTGGAGGAGTTACCTGGGAGTGTCCCTGACCTGAGGGAGGAGGCCAAGCACCACCAGCCATGCCCGGTAGTACACAGCACACATCTGGACCAAGAGCTGGACACAGGTCAGCACAAGCAGAAACCCTGTCATGACACCATAAACCGGAAAACTTTAGCCATAACTGTGTCAGGAGAGTAAATATCCATTATAACGCTAAAGCCTAAATAACTTTAAACTTGAACAACAGTCTCCAACAATAACCATGAATCCTACCTAAACACAGGCCCTAAGACGTGTAGGCCAAATGGACTATGTTTAATCATAGAATGCAGCAAGCTTGTATACTGTCTCTTAACCTTTCAGATAAATAATTATTTACCCTGATTCATAACATAATTTCTCTCCACAAAAAGGTGTTTCTGGGAAGAGAGTTACCACATGAGGTCATAACCATTCTTCTTCGGAGTAAAAGAGGCAGGAAGAGAGAAGGGGCGGGGATGAAAGACAGAATGAAGAAAGTATTCAAAGGCGACCATCTCAAGCAATGAACTGTGTTGCTGGTTCTTTAGCCATGTTGCTGATATCGTTTCCTAAATCATGATAATAACGAACTAACCTTTACATAAATACTGCATAGAAATATAAAATATATTGTGGAAAACATACACCGTTAAACATATATGTTCTGTAGAATACACCTTTAAACATATATGTTCTGTAGATCATCATAATAACAAAACATAAGTGCATCTGTGTAACTATACAAAGTGTTAAACTATTATTATGAGAGCAACGTGGTCTCTGAGCATTTCATATTATTCTGTACGTAAATCCGAGACACTCCATTTAGTATGATTTTTAAAGTATCTTATGGTATGTGTTAATTTGTGGATGTCCATAATCCATTTCGTACAATATGTTACAAATTGCAATTTGTACAATATGTTACGAATTTGCAATTGTATTACAAATTCAAATTTGTTGTGGCTAATGTTAGCTAGGTGGCTAGGTTGCTAATGCTAACTTTAAGGTTAGGGTTAAGGTTAGGAGTAAGGTTAAAAGGTTAAGGCTTGGGTTAGGGTTAGGAGAAGGGTTAAGGTTAGTATTTGGGGAAGGGTTAGCCAACATGTTAAGTAGTTGCATAGTAGCTAAAAAGTAGTAAGTAGTTACAAAGCTGCTAATTAGCTAAAATGTTAAAGTTGTTTGCGATGACATTAGAACATACAACCTTTGGGCTGCTAGATGTTTGCGTTATCTGCCCACCCATCCACCCCGTGTTATACGCCCACACATCCACCCCGACCAACCACCCTTCTTTAGTTTTTGCCCTAAGTAACCTTCTATCTTATGCAACAATACCAAACGTAACATATCATACTAATTTGAGTGTCTCTGATTTACATGTAATATGTTACACCTAGTCTATGAGACCAGTCTGATCAGAAACGTGTAAACCGTGTTTTAAACTAAATTAATAAAATATAAACTTGACTTAAAACAATGCTGCAGTGTGTGTGTGTGTGTGTGTGTGTGTGTGTGTGTGTGTGTGTGTGTGTGTGCGTAAAAATATCCAGGCCAGCACAGTACAAATCAGTTCGGCCCTATGTTTGTTCGACCATGATAAAATTGCAGTTCTCAACAGACAAATATTGGCCATATATCTCTAACCTTCAGCCATGACCTCAATCTGAACCGCAACCATTTTTGACTTTTTAAGTGGTGGTTGAACACAAAGCATTGTGGTTGAAGAGGTGGGCTGCATTTCGACGCTGGATTGGAGCTGACCACAGAAAAGAGCCTGGAGGCGGGTCCGTGGAGCAAGGTGCTGTATACAGACAGGAGAGAAGGATGGGAGATTCAGATTTTTGTCTGGGTGGCAGATAGTTCAAGCAGGGTGGTTGGTAAATAAATCAGTTTGCCGAAATTATCGGACGCCGATTCGGTCACGAAGCCTCAGCCTAAATAAAATGACTGAAACAGAAGTTGTTTAATTGTTAAGCACAATATTTGCTGCTGATCTTCCTGCTTTTCCTTCCTTGCATGGGTACACTCAATATGGCAGCAGGTTCACCCATCACAGAATATGACTTGAATGGAAATGTCCATTGGAGTCACTCTATATGGGAGTGGCAAAGGGAGCGTGTTGGTATTGGACAGAAGAGAGAGATTGGTATGTTTGGGCGATTCACTGCAACGATAATTAGGGAGCGTGTGGGTGGAAATTAAACTATGACATTATCTAGAATTCTTAGGAATGGCTTGACTTAGGGTCAGGAAGCGGAAGAGAATGGGTACCCACTGGGCACAAACTGGTTAAATCAACGTTGTTTCTACATCATTTCAACAAAAAAATCAATGTGATGATGTTGAATCAATTTGGGAAACTGATTGAATGATTTGCAAAAAGTCATCAACTTAAAGGAATTCCGTGAATATTTGACTTTTTTCCACCCAGCTTTGAACCTAAATCTAGTTAAATGGTTGTTTTGGCACTGTACTCCAACACTTTGGGTTTGAAAGGATACAATGACTATGAGGTTTAAGTGCAGACTGCGAGCTTAAATTTGAGGGTATTTTCATCCATATCAGGGGAACAGTTTAAAATGTCAGCACTTTTTGTACATAGTCCCTCCATTTTAAGGGACCAAAAGTATTGGGACAAATTCACTTGAATGTTTATTAAAGGAGTAGAAAGTGAAGTATTTGGTCCCATATTCATAGCACGCAATGATTACGTTAAGCTTCTGACACCACAAATTTGTTGGATGCATTTTCTATTTGTTTTTGTTTATTTTTCAAATTATTTTGTGCCCGATAGAAATGAATGGTAAATAATGGATTGTGTCACTTGGAGTCACTTTTGTTGTAAATAAGAATAGAATATGTTTCTAAACACTTCCAGATAAATGTAGATGCTACCACAGTTACAGATAATCCTGAATGGATCGTGAATAATGATGAGTGAGAAAAATATATATTGTTATTGTAATAGCAATGTAATGGTGAGAGGTTGGCATGTCTTGGGGGTATGATATTTGTGTGTAACTTTTTCACAAATCCTTATTCGCGATTCATTCAGGTTTATCCGTAATCATGGTAGCATCTACATTCATGTGGAAATGTTTAGAAACGTCTTCTATTCTTAGTTACAATAAAAGTGACTCCAAAATGTAACAATACATTATTTACCAATAATTAGAATTTTTGTTAGATTGTGTGTGTTATCCCTTACCTCCCGTAGGCATCTCTGAATCTCTGCCCTCAAATGAGAGAGGGAAGCACCAGGAGTTGAAAGTAGAGGGGGCCATGGACGTCAAGCTCTACATCCCCTACGAGTCAGCTGAACTCTACATTACGCAGGTACACATCCATAAGTCATACAAGATCTGGGGATCTTTAGAAAGTATTTTACACATTTTGTTGTGTTCCAGCCTGAATTTAAATGGATTCA
Organism: Oncorhynchus mykiss; assembly: GCF_013265735.2. Taxonomy (NCBI): domain Eukaryota; kingdom Metazoa; phylum Chordata; class Actinopteri; order Salmoniformes; family Salmonidae; genus Oncorhynchus; species Oncorhynchus mykiss. Next base: position 47,981,417 of record NC_048575.1, read on the forward strand.
GTTAAGAATTTGGGTCACTGGCCTACACACAATACCCCATAATGTCGAAGGGGAATTATGTTTTTACAAATGAATGAAAACTTAAAAGATGACATTTCTTGAGTCAATAAGAATTCAACCCCTGCCTCTAGTTATGGCAAGCCTAAATAAGTTCAGGAGTAAAAATTGTGCAATAATAGTGTTTAACATGATTTTTGAAGGACTACTTCATCTGTAATAACAATGTACCTCACACATACAATCAATTATCTGCAAGATCCCGCGGTAGAGCAGTGAATTTCAAACACAGATTCAACCACAAAGACCAGGGAGGTTTTCCAATGACTCGCAAAGAAGGGCACCTACTGGTAGATGGGTAAAAAAATAAGCAAAATGTGAATATCCCGTTGAGCACGGTGAAGTTATTAATGACATTTTGAATGGTGTAACAATACACCCAGTCACTACAAACTTAGGTACCGGAGGGGAAGGAAACTGCTCAGGGATTTCACCATGAGGCCAATGGTGACTTTAAAACAGTTACATAGTTTAATGGCTGTGATAAGAGAAAACTAAAGATTGCAGTTACTCCACAATACTAACATAAATGACAGAGTGAAAAACTGGAAGCTTGCACAGAAAAAAGAATATGGAAAATAAATAAATAAATATATATTTGCAACAAGGCGTACTGAGTACCATCCTTCATATTTTCAAGCATGGAGGCTGCATCATGTTACGGGTATGCTTGTCATTGGTAAGGATTCAATCGAAAATCCTGGAGGAAAACCTGGTTCAGTCTTCTTTCCAACAGACACTCAGCAGGACAATAACCTAAAACACAAGGCCAAATATACACTGGATTTGCTTACCAAGACGACATTGAATGTTCCTGAGTGGCCTAGTTACAGTTTTCACTTAAATCTACTTGAAAATCTATGGCAAGACTTGAAAATGGTTGGCTAGCAAGGATCAACGACCAACCTGACAAAATCTATGGCAAGACTTGAAAATGGTTGGCTAGCAAGGATCAACGACCAACCTGACAGAGCTTGAATAATTTTTTAAAGAATAATGTGCAAATATTCTACAATCGGTGTGAGCAAAATTCTTAGAGACTTACCCAGAAAGACTCACAGCTGTAATCGCTGCCAAAGGTGATTCTAACATGTATTGACTCAGGAGTGTGAATACTTATGTCAATTAGTTATTTCTGTATTTCATTTTCAATACATTTGCAAAAATGTATAAAAACATGTTTTTCATTATGGGGTATTGTGTGCAGATGGGTGAGAGAAAAAACTATATTTAAGCCATTTTGAATTCAGTCTGTAAGACAGCAAAACGTGGAATAAGTCAAGGGGTATGAATGCTTTCTGAAGGGACTGTAAGTTTATAATTTCTGTGAAGTCACATAGTACTCAATATGAAATGTACAGAGAAGGAATGGGTTAAGATAGTCAGACGTGTGACTAAGGGACAAACCCGATGTTGATCGTTGTGAAAAGAAGCACACACTGAGCTCATTGTTAGAGATCATGTTGTGTTTTCCTCTTTACTCACATGTCTGCCGCTCCTTCTGTCTGGAATAGGCTTTATTGTGTGTGTCTGTGTGTGTGTGTGTGCGCATGCCTGTGCGTGTGTGTCTGTGCAGGATCAGAAGACCAGAGGCCTTTGATTTTTCAGTCTTTATCTCTATTTAATTGTTAGGCTATCACGCTGCTGTGCATTCTGTGTGTGTATAGTATATGAGTCATTAACCTCTGTCATGGCATGTTATCAGCTGACTGACTGATGATCTTTTTAAGCAGTCACTGTGAATTTATTGTGTCAATATTAAGACGCCATTGCATCATTTCTTGTGGCAACAGATAGCTGAGGACATGCAGACTATGAAAAGTAGACATCTGGAGATGGTGCAAGAGCTAGAGGAAAACTTTCAGATCGCATCACGAGAGAACCAGGTGATCTGTGTGTGCGTGCGTGTGTGTATTGATCAGGTGTCACTACAAGTTGAATTCAACACTTATCTGTGCTAGTAGGAGAGGACAATACAGAAGATCCGATCTCACTACCAGAACAAGCTGAATGCACTGAAGAGAATCTTAGACCTTTACCAAGAGAAGGTAGAAAAGAAGAACACACACTGGGAGGAGAGAATCACAGTGAGTTCCCTCTTACCGACCAACCATCACCACCCCTCATCGGGGGACAACTTTATCACTATGCTATATTCTATTTACTTCAGTAGACCTTTATTGTCCCCAGAGGCCTTGTTGAGTGTAACATAACAATAAGTAAATAAAAAATAAAAAAACATACAAAACATGAAACCATACCGTATGATACATTAAGATCGAAATTGGGTTTGCCTCTTCATCAACAAGAAATGGTGTGTTGACTCTAGCGTAGTGGAAGTCTCGCCCTTCTTGGAATACCTGATGGTCAAATGTTGACACTTCTACCCCCCGAGAAAGTTGTCAGCTGTTATCGTGACTGCTGTATACATTACAACTCAGGAAAAGAAAAATAAGAAGCTGGCACTTAACAAACTGTACGAGGCTATAAACAAACAGGAAAACTTGCACCGGGAGGCTGCTTTCCTTGTTGCCTTGCTAGATGATTGTAATATGTTCCGAGACTCCGCCAATAACATCAACGAGCTAACCACCTCCGCCGGCTTCCTTATGAAATGCATCGGCGACGTTGTCCCCACAGTGAAGGTTCACTGCTTCTCCAATCAAAAGCCCTGGATTAACGCCGAAGTTGGCGCTAAGCTAAAGGACAGGGCTACCGCACACAGTGCTATCGCAGGTAACCCTTAGGCTACGGCTGAAGACAGGAACAAGTACAAGAAGTCCTGCAAAAGGACAATATAGGAATTAGGTGGAATCATATTACACAGGCTCTGACGCCTGCCACATGTGGCAGGGGCTATTGTCCATTACGCGTTACAAAGAAAGACCCGGCCGTGATCTGCCCAACAATGCCTCTCTACCAGACCAACTGAAATCATTATATGCAAACTTCGAACACCGCGAGGACCCCCACTGACCCAGAGGACTGGGTGATCTCGTGCCGACGCGAGTAAGGTCTTTAATCAGATCAACACTCTCAAGGCCGGGGGCCAGACGTTGTTCCAGTGCTCGTTCTCAGACCATGCGCAGAACAGCTGGCAGGCAAATTCATGGTCATTTTCAACCTCTCCTTGTCCCAGTCTGTAATCCCCACGTCTTAAGCTGACCACCATCATTCCTGTTCCAAAGAACTCTAAGGCTTCATGCCACCCTGGAGCACTCGCATCTGTAATCATGAAGTGCTTTGAAAGGCCGGTTATGGCACATGTTAACTCCATCTTCCCAGACACCCTACATTAGACCCACTCCAATTTGCATACCTCCCCAACAGATCCATAGACAACGTAATCTCAATTGCACTCCACTCTTGCCTCACCCACCTAGATAAGAAGAATATCTATGTGAGAATGCTGTTCATTGACTACAGCTTAGCGTTCAACACCATTGTTCCCTCCAAGCTTTTCACCAAGCTTTGGACCCTGGGACTGAACACTTCCCTCTCCAACTCGATCCACGACCCCAGGTGGCGAGAGTAGGCAACATCACCTCTGCCACTCTGCCACTCAACACGGGGGCCTCACAGGGGTGTGTTCTTAGCCCCTCCTGTACTCCCTGTTCACCCACAAATCCGTGGCCCCACACGACTCCAACACCATCTTCAAGTTTACTGACGACATGACTGTGGTAGGCCTGATCACCAGTGATGATAAGACAGCCTACAGGGAGGAGGTCAGTGACCTGGCAGTGTGGTGCCAGGACAACAACCTCTCTTCAAATTGCTTGTTGTCCAAATCACTAAGGACTTGAAATGGTCCACACACACAGTTGTGAAGAAGGCGCGACAGCCCATCACTGGGCCCAAACTCCCTGCCACCCAGGACCTCTATATCAGGTGGTGTGAAAGGAAGGCCCAGAAAATCATTAAAGACTCCAACCACCCAAGCCATAGAGTTTTCTCTCTGCTTCCACATGGCAAGCGGTACTGGTGCATCAAGTCTGACACCAACAGGCTCCTGAACAGATTCTATCCCCAAGCCAATCAGACTGATATATAGCTAACAAAATGGCTACATGGACTATCTGCGTTGACCATTTAATTACATTTTTTATTTGTAGTCTCTATGCACACTCCCAGGACTCTACACACTCACCGACACGCCAACACACACACACACACACACACACACACACACACACACACACACACACACACACACACACACACACACACACACACATTCACTTAATTTGCTCACACACATAACATGTGCACACATTTATACTGACTCTACATACAAACACACAAACTCACATACAAATCATCATATACGCTGCGGCTACAGGTTATGATATATCCTGATGCCCCTACACATACAGTATCTACCTCTATCACAGTATCCCTGCGCATTGTTAACATGGTATTGGAACTGACCCTGTATATAGCTTACCTTCCTTCTCTTGTTCTTCTAATTTCTTATTTTTATTTCTCTTGTGTTTTTGTTCTACCTTATGTTATTTTTAGTACTACATTGACATTGATTACCGCATTGTTGGGTTTAGAGCTTGAACGAAAGGTATTTCACCATACTTGTGAATGTGATATTACCACTTGGGTAACACTCAGTGGCGGTCGGTGAGGGAGGATTTTTTTTTTTTTCATGATCATGGCCTTATTTCTATCACAGCATATTTGTCACGATTGTTATAAGGAGAGGACCAAAGCGCAGCGTGGTAGGCGCACATTTTCCTTTATTAAATTAACACTGAACAAAAACAACAAAATACCAAATGAAACGTGATGCTAAATAATAGTGCTAACAGGCAACTATCCATAGTCATGATCCCACAAAGCACAAAAGGGGAAATGGCTGCCTAATTATGATCCCCAATCAGAGACAACGATAAACAGCTGCCTCTGATTGGGAATCATACCAGGCCAACATAGATATATAATTTCCTAGATGACCCACCCTAGTCACACCCCGACCTAACCAGCATAGAGAATAACAGGCTCTCTATGGTCAGGGCGTGACAATATTGGATGACTGTCATTCACATTCCATTCACCCAGTTCAATGTAACAGCGATAGGTTTAGGCTACTACACTACAGGTCAAAAGTTTTAGAACGCCTACTCATTCAAGGGTTTTTCTTTATTTTTACAATTTTCTAGATTGTAGAATAATAGCGAAGACATCAAAACTATGAAGTAACACACATGGAATCATGTAGTAACCAAAAAAGTGTTGGACAAATCAAAATATTATTTATATTTGAGATTCTTCAAAGTAGCCACCCATTGCCTTGATGACAGCTTTGCACTCTCTTGGCATTCTCTCAACCAGCTTCATGAAGTAGTCACCTGGAATGCATCTCAATAAACAGGTGTGCCTTCTTAAAAGTTAATTTGTGGAATTTATTTTCTTCTTAATGTGTTTGAGCCAATCAGTTATGTTGTGACAAGGTAGGGAGGTATACAGAGGATAGCCTTACTTGGTAAAAGACAAAGTCCATATTATGGCAAGAACAGCTCAAATAAGCAAAGAGAAACGACAGTCCATCATTTCTTGAAGACGTGAAGGTCAGTCAATAAGGAAAATGTCAAGAACTTTGAAGGTTTCTTCAAGTACAGTCGCAAAATCCAGTTCTGGATGCTTGCTTGACAACCATTTTCAAGTCTTGGCATAGATTTTCAAGTCGATATAAGTCAAAGCTGTAACTCGGCCACCCAGGAACATTCAGTCTTCTTGGTAAGCAACTCCAGTGTACTGTAGATTTGGCCTTATGTTTAAGGTTATTGTCCTGTGTCTGACGATGGATCACCAACATTGTAGTTACTCCACAATACTAACCTAATTGACAGAGTGAAAAGAAGGAAGCCTGTACAGAATACAAAATGTGGGAAGAGCCAAAATTAAATGCACAGCCTGTTCATGTTGCAAATACGATAAGGTAGTGCAACTAGGCAGAGTTGTTATGCATAATACAAGTAAAATAGATATCAAGAGAGCAGCAAAAGGGTAACCCAACGTAGCATTCACTCCAGTTTTGGCCTTGGGTTTACATGACCCTTGTGCCCAAGAAGTACTCTGTACCGATGCCCCGAAGAGGCAAATCCATACATACAGTGGGTCAGATACATTTCCTTATCAAATATGGAGGAACTGTAAACGTTATGACATGATCCTCATACAGTACAGAAAGGCGATCCTAGAGCAGTACCACGAACTTACACATCATAGTCTACCCTACTTTCAATTCAGAGGTTTTCCTCATCTCAGTTGTCTCACTAACCATCCCATGTATTCATTTGACATAAGTTCAAATCACAATGTCCATCGGGTCGCAATTTCTGTCTCATACGTTTGTCCTCTTCCATTCAGAGTGTGAGCCGGCAGAATGAGAGGCTGCAGGGAGAGCAGATCGCGGAGAGGAGGAGGAGTAGAGAGGAGGCCCTGCAGTGGCAGAGAGAGAAGGTCTGACCATACAGAGGCTAAAAGAGGTTCTGATTCTCTGCTTTGTTTGTGAGTCTCATAGTGTGAGCCATGGTCACCCTCTTATGGCCACAGCGGCAACAGAGGCCCTGCTACAGCAGCATTGGCTATGCTACTTAATTGTACAGTAATACACTGTTTCTGAACTGACATTGAGTTGCATGGCGAAGACACATGACTTTTGTGACATGAAACAACATGACAGGACAGGGATTTTTCCTCTCTCGAAATGATAGTGAAGCTCAGACTGATGATATTTGTCTCTGCTTAGATAACCTCAACATGGTTCTTTTTCCCAACAGAATAAAATGATGGAGCTTTTCTCCACCAGACTAGACCTCCTCCACAGCCACCAGGCATCCAGTGAGTTGGTGTGCTTATGTTTGTGTACATGTGTGTGTTTCTGACTGTTATAAATGGTGTACAATGGTGAATAGCACTACAGGAGCTGCAGATGGCCAGGCAGGAGGTGGGGAAAGTCCAGGAGATTCTCAGGGCATCCCCACAGGAGAAGGGGCAACAGGAAGCCCCTCCTACTGATGCTGGTGACATATTAGAGAATGACAACGGTCCCGTCCAGCAAACTGAGGTGGGTGTAGGTGTGTTTTTGCCCCAAGTCACTGAGACTGGGTCAGACTGCTTTCATTGCCCTAATTGCTAAGGTAAAGATTGGGGGTTAGAGTAATCTGATCCTCGTTCTGTAATTAATGGCATTTTCAGCCATGAACATTGGTCAGTGTTGTGGGGTTGTGACAGTGAACACTGAGCAGGGCTTTGCTGTCCATAGGGGTGCAGTGGCACAGAGCTGCCACTGGAGGGGGCCCAAGCTCGCCTGGAGGAGTTGAAGGAGAGTCTGTATAAAAGGGAGAGAGAGATTACTGAGCTCCTGGAGGCAGAGCAGACACCCATCCCACCTATCCCGGTGGCACAGCCCCCCTGTGCTGTCTTGCTCCGCATTGTCGTTGAGAAGGTGAGGTGTTTAAGTGTCTAATTGAAACACATTGGAACACTTTGGAACTAAATGCTGAGACACCTAAACGATGCCTCCCAGCAGGGCCGGCCCTTGCCTTTTGCCCCCCCCACCTCGCAGGCAAAACATTTTAGAGTCAGAGAGAACATTTTTAAGTTTTAATGTACATTTCCTGCAATTCTACACATTTTGCCATGGGGCAGAGAGAATATTTTCGTACCAGGTCGGTAATTTGGCCATGATTAATACAAGTTTAGATAGCTGGCTAGACTAATTTACCAATCTGGACTAATTGAGTAACTGTCAGTGGCTGACATAGGAAAACTGCTGATGCACAACCACATTTCGAAATTGCACTTTGTGTATTCTACTATTCTCACTCTTGACTGAGTAAAAAATGTGCTTATGCCCAGGGCCAGCCCTGCCTAACTGAAATTGTTCTATTATTTCACAGCTATGACTCTAATGATCAGTGAATCACACCGTTCAAACAGTAAAAGAGCCACATTATTGAAATAATTTGTCTTAGGCCCATGATATCTGTAGCGAAGTGATTGAGGCGAGGCTCCTTGTTGACCACATGTTCGAGGAGAACCATGTGGCCTTGGCCCAAGCAAGAGAAAAACTTGACCATATGTCACAGATGACCGCAGATGATGACAACAGCAAAGACGAGGTCAACTCTGCCCCAGAATGGTCAGTATACGAACTACAAAGCCAATTTCTTTCTCTTACTGTAGTTTCCTTTTCTGCCATATACAGTGGGGAAAAAAAGTATTTAGTCAGCCACCAATTGTGCAAGTTCTCCCACTTAAAAAGATGAGAGAGGCCTGTAATTTTCATCATAGGTACACTTCAACTATGACAGACAAAATGACGGAAAAAAATCCAGAAAATCACATTGTAGAGGATTTTTAATGAATTTATTTGCAAATTATGGTGGAAAATAAGTATTCGGTCAATAACAAAAGTTTCTCAATACTTTGTTATATACTCTTTGTTGGCAATGACGGAGGTCAAACGTTTTCTGTAAGTCTTCACAAAGAAGATCTCCTCTAGAGCAGTGATGTTTTGGGGCTGTTGCTAGGCAACACGGACTTTCAACTCCCTCCAAAGATTTTCTATGGGGTTGAGATCTGGAGACTGGCTAGGCCACTCCAGGACCTTGAAATGCTTCTTACGAAGCCACTCCTTCGTTGCCCGGGTGGTGTGTTTGGGATCATTGTCATGCTGAAAGACCCAGCCACGTTTCATCTTCAATGTCCTTGCTGATGGTAGGCTTTGTTACTTTGGTCCCAGCTCTCTGCAGGTCATTCACTAGGTCCCCCTGAGTGGTCCTGGGATTTTTGCTCACCGTTCTTGTGTTCATTTTGAACCCACGGGGTGAGATTTTGCATGGAGCCCCAGATCGAGGGAGATTATCAGTGGTCTTGTATGTCTTCCATTTCCTAATAATTGCTCCCACAGTTGAGTTCTTCAAACCAAGCTGCTTACCTATTGCAGATTCAGTCTTCCCAGCCTGGTGCAGGTCTACAATTTTGTTTCTGGTGTCCTTTGACAGCTCTTTGGTCTTGGCCATAGTGGAGTTTGGAGTGTGACTGTTTGAGATTGTGGACAGGTGTCTTTTATACTGATAACAAGTTCAAACAGGTGCCATTAATACAGGTAACGAGTCGAGGACAGAGGAGCCTCTTAAAGAAGAAGTTGCAGGTCTGTGAGAGACAGAAATCTTGCTTGTTTGTAGGTGACCAAATACTTATTTTCCACCATAATTTGCAAATAAATTCATTAAAAATCCTACAATGTGATTTTCTGGATTTTCTTTTCTAATTTTGTCTGTCATAGTTGAAGTGGAGCTATGATGAAAATTACAGGACTCTCTCATCTTTTTAAGTGGGAGAACTTGCACAATTGGTGGCTGACTAAATACTTTTTTGCCCCACTGTAACTGGAGGGTCCCATCCTTCAGCTTTAGGTGGAATTTTACTTATTGAATCTTGGTCTGAGGGCATCTCTGCCTCGAATCCTAATTGATTAGGGAATGGGTTGAGGCAAGGATTAGGGTTTAACCAAATATATAGACATGAAGGTAGGGTTAGGGGTTAGGGTTAGGTTTGAGGCTAGGGTTAGAGTTGAACCAGGATATGGACATGAAGCTAGGGGTTAGGGTTAGGTTTGAGGCTAGGGTTAAAGTTGAACCAGGATATGGACATGAAGCTAGGGGTTAGGGTTAGGTTTGAGGCTAGGGTTAGAGTTGAACCAGGATATGGGCATGAAGCTAAGGGTTAGGGTAAGGAGTTAAATGTAGAAAATGTATGGGATTGGTTAGGTTCAGGATTGGGCTAAGGGTTGAGGTGAGTTTCGAACCAGCTGCCTTTTGTATGGAAGCACTGAAGAGACCATAGAGACCCTATTTTACAAAGTCTCCTTTTGATACGGGTCAAACAAAATGATCACCCCTCTTGTTATTGAGTGAATAATGTTATGTACCACAGGTTGGACTCTTCTGATGAGTATGCATCTAATGTGCTGTTGCTACAAGAGACACTGAGGGAATGTGAGATTACCCAGATGGCTCTGGACTGTATCAGAGTCGGGGCCAGGCCTTCTCTCTCTGGTAATGTAATGTTGTGTGTGTGTGTGTGTGTGCGGGCATGCGCGTTGCTGCTACTACGTATGTTTACCCATGTGTGTCTGTTTCTATTTGTGTGACTGAACATTGTAGTGGGATTGAGGGTCTAAATTGCATTAAATGTTGTATTTTCCTAGATATGTGTTGTGTAATCACGTGACATGTACAGTGGGTATCATGAGTATCCACCACCTTGGATTTCTTCACATTTTATTGTGTTCTAAAGTGGGATTAAAATGGATTACATTTTCATGTGTTGCCAATGATCAACACAACATACTTTGTAATGTCGAAGTGGAAAAACAATTTGTTTCATGTACATAAAACAATACTATATACCTTGTTAAGATAAGCATTCACCCCCCCCCCCCCCCCCCCCCCCCCCCCCCCCCCTCTCTTGAATCAATACATGTCAGAAACCCTTTTGGCAGTGATTATAGCTGTGAGTCACCTTGACTACGTCTCTAAGAGCTTTGCACATCTGGATTGTGCAATATTTGCCCATGATTCTTTTCACAATTCTTCAAGATCGGTCAAGGTGTTGGGGATCATGGCTAGATAGCAATTTTCAAGTTTTGTCATAGATTTTCAAGCAGATTTATGTCTAAACTGTAACTTGGCCACTCAGGAACATTCACTGTCTTCTTGGTAAGCAACTCCAGTGTTTTAGGTTATTGTCCTGCTGAAAGGTAAATTCCTCTCCTCGTGTTTGGTGTAAAGCAGACTGAAGTAGGGTTTCCTCTAGGATTTTGCATTAGAGCGATCCCGTTTCTTTTTATCCAGAAAAACTGTCCAGTCTTTTCCGATGTCAAGCATACCCATACCATGATGCAGCCACCACCATGCTCGAAAATAAGGAGGCGGTTACTCAGTGATGTGTTGGATTTGCCCCAAACATAAGGCTTTGTATTTAGGCCAAAAAGTGTATTATTTTGCAGTGTTTTTTGTTGTTGTTCCAGTATTACTTTAGTGCCTTGTTGTTATTTCGCTGAACACTAGATGGTTTAGTTTTATTTTTGGCAGTGAAACGAGGCAACACAGGTGAGGAAATAACCTCACTCAAATGTATAACCCCATTGGAAAATATAAATGGACTGTTTGAAAAAGAAAAAGAAATCACATTTTTATTTGGCGTACCCTCGACGGCACGACAAAAAAAACAAATTAAATAAATCCCACTTTATAATGTTTTTTTTTTTTTTTTTACTCAACGGGAGGGGAATACTTATGATACCCACTGTTAACTGCATATCTTTCATTAGTTAGATGCACTACAGCAGGGTTGGGGTCAATTTGAATAGAAGTCAGTCAATTCAGGAAGTAATCTGAAATTCCAACTCAATAAATAAAATAAAAAGCCTTTTATTCTCAGTAGCTATGTTTCCATTAACTTGTCCAGTGATTGTTTTTGTTGACATTTAGAAAGTTTGCAGAGAAAAGATATTTGACAATTGCCTGCTATGGTGCGTTTCCATTTAACTATCTTGTGTCAATAAAAACAGCTGGACGTAATGACATCACACCTTAAAACCCACATTTTCCCACAAGTTTATAATATTTAGGCAAATTGCACATTAAATAATTGGCGACCGACCGCCTGTATGCCCTCCCACCTATCTGTTTCATGTCTCAGGTAGCCCGCAAAAGCCAGCATGGATAGAATGCAGGAATTGACTCATATATGCCATATTCTAATAATTCTCATGTGCCAACATATCTCCACGGTCTGTGCCATGACAAAACTTGTAATTGGAGGGTGAAACTTGCATCCAGCCAAACTGAAAAGCAACTCGAAGCAATTCAGCCATTCTTGAAAGTCAGGATGAGAATCCTGCAAAGAAACATTATAGTTGGAAAATAGATTTAGCAGGCAGTTGGCATTTAGAATTAAATCTATATTTTCCACTTCCATTACACGTCACAAAAAGTTTTGGGGTGACATTGCTTTTGTCGAATAAACCTGGATTAATGGAAACCTGCCTATAGACTTCTTCAAATCGACTTGACCCCAACCCTGCACCACAGTACCCATACTGTGCTTTCCTCTCCACTCTCTCAGACTGTGACACAACTCCAGAGCTGGATGAGATTTTGAGGAAAGGTGAGGGAGGGAAAAGCGTTGGCCAGCAACTTTTATTGCTGCAAGACCAGGTGAGATGTCCAAACAGGGACCTGGATGTGGTGTGACTAACTAGCCTATAGCTAGCTAGCTAAGACCTGAAGTAGAACCTTCAGTGCGCACAATCAGCATTTCTCAATGCTAAGGGCCTTGACGGGACAACCATGTTTGTAGTTTATGTTTTCAGAGGGGTTCTCATCCACTCTACTCTTGGTTGTCTTACTATTTGTAGTCTCAGTTGTACTGTCTCTTCTATCCCCTGTTGGCAGCTGAAACAAGTGAGAGAGGAGAATAGGAAGGTCGTAGAGAACTACACTTCAGAGAGGACCATGAGAAAGAAGTACTACAACATGGTGGAGGACATGAAAGGTAGTTATCTATCTATGTAAATGACTAGGTTTGAATGCGGGTCCTCTGCATGCCACAATACTATTTTAGTTGAGCTAGCATAGGTGCAAGTTCAGTACTGTACAGTTTGGGGTCAGTGGCGTCGCTTGACCTTTGCAGTGGTTTTGTCGTGTGGTGCAGGTAAAATTCGGGTGTTCTGCCGGATACGGCCCATGAGCCGCACCGAGGCAGCTCAGGGAGGGGCCATCGCCGTGGGGCGTCTGGACGATTACTCTGTTACCGTGGAAACCTCAAGGGGGCCGAGAGAGTTCCAGTTCGACCGGGTATTCAGTGGGGAGAGCTCCCAGGAAGATGTGTTCCAAGACACCAACAGGTGATGCTGCCAATCTTAACATCCTTTTATTGGCTCAAATGGTTCATTTTGATTTGATTTAGGAAGCCAAAATGTTCATGTCTAAACCAAAGGAAACAGGAAAGGAGGTATCTTCCCCTTTCAAAACTTCTGCCAAAGCCCATCCTTAGACCCTATTACCCCTATGTCAGATTCAATAGGTCTGTCAAGAAATACAGTACAGAGCACTGTGATTGGTTTGGTGGAGGAACTGGAAATGTACTCAAAGGTCTTTTGTAAATTTAGAGTTTTGTGCTTATTGTACGCAACATTGTATGTTTACCAGTAAACTACCAGAATTTTTGTGAACAATTTTTATTCATTTTTCTTGCATGTCTTAGACAATGACAGTTTCAAGATATTAATATGTACAGTTCAACAGGGGCTAAATCGATCATAAATTATCTAGTGGCCCTTTTGAGTACTTCAGATTATTACAGGTGTCTGTAATTATCTCTGGCCCTCTCTCTGGCCTTATCACATGTCAAATATATGAAATAATTATAAAATATGTTTTAAAATAAAAAGCTAGAATGACAAAGCTGAAAAACATTATCCTAAATACAAACCATTAGCTTAGTGAATGCCATTGGTGTTTAATATGAGGGTGTCAGCATGAAATATCCTTTATATTATTATTTTATACATTTATTTTACTATATCTATATGTATATATTGTAAATGTTTTGGCATCAAACTGGTGAATAGTTGAACGAGTTGCAGAGGCAATTGAAAATAATGCCATTGTTGATTAGATGCTTTTCTCATTAATTAGGTTATTTCCACTTGAACCATATGGTCTGTGTACTAGAAACTCATGGATAATATAAACACAGATATACAAAAATGAATACTATACGGTGCAGTATTAAGACCCCTCCCTTTTTCCACATTTTGGTACATTACAGCCTTATTCGAAAATGGATTAAATAAAAAAAATCCTCATCAATCTGCACACAATAACCATAATGACAAAGTGAAAACAGGTTTTTAGAAAGTTTTGTGAATGTATGTATTTTTTTTTACTTTATTTACATGAGTAAAATATTTATTTACATAATACTTATTTACATAAGTATTCAGACCCTTTGCTATGAGACTTGAAGTTGAGCTCGGGTGCATCCTGTTTCCATTGATCATCCTTGATATGTTTCTACAACTTGATTGGAGTCCACCTGTGGTAAATCCAATTTATTGGATATGCTTTGGAAAGGCACACACCTGTCTATATAAGGTCCTACATTTGACAGTGCATGTCAGAGCAAAAACCAAGTTATTAGGTCAAAGGAATTGTCTGTAGAGTTCCGAGACAGGATCGAGGCACAGATCTGGGAAGGATACCAAAAGATTTCTGCAGCATTTCTGCAACACAGCTCTAGGAAGATTCTTAGTGGTTCCAAACGTATTCCATTTAAGATTGATGGAGGCCACTGTTTTCTTGGGTACCTTCAATGCTGCAGACATTTTTTGGTACCCTTCCCCAGATCTGTGCCTTGACACAATCCTGTCTCGGAACTCTACAGACAATAGAGTTCATCCATTGTTTAAAGCTCATCCATTGTTTAAAAATTGCCTTTTTGCCTTTGTGCAGATTGCCATGTCTCATTTTCGATTAATTGAAAATGATACTTTTTTCAAAGTAGCTGTCTTTTTCAAGCAAGCATTGCAGAGCTGGCTACAATTTCAAATTCATCCCCCTGAAAATATAGAACAAATATTATGGCTGAACTCAAATGTGCTGGTTGATAAAATACCTATATTTATGGGAAAGATGTTTGAAAAGGGTATTTTGTTCTTAAATTATTTTGTAAATTGTAATGGTAGAGTTATGTCCTTCATGGAGTTGAAGGACATAACTTGTACGGGAAGGTCTGCTCAATCAAAGAGTACAACCAATTGATTACAGCATTGCCCCAAAAATGGAGGAGGTGTGTGGCAGCGGGAGGAGGTAGGGAACTGGTCTGTCTGCCCAATATAAAGGATCAAAACTGGCGGAGGAATAAACATAGCATAAATAGGAAAGTATACCAGTTTCATTTGAGGACCAGGATGTTGACAACTGTGCCATACAGATTGCACAGGGTGTATGAGTTGATATATAAAACAACGCAAGATTCAAGACTTTGTGCTTTTCAGCTAAAAATATTATATTTAATTCTTGCCACCAACAAAATGTTGAATATTTGGGGTATAAAATCATCTAAACTCTGCAGATTTTGTTGTGAGGATACAGAATCAATAGATAATTTATTCTGGTATTGCCCTCAGGTAGCCTGTTTCTGGTCTCAGGTTCAGGAATGGCTGAAAATGCATAGCATTGGTCTAAAATTGACCCTAGAAATAGTACTGTTAGGAGATCTGGAGAGACCGGGTCAGTCAATTACTAATATAGTAATACTCTTAGTAAAAGTATTTATCTTCAACACGCAATCTGTAGATTCGATGAGATAGATTCAAATTGTACGTTAAACATCATAGCATAGTGAAAGATATGTGTTGCGTAGAAACAGGACGTGGGTGGCCAGCAGAGATAGACGGGATGGGCTGAGGGAAGCTGAGGGTTGGTATGTGGAATTGGAGACAAGCGGGTGTGGAGTTGCTGTGTGAGAGAGAGAATGATGGTCAAAAGATAAAAGGAAAAAAAGTCAAAATAAAACATAATAAAAGTACATTTGAATGACACTAACTGGCAGTGTTTTTACAACTAACGCCGGTTTGCCTGAGGTTGATGCCGTGCAGGTGTTTGGACACACGCATATACACACACTCTCATTCAAATAAACACATGCAAGAACACACACATACATGTAATAGTGCTAGACATGCACACAAACATATACAGTTGGCATTGCTGTTATGATTTCAGTTGTCCTTGATGTCCTTTGTTTTAAATGTATTTATAAAAAAAAAATGTTTGCATTGTTGTTTGCCGTTTTCTTTTGTCTTTTCCTTTTTTCTCTTTAGTGTCTTGATGCTGTATTGTTTGTCCTTCATGTTCTAATTCTTTAATGTTACCCCTTCCTTGTGTAATTTGTAATAAATAATTTTTACAAATGTAAAAAATAAAAATAAAAAAAAATGGTCAAGACGTTGGTTTCACCCTCGTTAGACCCAGGATCATATCCCATGTGTTACAATGACATGCCTCAGGTTCCTGTAAAAACATTTCTGACCTTACAGTGTCTTTCAGAATCCCTGTTTGAACCAGTCTCTTTTCCAGGCTGATCCAGTCAGCCATCGACGGCTTCAACGTGTGTATCTTCGCGTACGGTCAGACAGGCTCCGGAAAGACCTTCACCATGGTGGGTGACAGAGACCAGAGAAGCCCAGGCATCATGCCTAGAGCGTTCAATGCCGTATTTGACATCCTCCAGGAGAATGCCACCAAGTTTGACTTCAAGGTGAGGGATGCAAAGACTTTCTGAGCGATGAGAAACTATTTCCTATTGTATACAGTGAGGGAGAAAAGTATTTGATCCCCTGCTGATTTTGTACGTTTGCCCACTGACAAAGAAATGATCAGTCTATAATTTTAATGGTAGGTTTATTTGAACAATGAGAGACAGAATAACAACAAAAAAATCCTGAAAAACGCATGTCAAAAATGTTATAAATTGATTTGCATTTTAATGAGGGAAATGAGTATTTGACCCCCTCTGCAAAACATGACTTAGTACTTGGTGGCAAAACCCATGTTGGCAATCACAGAGGTCAGACGTTTCTTGTAGTTGGCCACCAGGTTTGCACACATCTCAGGAAGGATTTTGTCCCACTCCTCTTTGCAGATCTTCTCCAAGTCATTAAGGTTTCGAGGCTGACGTTTGGCAACTCGAACCTTCAGCTCCCTCCACAGATTTTCTATGGGATTAAGGTCTAGAGACTGCCTAGGCCACTCCAGGACCTTAATGTGCTTCTTCTTGAGCCACTCCTTTGTTGCCTTGGCCATGTGTTTTGGGTCATTGTCATGCTGGAATACCCATCCATGACCCATTTTCAATGCACTGGCTGAGGGAAGGAGGTTCTCACCCAAGATTTGACGGTACATGGCCCTGTCCATCGTCCCTTTGATGCGGTGAAGTTGTCCTGTCCCCTTAACAGAAAAACACCCCCAAAGCATAATGTTTCCACCTCCATGTTTGACGGTGGGGATGGTATTCTTGGGGTCATAGGCAGCATTCCTCCTCCTCCAAACACGGCGAGTTGAGTTGATGCCAAAGAGCTCCATTTTGGTCTCATCTGACGACAACACTTTCACCCAGTTGTCCTGAATCATTCAGATGTTCATTGGCAAACTTCAGACGGGCATGTATATGTGCTTTCTTGAGCAGGGGGACCTTACGAGCACTGCAGGATTTCAGTCCTTCACGGCGTAGTGTGTTACCAATTGTTTTCTTGGTGACTATGATCCCAGCTGCCTTGAGATCCTTGACAAGATCCTCCCGTGTAGTTCTGGGCTGATTCCTCACCGTTCTCATGATCATTGCAACTCCAAGAGGTGAGATCTTGCATGGAGCCCCAGGCTGAGGGAGATTGACAGTTCTTTTGTGTTTCTTCCATTTGCGAATAATCGCACCAACTGTTGTCATCATCTCACCAAGCTGCTTGGCGATGGTCTTGTAGCCCATTCCAGCCTTGTGTAGGTCTACAATCTTGTCCCTGACATCCTTGGAGAGCTCTTTGGTCTTGGCCATGGTGGATTGGAGTGTGGAATCTGATTGATTGCTTCTGTGGACAGGTGTCTGTTATACGGGTAACAAACTGAGATTAGGAGCACTACCTGTATAAAAGACAACTGGGAGCCAGAAATCTTTCTGATTGAGAGGGGGTCAAATACTTATTTCCCTCATTAAAATGCAAATCAATTTATAAAATATTTGACAAGCATTTTTCTGGATTTTTTTGTTGTTATTCTGTCTCTCACTGTTCAAATAAACCTACCATTAAAATGATAGACAGATCATTTCTTTGTCCGTGGGCAAACGTACAAAATCAACAGGGGATCAAATACTTTTATCCCTCACTATATCAGCAACAAGAAGCAAATATACTTTACAGTAAACTTCCTCTCCTCCATCATGTCCTTTTTGCTCCTCTCATCTCTTCTCTGTGTTACTCTCTTCCTAGGTCTCGGTCTATATGTTGGAACTGTATAATGACCGGCTCCAGGACCTCTTTGTGAGCGGGGCCGAGGCCCAGAGCAGGCGGGTGGAGATTAAAAGGAACAGAAAGGGGCTTGTGTTTGCCCAGGGAGCTGAGACAAAAGAGGCCTCCAGCGCCGGGGAGCTCTTCGCCATGTTTCAGCAGGCTTGCGCCAACCGCCATAACGCAGCCACCAGTATGCCCAAACGCCCGCTCCCCATTTCAAAAGCACCCTGTTAAATGGTTTTGATTTATTGGTTTAGTCAGTCAGATTGAGTGGATGGTAGGTACATCCTTACAGAACTGGGCTCAGAGAGAGAGAGAGCTGCTAAGCAAGGCACATGTAAAGAGGAGATATTGGGGTCTTAACTGAATCACTGGCTCTTTCATTTACTTCAGGGGTTAACGTGACAACCATGATACCATACTTCACAATTCTACCTCATGTCATAATTCTGTTTCTCTGACAAAATATGATACAATCAGAAAATAGGAATAAAGTAAACAGGAAATAAATCTATATACAGACATTGAAAACAATTTTAGGTGTTGATTTAAAAAGGCTTACTTCTTTTCCTCTGTGTGGTTGATGCAGAGATGAACGTGGAGAGCTCTCGTTCCCACCTGATCATTGGGATCATGGTGGAGAGCAGGAATCTGACCAATGGGAGTGTGAGCTTTGGGAAGTTGAGTCTGGTGGATCTGGCAGGGAGCGAGAGAGCAGCCAAGACTGGGGCAAAAGACGACCAGCTCAAGGTTATTAGGTTACCCTGTTAGAATTCAGGCATAAAGCTTTATATATTACAGTCATTTATGTGGGCGGGCTGTTTTACAACTAACAGTTTGCATTTTTTCCCATGGATATCATTGTTGAATAATCCTCCCTCTCGTTCTATCTCTCGCTGTTTCTCTCTCTCTCTGTCAATTCAATTTGCTTTACTGGCATGACGTAACAATGTACATACTGCCAAAGCTTACTTTGGATATTTACAATATGAAAATAATAAGAATCAAAATTGTCAATGGGACAACAGTAACAACAATAACCAAGGCTCTCTGTCTCTTTCTTTCTCTCTCCCTTCCTCCTCTTTCTATAGGAGGCTAACTCCATTAACAAGTCTCTGAGTGCTCTGGGAGATGTGATCTCTGCCCTGTCCTCGGACTTGCCACATATCCCCTACAGGAACAGCAAGCTCACCCAGATCATGCAGGACTCGCTGGGCGGCAATGCCAAGACGCTCATGGTCGTTAACGTCTCGCCTTCTGACTGCAACCTGGACGAGACGCTCACCTCTCTTATGTGAGAGAGTTTTCCCATCAAACGTACCCCATAAAACACACAACTCAAACACCTAAACACCTGGCCCCCCACCGACAAAAACTTCTAACAAACTCTGCTATAAGAAGAGAAACTCATGTCCAATTGAACCATGCCTATAGTAAAAAAAAATGCTGAAATCACATCCCTACATCCTTACCAGGCTGGAGCTCCAGGAAATGGTTAAAACTGTAGTACTAAGCCCCCAAGATGCACCCTCCAAAATGGCACCCTTGTGCCATTTCAGTTGCCCTTGCTTGGGTTGTTCTTGTTTGTGTGTAACGTACCATGTATGTGACACGTACCATCTCTGTAACACGTATGTAAATCGTATCATATTTTAACACGCACCATCTCTGTAACACGTATGTATATCGTAGCATAATTTAACACGTACCATCTCTGTAACACATACCATCTCTCCGTTTCATATTATTTATCCTCTAGTTATGCCACTCGAGTGAAGACCATAACCAACATTGCACAAAGAAACCTGGAGAGTAAAGAGATAGCCCAGCTCAAAGAGGTAAGGTTAATTTTCTTCACACTACCCTTCCTTTTTTTGCAGAATGTAGATAAAACTCCTCTTCTTGAGGACGTGATGTCTGGGATATAAATTGACTAATGGCCCAAGACGACTATCAGACAGAGCAATACATTGGCAAACTGAGGAACCTGAGGCATGCCATTGTAACACATGGGATATGATCCTGGGTCTAACGAGAGGGAAGCCAACGTCGACCATTAGACCAAGAGGATATTCCCTCTTGGCCCAAGGGCCGACACGGATTTTGTGACCATGAGCAACCATGGCCGACTCATGTCCACTACACCATCATGCATGCACACACACGCATACACACACCAGTTTTAATCTGACAATGAGGAATTCTCTGTCAAAACAAATGTACGGAGTACAAGCCCCACTCATGACCCTTCTCTCTCGTTTACTCCTTTCTTTCTCTATTTCTGGCAGGTGATCATGAAGTTGAGGTCAGGACAGCCAGTGGAGGATGAGGAGGTCTAATTCCAGGCTTGGAATTGGATCTACAGTGCTTTCAGAAAGTATTCATACCCCTTGACTTATTACACATTTTGTTGTTACAGTGTTACAGAGTTCAAAATTCATTAAATAGATTTTATTTTATCTCAGACATCTACACACAATACCACATAATGACAAGGTAAAAACATGTTTTAAGAAATGTTTTGAAATGTATTGAAAATGAAATACAGAAATATCTAATTTCCATAAGTATTCACACTCCTGTATCAATACATGCTCAAATCACCTTTGGCAGTGATTACAGCTGTGAGTCTTTCTGGGTAAGTCTCTAAGAGATTTGCACATCTGGGTTGTACAATATTTGAACATTATTCTGTCAAGTTGGTTGTTGATCATTACTAGACAGGCATTTCAAATCAAATCAAAGATTATTTGTCACGTGCGCTGAATACAACAGGTGTAGGTAGACCTTACAGTGAAATGCTTACTTACAGGCTCTAACGAATAGTGCAAAAAAGGTATGTATGTGTGTAGGTAAGTAAAGAAATAAAACAACAGTAAAAAAAACATTTGAAAATTAGAGTAGCAGGGCTATATACAGACACCGGTTAGTCAGACTTATTGAGGTAGTATGTACATGTAGGTATGGTTAAAGTGACTATGCATATATGATGAACAGAGAGTAGCAGTAGCATAAAAAGAGGGGTTGGCGGGTGGTGGGACACAATGCAGATAGCCCGGTTAGCCAATGTGCGGGAGCACTGGTTGGTCGGGCCAATTGAGGTAGTATGTACATTAATGTATAGTTAAAGTGACTACGCATATAAGATAAACAGAGAGTAGCAGCAGCGTAAAAGGGGCACACAGTTCAAATAGTCAAGACCATTTGGTTACCTGTTCAAGAGTCTTATGGCTTGGGTGTAAAAACTGTTGAGAAGCCTTTTTGTCCTAGACTTGGCACTCCGGTACCGCTTGCCATGCGGTAGTAGAGAAAACAGTCTATGACTGGGGTGGCTGGGGTCTTTGACAATTTTTAGGGCCTTCCTCTGACATCGCCTGGTGTAGAGGTCCTTAATGGCAGGCAGCTTTGCCCCAGTGATGTACTGGGCCGTACGCACTACCCTCTGAAGGGCCTTGCGGTCGGAGACCGAGCAATTGCTGTACCAGGCAGTGATGCAACCGGTCAGGATGCTCTCGATGTTGCAGCTGTAGAACCTTTTGAGGATCTCAGGACCCATGCGAAACTTTCGTTTCCTGAGGGGGAATAGGCTTTGTCGTGCCCTCTTCACGACTGTCTTGTTGATGTGGACACCAAAGAATTTGAAGCTCTCAACCTGCTCCACTACAGCCCTGTCGATGAGAATGGGGACGTGCTCGGTGCTCCTTTTCCTGTAGTCCACAATCATCTCCTTAGTCTTGGTTACATTGAGGGATAGGTTGTTATTCTGGCACCACCCGGCCAGGTCTCTGACCTCCTCCCTATAGGCTGTCTCGTCGTTGTCGGTGATCAGGCCGAACACTGTTGTGTCGTCTGCAAACTTAATGATGCTGTTGGAGTCGTGCGTGGTCATGCAGTCGTGGGTGAACAGGGAGTACAGGAGGGGACTAAGCACGCACCCCTGAGGAGCTCCAGTGTTGAGGATCAGCGTGGCAGATGTGTTGCTACCAACCCTCACCACCTGGGGTGCTATACCACAAAAAGTATAGCTGAGAACTCTCTAGGCAAGTAGTGTGGCCTGTAATTTATCACAATATATTCTACTTCAGATGAGCAAAATCTAGAGACTTCCTTCGATTTCGTGCACCAGCTGTTGTTTACAAATATGCACACATCGACCCCCCTTGTCTTACTGGACGGGGTGTGCTGTTCTGTCCTGCCGGTGCAGCGTGCAGCTAGCTGAATATCCATGTCGTCATTCAGCCACGATTCCATGAAACATAGGATATTACAGTTTTTGATGTCCCGTTGGTAGGATATTCGTGATCGTACCTCGTCTAGTTTAATGTCCAATGATTGCACGTTGGCGAGTAGTATTGACGGTAACGGCAGCTTTCCCACTCGCCTTCCGCGGGTCCGGACGAGGCATCCGGCTCTTCATCCTCTGCGTCACTTCCTTCTGCGTATAATTGGGATGTCTGCCCTGTGGGGTGTTTGGAGAATATTGTGTGTGTCCTGCTTGTTGTTGTTGTTGTTGAAAAAGTCTTTGTCTAATCCGAGGTGAGTGATCGCTGTCCTGATATCCAGAAGCTCTTTTCTGCCGTAAGATCCGTTTGCAGAAACATTATGTACAAAATAATTTACAACTATCGTGAAAAACCCCCACATAATAGCACAATTGGTTAGGAGACCGTAAAACGGCGGCCATCTCCTCCGGCGCCATCTTGATATTTTCAAGTCTTGCCATAGATTTTCAAGCCGATTTAAGTCAAAACTGTAACTAGACCACTCAATAACATACAATGTAATCTTGGTAAGCAACTCCAGTGTATATTTGGTCTTGTGTTTTAGGTTATTGCCCTGCTGAAAGGTGAATTTGTTTCCCAGTGTCTGTTGGAAAGCAGACTGAACCAGGTTTTCCTCTAGGATTTTGCCTGTGCTTAGCTCTATTCGGTACATTTTTATCCTAAAAAAACTTTCTTGACAATGACAAGCATACCTATAACATAATGCAGCCACCACCATGCTTGAAAATATGAAGAGTGGTATATGAAGAGTGATGTGTTCTCTTGGATTTGCCCCAAACATAACCCTTTGTATTCAGGACATGCGGTTCATTTCTTTACCACCTTATTTTGCAGTTTTACTTTAGTGACTTATTGCAAACAAGATGTATGTTTTGGAATATTTGTTATTATGTACAGGTTTCATTCCTTTCACTCTGTTATTTAGGTTAGTATTGTGTAGTAATTACAATGTTGTTGATACATTCTCAGTTTTCCCTATCACAGACATGAACCGTTTTAAATTCACCATTTGCCTCATACTGAAATCCCTGAGCGGTTTCCTTCCTCTCCGGCAACTGAGTTAGGAAGGATGACTGTATCTTTGTAGTGACTGGGTGGATTGATACACCATCCACAGTGTAATTAATAACTTCACCAGGTTTTTACATGTTCACCCATCTATCAATAGGTGCCCTTCTTTGTGAGGCATTGGAAAACATCCCTGGTCTTTATGGTTGAATATATGTTTGAAATTCACTGCTCGATATACAGATATTTGTATATGTGGGGTACAGAGGTGAGGTTGTCATTAAAAACACATATTAAACACTATTATTACAAATAGAGGGAGTCCATGCAAATTATCATGTGACTTCTTAAGCAAATGTTTAGTCCCAAACTTATTTTGGCTTACCATAACAAAGGGGTTGAATACGTATTGACTCAAGACATTTCAGCTTTTCATATTTAATTCATTTGTTGAAAAACTGGCACTTTAACTGGCACTTTCTAAAAACTGTGTCATTACTGGTGAGGTTGATTCCACTGGTTTTCCCTTCCACTCGTTTCCCTTTCAGCAATGTCTTACTTTTTCGGGTGTTAAATGTGTTGAATATACAGTACAGTGTGTCCCAGCAGGTGTCAATAAAAAAAAAATGTTATATACAAATTCAGATCCAAAATGTGCTTCTCTGCAGTTGAGTGTGGGAAGGTAATTTTGTTCCCCTAGGTTATGTACAATTTTTATGCTTGTATTCTATTTTGATACAGTGATCTTAGAGTGGACTGGGTCAATCAGGTCACTTTAGGGGTTATTCTATTTCTAAATTAATATTCTACTGGTGTTGTTGCTTTATTATTTTACCACTTTTTTATTTTATCACTTTATTATTTTATCATAATTTTTGGTTATTATTGGTCTTATTTTATTTCTCAAATAAATATAAATCTGTCGTGTCATCTGAGTTTAGCAGAGCTGGTACAAGAAAATATGACGATCAAGACTATGAGCCCGTTGGTGCTACGTGTTCTGTTTTCTTCTCCATTCTTCTCAGTCCTCTATATGTTGTTCTGCTCCGCTAATTATTTTAGAAGTGTTTAAAATATCACCGTAGTTGTAAAGTATGTTCTCTGTTTCAAACTTTATGAATTGAGTCGGAGTTCTGGTAGTTTTAGAATGTTATCTGTACAACCTCAGTGGAATGATCACTGTAATGTTGAGCACGAGCTGCTAGTTCTTAGTGTCGTTTTTTTGCACTGTGCTAGGGTCAGTGCTATCCGGGATGTCCCTAACCTTAACCCCTACGTCCCAAGGATCACAGATAGCACGGACCATTATGCTAGCTTTGTATCCTAGCTAGCATGTTAGTATTTCAACAATCGCTATTCTGTTATTTTATGTAAAAATAACTATGCATTGTGCTCTCACTGTTGAGGCACAAAGCGTTATTGCTTTACTCAGTCCCTCCAGGATTTTGTAGCATTTTTTTGTGATAGTTTCAGGCCATAATGATTGATTTTGCTGCAGCATAATTACATTTTGCATGGCAATTTGCAATGATATTGTCCAATTTGTCGCAATAATTCACTGACGAGGGAAAAGGTTTGTTGACATGTTGCATAATTGAACCATTTTTGTGGTTAAAGCGCGGTGATTGGTTAAAATGTGCATTCCCTCACATTATGTGTGAGTTTGTTAATTTTGCTAAAAATGTTGCTATTCAGAATAGTGAAATTCTGGGGGGACTGTTTACTGTCCAACAGGCATGGATGCAGTTGATAGACATTAAACTGAATACCTCTGTTCCTATAGCTAACTCTCTATGCATGTATGGTATCTTATTATGTGAGAATTAAACAAGTTTTTATAATTGTGTTTTTATTATAATTATAATATGCTACTGTATGGTGTATCTAAATTGTGGAGCCATGTGCATTGTATATGCGTGTGATTCTGCTACACTCTTAGAAAAAAAAGGTGCTATCTAGAACCTAAAACAGTTCTTCAGCTGCCCCCATAGGAGAACTCTTTCAAAAACCCTTTTTGGTTCCGGGTAGAACCCTTTCTAGCTACTTCATTGTTGACGTTGAGATGGGTGTTTTGCGGGTATTATTTAATGAAGCTGCAAGTTGAGGACTTGTGAGGCATCTGTTCCTCAAACTAGACACTCTAATGTATGTACTTGTTATCTTGCTCAGTTGTGCACCGGGGCCTCCCATTCCTCTTTCTATTCTGGTTAGAGACAGTTTTCTCTGTTCTGTGAAGGGAGTAGGACACAGCATTGTACGAGATCTTCAGTTTCTTGGCAATGTCTCGCATGGAATAGCCTTCATTTCTCAGAACAAGAGTAGTAGTAGTAGTAGTTGTTTCTGGCCATTTTGAGCCTGTAATCAAACCCACAAATGCTGATGCTCCAGATACTCAACTAGTCTAAAGGCCCGTTTTATTGCTTATTTAATCAGACAACAGTTTTCAGCTGTGCTAACATAATTGTAAAAGGGGTTTCTAATGATCAAATGATTAGCCTTTTAAAATGATAAACTTGGATTAGCTAACACAACGTGCCATTGGAACACAGGAGTGATGGTTGCTGATAATGGGCCTCTGTACGCCTATGTAGATATTCCATTAAAAAAATGCGTCTGTTCCCAGCTACAATAGTAATTTACAACATTAACAATGTCTACACTTGTCAAGGCGTAGGTGTAATAGGTGGCAGGGAAGTCAGGCGCAGGAGAGTCAAATGGAGTATAAAATGGAGTCTTTTAATAAAGTCCACGGAGTATGCTCCATAACACTAAATGTACATAAACACACAAACATGGGTACGAAGACCCGACGCGCACCTATACAACAATCACACTACACTGACAATAAAACAATCTCTGACAAAGACATGAGGGGAAACAGAGGGTTAAATACACAACAGGTAATGAATGGGATTGAAAACAGGTGTGTGGGAAGACAAGACAAAACCAATGGAAAATGAAAAAAGGATCAATGATGGCTAGAAGACCGGTGACGTCGAACGCCGAGCACCGCCCGAACAAGTTGAGGCAACGACTTCGGTAGAAGTCGTGACAGTACCCCCCCCCCTGATGCGCGGCTCCAGCTGCGCGTCGACACCGGCCTCGGGGACGATCCGGATGGAGACGGTGGAATTCTGATAACATGGAAGGATCTAACACGTCCTCCACCGGAACCCAGCATCTCTCCTCCGGCCCGTACCCCTCCCAGTCCACGAGGTACTGAAGGCCCCTCGCCCGACGTCTCGAATCCAAAATGGATCGAACAGAACCCCCTCGATGTCTAGAGGAGGCGGAGGAACATTACGCACTTCAGCCTCCTGGAGCGGGCCAGCCACCATCGGCCTGAGGAGAGACACATGGAACGAGGGGTTAATACGGTAATGAGTGGGTAGTTGTAACCTATAATATACCTCGTTCACTCTCCTCAGGACTTTGAACGGCCCTACAAACCGCGGACCCAGCTTCCGGCAGAGCAGGCGAAGGGGCAGGTTTCGGGTCGAGAGCCAGACCCTGTCCCCTGGTGCGAACACGGGCCTCACTGCGGCGACGGTCTGCGCCAATTTTCTGGCGCCTTATGGCACGCTGAAGGTGGACGTGGGCTGCCTCCCAGGTCTCTTCAGCGTGCCGAAACCAATTGTCCACCGCAGGGGCCTCGGTCTGGCTCTGATGCCAAGGAGCCAGAACCGGCTGATACCCTAATACACATTGAAAGGGAGTAAGGTTAGTGGAGGAGTGACGTAGCGAGTTCTGAGCCATCTCTGCCCAGGGCACGAACTTCGCCCATTCCCCCGGCCGATCCTGGCAATAAGACCGCAGAAACCTACCCACATCCTAGTTAACTCTCTCCACCTGCCCATTACTCTCGGGGTGAAAACCTGAGGTAAGACTAACCGAGATCCCCAGACGCTCCATGAACGTCTTCCAGACCCTTGATGTGAACTGGGGACCCCGATCAGACACTATATCCTCAGGCACCCCATAGTGCCGGAAAACGTGTGTAAACAGGGCCTCTGCAGTTTGTAAGGCCGTAGGGAGACCGGGCAAAGGGAGGAGACGACAGGACTTAGAAAACCGATCCACAACGACCAGGATCGTAGGTGTAATAGGTGGCAGAGAAGTCAGGCGCAGGAGAGTCAAATGGAGTATAAAATGGAGTCTTTTAATAATAAAGTCCACGGAGTATGCTCCATAACACTAAATGTACATAAACACACAAACATGGGTACGAAGACCCGACGCGCACCTATACAACAATCACACTACACTGACAATAAAACAATCTCTGACAAAGACATGAGGGGAAACAGAGGGTTAAATACACAACAGGTAATGAATGGGATTGAAAACAGGTGTGTGGGAAGACAAGACAAAACCAATGGAAAATGAAAAAAGGATCAATGATGGCTAGAAGACCGGTGACGTCGAACGCCGAGCACCGCCCGAACAAGGAGAGGCAACGACTTCGGCAGAAGTCGTGACAACACTGTATTTTTGATCAATTTGATGTTATTTTAATGGACACATTTATTTTATTATTTTCAAAAACAAGGACATTTCTAAGTGACCCAAAACTTTTGAATGGTAGTGTATGTATATATAATCATGAAACAAAACCCTCTACCTTTCATTTTCCCGGAGACTTCTTTCTCCCTGTCTGCTTGATAGACGGGGAACCCCGCTGGCTGAATGGATGAAGACAATATATCCGGAGAGGGCCATGATTCCGTAAAATAGAGTATGTTACATGGTATGCACGCCACCCGAGTCTGACTTGGACCCCATTTCTTCTTCCTCTTCTCCGGCGTCGGTGTTTTGGTGGAACACCCGGGATGAATAAAGCTGCCTCGGGAAGTTCAAACAAACAAAGTTTCTGTTCTTATTTCTGGTGAGTGAGCGCCGATCTAATGTCCAAAAGGTATTTTTGGCTATATGGCTCTAGTTTAGAACAGGGTTATCTTAAACATAACTGAATCTCACAGATACCTTTAAAGCTATGGCTCCTCCCTATTAGGGCTGGGCAGTATACTGTATTTTATGATATACCGGTATTGATGCACAGACTGGTTTGGGTTTTTACTTTACCTTCTATAACTGTTTTTGAATGTTTGGTTTGTTAAATTCTGATATGCCGTGTGTACCGTCCATTTTTATAGTTTACTCTGCTACTTGAGTCATCTCTCTCTCTCTCTCCATACCGCTTTCCACACAGACATAGCCCAGCCTCCTGTCACTCAAGGAGTGCATTTGTTATTGCTTGACCACTTTCAGCATTCAGTCTCCAAGGTCAATGCAACACAAGCAACAATCTTGATGACAACGATGCTGTTTTCACTGCTTCTTAACTTCTTGCGACTCCAAACCCGTATCCGGGAGCGTAATCATAGCCTCAAGCTCATTACCATAACGCAATGTTTCCTATTCATGAAAATCGCAAATGAAATGAAATAAATATATTGAAACACAAGCTTAGCCTTTTGTTAACAACACTGTCATCTCAGATTTTCTAAATATGCTTTAACCAAAGCTACACAAGCATTTGTGTAAGAGTATTGATAGCCTAGCATAGCATTAAGCCTAGCATTCAGCAGGCAACATTTTCACAAAAACAAGAAAAGCATTAAAATAAAATCATTTACCTTTGAAGAACTTCGGATGTTTTCAATGACGAGACTCTCAGTTAGATAGCAAATGTTCATTTTTTCCAAAAAGATTATTTGTGTAAGAGAAATAGCTCCGTTTTGTTCATCACGTTTGGCTAAGAAAAAAAAAACGAAAATGCAGTCAACACAACGCCAAACTTTTTTCCAAATTAGTTCTATAATATCGACAGAAACATGGCAAACGTTGTTTAGAATCAATCCTCAAGGTGTTCACAATTCTATTCGATGAAAAACATTCCTGGCAGTGGCCACGCATGACTCCATCCCCATCAAGTTTGCTGACGACACTAGGCCTGATGGTAGGCCTGATCACCGGCGACGATGAGTCAGCCTACAGGGAGTACTGGTTAGTAGTGGTTTCTTTGCAGCAATTCGACCATGAAGGCCTGATTCACGCAGCCTCCTCTGAACAGTTGATGTTGAGATGTGTCTGTTACTTGAACTCTGTGATGCATTTATTTGAGCTGCAATTTCTGAGGCTGGTAACTCTAATGAACGTATCCTCTGCAGCAGAGGTAACTTCGGGTCTTGTACTGTACACTGAACAAAAATAGAAACAACATGTAAAGTGTTGGTCCCATGATTTTTATGAGCTGAAAAAAAAGATCCCAGACATTTTACATACTCACAAAAACTGTATTTCTCTCAAATGCTGTGCAGAAATTACTTGACATCTCGGAAGTATTTCTCCTTTGCTAAAATAATCCATCTGCAATCTCCATAGACAAACACTGGCAGTGGAATGGCCTTACTGAAGAGCTCAGTGACTTTCAACGTGGCACCGTCATAGGATGCCACCTTTCCAACAAGTCAGTTCATCAAATTTCAGCCCTGCTAGAGCTTCCCCGGTCAACTATAAGTGCTGTTATTGTGAAGTGGAAATGTCTAGGGGCAATAACGGCTCAGCCGTGAAGTGGTAGGCCACACAAGCTCATATAATGGGACCGCCGAGTGCTAATGCGCGTAGTGCGTAAAAATAGTCTGTCCTCGGTTGAGACACTCACTAGCGAATTTCAAACAGCCTCTGGAAGCAACTTCAGCAAAATAACGGTTTGTCGGAAGCTTCATTAAATGGGTTTCCATGACCGAGCAGCCGCACACAAGCCTAAGATCACCATGCGCAATTCCAAGCATCGGCTGGAGTGGTGTAAAGCTCACTGCCATTGGACTGCAAGTGAAAACGCGTTCTCTGGAGTGATGAATCGCACTTCACCATCTGGCAGTCGGACGGACAAATCTGGGTTTGGCAGAAGCCAGGAGAACACTAGCTGCCCGAATGCATAGTGCCAACTGTAAAGTTTGATGGAGGAGGAATAATGGTCTGGGGCTGTTTTTCAGGGTTCGGGCCAGGCCCATTCCAATGAAGGGAAATCTTAACGCTATAGCATACAATGCCATTCTATACTATTCTGTGCTTCCAACTTTGTGGCAACAGTTTGAGGAAGGCGCTTTCTTGTTTCAGCATGACAATGCCCCCGCGCACAAAGCATGGTCCATACAGAAATGGTTTGTCGAGATCAGTGTGGAAGAACTTAACTGGCCTGCGCAGAGCCCTGACCTCAACCCCATCGAACACCTTTGGGATGAATTGGAACTCCGACTGCGAGCAAGGCATAATCAACCAACATCAGTGCACGACCTCACTAATGCTCTTGTGGCTGAATGGAAGGAAGTCCCTGCAGCAATGTTCCAACATCTAGTGGAAAGCCTACCCAGAGGAGGGGAGGCTGTTTTAGCAGGAAAGGGGGGGCCAACTCCATATTAATGCCCATGATTTTGGAATGAGATGTTCGACAAGCAGGTGTCCAAATCATTTTGGCCATGTAGTGAAAATTGCAGATTATTACTATAGGTTCATGATGTTGTAAAAGTACTTTGTCTGTTTCTACCTCGGCACCTACCTCCCCACTCACAGAATTACAGAAGATCCTAAGAGAAATCACAATTACTGTTCAGATGGTAATACTCTGGAATAGACAGTATGGAAAAGAATGTGAGCTGGCCACTACAGTCAATAGAACAAACATCTACTCACCATAGAATAGGTGGAGATAACAAAGTTGATCGGGTTGATAAATTATCATCTGATTAGGTCAGGAAGTGTTTCTCATTAGAATGTTCAGCTAAATGACTCTTGCAGTATTGAAAAGAGACAGCTAGCTATTACACTTCCAATAAGTTGCAGTCTGCAATATTACTCTTGCAGTATGTCATGTATGATGTATTGTTAGTCCAAGGTATGTACTGTATCTATCCAATAGACAGATACACATTATGTAGCTAAATAGATACGTTGTACTACCACACACAGCATACTGAACAAGTAATACCATATTGCAGGACTGCACCTTATTGCATTGCTGTTCTCATCCATTAATAAGTTTTGAACAATTCACAAAGACAGCTAGCTAAACAGATACACATACAGTGCATTCGGAAAGTATTCAGATCTTGACTGCCAGCTTGCAATAGATTTCCAAGCCGATTTAAGTCAAAACTGTAACTAGAAAAAAATTAAACAAATACAAATAAAACTGAAATATTAAATTGACATATGTTTTCAGACCCTTTAGGGGCAGCAGGTAGCCTGGCGGGTAGGAGCGTTGGGCAAGTAACCGAAAGGTTGCTGGATCGAATCTCGAGCTGACAACGTAAAAATCTCTTGTTCTGCCCCTGAGCAAGGCACCTGCTGTACTTTGCTACTTTCATCTTTGCCCCGATCCTGACTAGTCTCCCAGTCCCTGCCGCCGAAAAACATCCCCACAGCATGATGCTGCCACCACCATGCTTCACCATAGGGATGGTGCCAGGCCAAAGACTTCAATATTGGTTTCATCAGACCAGAGAATCTTGTTTTTTTTTGGTAAACTAACACGCGCATGCGCCATCGTGAACTATCGTGTATAAATGTATTTTGCCCCCCCACACCAAACGCGATCACGACACGCAGGTTAAAATATTAAAATAAACTCTGAACCAATTACATTAATTTGGGGACAGGTCGAAAAGCATTAAACATGTATGGCAATTTAGCTAGCTAGCTTGCACTTGCTAGCTAACATTAATTTGTCCTATTTAGCTAGCTTGCTGTTGCTAGCTAATTTGTCCTGGGATATAAACATTGAGTTGTTATTTTACCTGAAACGCACAAGGACCTCCACACATAAAACAGCCAACCGAATCGTTTCTAGTCATCTCTCCTCCTTCCAGGCTTTTTCATCTTTGAACTTATATGGTGATCGCATCTAAACTTCCATTGTAATTACCACGGCAACCGGCAACAAAGTTTGTCTTTCAATCACCCACGTGGGTATAACCAATGAGGAGATGGCACGTGGTTATCTGCTTCTATAAACCAATGAGGAGATGACTTTCAGCGCGATCTGCGTCAGAAATAGAAACGACTTCTATTTTAGCCCTTGGCATCGCAGACGCTCGTTGGCGCGCGTGAGCAGTGTGGGTGCAATAACTGAATAACATGGATTTCTACATTTATTTTGCGACGCTCGCGCACACGACGTGTCCGGTCTGGTCAGCATGTAAGAGGGCTGCCATGTGCTTTTTACTGAGGAGTGGCTTCCGTCTGGCCACTCTACCATAAAGGCATGATTGGTGGAGTGCTGCAGAGATGGTTGTCCTTCTGGAAGTTTCTCCCATCTCCACAGAGAAACTCTAGAGCTCAGTCAGAGTGACCATCAAGTTCTTGGTCACCTCCCTGACAAAGGCCTTTCTCACCTGATTGCTCAGTCTGGCCAGGTAGCCAGCTCTAGGAAGATTCTTGGTGGTTCCAAACTTCTTCCATTTACGAATGATGGAGGCCACTGTGTTCTTGGGGACCTTAAATGCTGCAGACATTTTCTGGTACCCTTCCCCAGATCTTTGCCTCAACACAATCCTGTCTTGGAGCTCTACGGACTATTCCTTCGACCTCATGGCTTTGTTTTTTTGTTTTTTGCTCTGACATGCACTGTCAACTGTGGGACCTTATATAGACAGGTGTGTGCCTTTCAAAATAATGTTTAATCAATTGAATTTACCACAGGTGGACTCCAATCAATTTGTAGAAACATCTCAAGGATGATCAATGGAAACAGGTCACACCTGCTCAAAATTGAGTCTCATAGCAAAGGGTCTGAATACTTATGTAAATAAGGTATTTCTATTTGGGGGGGGCAGTCTTGATACAACATTTTGAACATAAATGCAATGGTTCATTGGATCAGTCTAAAACTGTGCACACACACTGCTGCCATCTAGTGGCAAAAATCTAAATTGCAGCTGGGCTGGAATAGTACATTATGGCCTTTCTCTTGCATTTCAAAGATGATGGTACAATAAAATACAAAAGAACGGTTGTTTTTTCCTTTGTATTATATTTGACCAGATCTATTGTGTTATATTCTTCTACATTCCTTTCACATTTCCACAAACTTCAATTTAATCCATTTTAGAATAAGGTTGTAACTTACCGAAATGTGGAAAAAGTCAAGGGGTCTGAATACTTTCCGAAGGCACTGTAAAAACATTTTTGACTTCACAGGGACTTTAAGCATCCCTGTTCGAACCATTCTCTTTTCCAGGCTGATCCAGTCTGCCATTGACGGCTTCAAATCAAACCAAATCAAATGTTATTTGTCACATGCACCGAAAACAATTAGGTGTAGACCTTACAGTGAAATGCTTACTTACGAGCCCCTAAACGTGTGTATCTTTGCGTACGGTCAGACGGGCTCCGGAAAGACCTAAGGCTGTAACGTAACAAAATGTTGGAAAAAGTCAAGGGGTCTGAATACTTTCTGAATGCACTGTACCTCTCGAGCGTTTCTTTCTACACATCTTTTAACCGGCTGAAGCAATCCTCTCCTCGCATGACGATACGTTGTGTATTTCTCCATCTCTTTTTTTTTGCTCTTTTCTGTTCAGCCTCCATTGCTGCCACAAACAAAAATGAAAAGGACGGCACAAAATAGCCTAACTCTACCAGCACGTCTCCCTCCTCCATACTTAAAAATGCCAGTCACCAAAGATCACAACAATGTCACTGTCGAAACATTTGCAGTTTTTCCCACATATTAAACATAGTCTTGTTTCCAGCTCCACGGCAAATTAAAAAACACACCAAGAACGAACAAGTCTAGTTCGTGCTGGTTGCAGTTCGGCCCAGCACGGTTTGGTTCCTCTTGTAGAAATGCACAAGTGAACAAAAACAGTAATATAAATAAAAGCTCAATGAAATAACTTCACCAATTTAAAAATGGGCAATGTTTTAAAAATAGTTACATAGCCTATATGGATATAACATGTTTACCTGTAGAATGGAATAGGTTATAAGACGTGATTAATTTCATTTTGACAGTTCTACCACCTCAACATTTAAACACAGTTAATATCAAGTTGTAGTAAAGTTCCGTTTCAGTCCACATGGGGGCCCTGTGTCACTGTCAGAAGAAGGTGCTTCAGTCAGAAAAACTCTCTCAACTCAGCTAGCTAGCCAGCCAATAGCTACCGAAGTGGCTACCAACCAAGCTAGCTACAGAAATGAAACCCATCAAAAACCCACACTCCCTGGAAATAAACACTTTTCCAAATATCATGACTTATATCAACATCCTTACCTTGCCCATTCAATAAATATACTATTAAATAACTCTGACTGACACCCAGTAGCATAAGGATGCTGAGCACTACCACTAGCTAGTTAGCTGCCACCAACCCTGCACAAACCTGTGGCTAACTTTGCTATTGTTGCTGCACCTCGACTTTCTGGCTGTTCTGCCTTCTCCACTTCATTCACTGCAGACCGCTCATGCTCAACCTGTTCACTTTCTTCCCTCTTTTTTCGGAAGAAGTTCCAAATATCCATATTTGCTCTGTGCTATACTGAGCAGAGCGACAGGCGTTTTGCTGTAGGGGTGGGGGAGCGTTCAAGGGACGTGAGCAGCCCACAGAGTTGTGATATCTTGACCAATCACAGCAGCTACTGCTTCACTCCAGGGGCTTCTTGCAGTGTCTTCTATTGGGTTTCTACTAGATAACACGGCCACAAGGTCAGATTGCACAGCCATAAAGGCTACAAGAATGAGCCTTTTGGTCTTAAATCAAGGTTAGGATTAGACATAAGGTTAGCAGTGTGGTTAAGGTTAGGGTTAGGTTTAAAATCATACATTAAGAAGAGAAAGTGTAGAAATGGGTGGGTTTTAACCAGAATAATGACTTTATGGCTGTGTTAACTAGTGACAACCCTATACTGGCTAGCGCAGTATATTGTATCAAATCAAATACAATTGTACTAGTCGCACACATATTTAGCAGATGTTATTGCAGATGTAGAGAAATTATTGTGTTCCTAGCTCCAACAGTGTAGTAGTATCTAACAATACAGAAATATACACACAAATCTAAACCTTAGAATGGAATTAATAAATATAGAAATATATAAATGTGTGTGTGTGAGGGGATGTATAGACATTATGGACAGCATGTGGATAGAATATGTAGCATATCGGAAGAATATGTGGATAGAATAGTGCATGTGCAGGAATAGTTGAATAGGATGGCCTTGACTAGAATACAGTATAAACATATGAAATGGATAAAACAGTATGTAAGTGTAGCCGATGTGAAATGGCTAGCTAGTTAGCGGTGGTGCGCGCTAGTGGCGTTTCAATTGGTGACGTCACTTGCTCTGAGACCTTGAAGTAGGGGTTCCCCTTGATCTGCAAGGGCCGCAGCTTTTGTGGAGCGATGGGTAACGATGCTTCGAGGGTGACTGTTGAAGTGTGCAGAGCGTCCCTGGTTCGCGCCCATGTCGGGGCGAGGGGACGGGAAGTAAAGTCTATACTGTTACATAAACATTATTAAAGTGACCAGTGTTCCATTTCTATGTACAGTACATAGGGAAGCAGCCTCTAAGGTGCAGGGATGAGTAGCCAGGTGGTAGCCGGCTAGTGACAGTGACTAAGTACAGGACAGGGTACCGAGTGGAGGCCGGCTAGTGATGGCTATTTAACAGTCTGATGGCCTTGAGATAGAAGTTGTTTTTCAGTCTCTCAGTCCCAGCTTTGATGCACTTTGCCTTCTGGATGATAGCGGGGTGAACAGGCCATGGCTCGGATGGCTGAGGTCCTTGATGATCTTCTTGGCCTCACTTTGACACCAGGTGCTGTAGATGTCCTGAATGGCAGGCAGTGTGCTCCCGGTGATCTGTTGAGCTGACCGTAACACCCTCTGGAGAGCTTTGCGGTTGCGGACGATGCAGTTGCTGTACCATGCGGTGATACAGCCCGACAGGATGTCCAAATACCTCTTTTTGTTTGCGCGTTTAGCCCAGTAATCCAAATACTCAATGCGCTTAGTTCAGACGAAAAGTCAAACATTTCCATTACAGTCCATAGAAACATGTCAAACGAAGTATAGAATCAATCTTTAGGATGTTTTTATCATAAATCTTCAATAATGTTCCAACCGGAGAATTCCTTTGTCTTCAGAAATTAAATCGAACTCAAGCTAACTCTCATGTGAACGCGCGTGACCAGCTCGTGGCACTTTGACATACCATTGACTCAATCCCCTCTCAATCGCCCATCCTTTACAGTAGAAGCATCAAACGAGGCTCTAAAGACTGTTGACATCTAGTGGAAGCCTTAGGAAGTGCAATATGACCCCATAGACGCTGTATTATCGATAGGCCAAGAGTTGAAAAACTACACACCTCAGATTTCCCACCTCCTGGTTGGATTTTTCTCAGGTTTTCGCCTGCTATTTCTCCTGTTATACTCACAGACATCATTAAAACAGTTTTAGAAACTTCAGAGTGTTTTCTATCCAGATCTACTAATAATATGCATATATTAGCAACTGGGACTGAGTAGCAGGCTGTTTACTCTGGAGATGCTTTTCATCCAAACATGAAAATGCTGCCCCCTATCCCAAACAGGTTTTAAGCTAGTGCTACAGTGCTTTAGGAGGAGAGCACTAGTGCTAACACAGCCTCTATCATTACAGTGTTTATCCCTGGTCAAAACATTGCCTGAAACAGTATAGTGTAAGAAGAACCAGTGGCGACCTGTCATTCAGTGCAGAGACCCACCTGATTAAGTTAAAAATATACATACAGTACCAGTATCAAAAAATGTGGACACACCTACTCATTCAAGGGCTTTTCTTCATTTTTGCTATGTTCTATATTGTAGAATAATAGTGAAGACATCCAAAATATGAAAAGACAATCATGTAGACAATCATGTAATCATGTAGTAACCAAAAAGTGTTAAACAAATCAAATGTGTTTGACCCAATCAGTTGTGTTGTGACATGGTAGGGGAGGTATAGTGAAGTTAGACCTATATGTAAAAGAGTCCATATTATCCATATAGTCCATATTATGGCAAGAACAGCTCATATAAGCAAAGATAAATGACAGTTCATCCTTACTTTCAGACATGAAGGTCAGTCAATCTGTAAAATGTCAAGAACTTTGAAAGTCTCTTTGAGTGCAGTCAAAAAACCATCAAGTGCTATGATGAAACTGGCCCTCATGAGGACCACCACAGGAAAGGAAGACCCAGAGTTACCTCTGTTGCAGAGGATAAGTTCATTAGAGTTACCAGCCTCCAAATAAATGCTTCACAGAGTTCTAGTAACAGACATATCTCAACATCAATTGTTCAGAGGAGACTGTGTGAATCAGGCCTTCATGGTCGAATTGCTGCAAAGAAACCACTACTAAAGGACACCAATAAGAAGAAGAGACTTGCTTGGGCCAAGAAACAGGAGCAATGGACATTAGAAAGGTGGAAATCTGTCCTTTGGTCTGAGATCTTTGGTTCCAATCGCAGTGTCTTTGTGAGATGCAGAGTAGGTGAATAGATGATCTCCACATGTGTTGTTCCCACCATGAAGCATGGAGGAGGAGGTGTGATGGTGTGGGGGTGCTTTGCTGGTGACACTGTTGGTGATTTATTTTGAATTCCAGGCACACCTAACCAGCATGGCTACCACAGCATACTGCAGCGATACGCCATCCCATCTGGTTTGCGCTTATTGGGACTATCATTTTTTTTTCGGCAGGAAAATGACAAAACACACCTCCAGGCTTTGTAAGGGCTAGTTGACCAAGAAGGAGAGTGACGGAGTGCTGCATCAGATGACCTGGCCTCCACAATCTTCCGACCTCAACCCAATGGAGATGGTTTGGGATGAGTTGAAATGCAGAGTGAAGGAAACGCAGCCAACAAGTGCTCAGCATATGTGGGAACTCCTTCAAGACTGTTGGAAAAGCATTCCAGGTGATGCTGGTTGAGAGAATACCAAGAGTGTGCAAAGCTGTCAAGGGAAAGGGTGGCTACTTTGAATAATACTTTTTTTGGTTACTACATGTTTCCATGTGTGTTATTTCATAGTTTTGATGTCTTCACTTTTACAATGAGGAAATTGTAAAAATAAATAAAAACCCTTGAATGAGTAGGTGTGTCCAACCTCTTGACTGGTACTGTATATATATATATATCTTTGCTGGTTTTGCATGTTATTTTGGCATTAATACGTGTCATATATCAGTTTGCAAACAATGTAAAAAACTTGTTGAGTTAAATAAGTGGCATACAAACAAAGTCTCTTTTTTTCTTGAGTGAGTGAGGCAGCTCCAAAACGCTGGTGTTTCAGCCTAGTTTAGTGCTTTCTGTGGAGGTGGATCAGCCAGCTGAAAATACGGAGAGTAGAGGTTGGTAATGTTTTCTAGTTGCGCAGTGATTGTCTCAGTGTTCTGTCCCTCATGGGGACATTACGTCACAGCAAAATCTTTGGGGAGTGCTCAGAAATTCAAGCCCCTTGGGTGCTGCCATAGAGTTACATTAGAAGTGCCCATTCAAGAAGGCTCAAGGTCATTGGCCACAGATAAAATTACGTCAAATCACGTTATATCTACAGTAGCTTTGATTGGACTGATCATGTCAACGTCATACTTTCAAAATCCTAGTTAGCATGCTAGCAGTCATTAACATAAATCAAGTCGACAATCTACTGGCAAATCCTTTTCAATATTTGTCATATGAAGATAAATTCTGAAGAGAAATTATTATAGATTATAAATAAAACGTATCGGTGCTTTTCAACCATTGGACATAAACATTACACAACAAGTTGCAAATCGCAAATTCAACAGAGTGGCTTGGAAGGAATCAGAGGCTAACTGCATGCATTGCAAAGCAATCACTAGCCTGCTATTCAGTGGAGTGGATGTGTGGTCCAAATCTGGGATTAAGGGTCTCTTTTCCAAAAGGGACCAATATATATATATATATATATATATATAATTTTTTTTTGCTCTGCCCCACCTGCCCTGAATGATGGGTCACCACTGCTCAGTAGCCTATTCCAGCAGGCTATTGGGAAACGGAAGCACTTCTTACCTTGAAATCATCTCGCTGTTCTTGTTGAATATATGAGTCTGTCAAGTAAGCTGCCAAATCGTTAATTTTACATCTTGCCTACTGTAGGCTATCTGAAATTAGATGTACTGTAGGCCTATCCGTAGCTATAGGCTACCTGCATCTAGCTAACCATACCATGGCAAAGTTGAATTACAATCAAAAACCCAGATTTTAGTCAGCAGGCCTAGCCTATGGCTATTGAAATGACAAGTCAATCTTGCAAATAGGCCATTTATAACGGTTTGTAGTCTTACCATCTGGTACATAATACCACATAATTTGCTCAATTACATTCTGGAAAAAGGGGTTTTGTCTAAATGTGGTAACTCCTTTCTTGCTGCGAAAAACACAAGACATTTTTGGGCTGGTTTTCAGACCTTGTGGCAGGGTTTTGAGTAGTCATTGGGCTAGAAATGTTAGATAGACCTGGCAACCCTGCAAGAGGCCACCATTCTAAAAGTATAGATGTCTGATCTTAACTGCTGATGGTCATTAGTAGCCTGCCAAACTTTCGAACTGTTCCCCTTAAGGGTTTACCTTAAAAACTTATTCGGGATCGGTGTCCCTTCCACGGGACGGTTGAGCTAACGTAGGCTAATGTGATTAGCATGAGGTTGTAAGTAACAATACAATTTACCAGGACATAGACATATCTGATATTGGCAGAAAGCTTAAATTCTTGTTAATCTAACTGTACTGTCCAATTTACAGTAGCTATTACAGTGAAAGAATACAATGCTATTGTTTGAGGAGAGTGCACAGTTTTGAACATGAAGTTATTAATAAACATATTAAGCAGCTAGGCTGGAATAATACATTATGGCCTTTCTCTTGCCTTTCAAAGATGATGGTACAAAAACAATACAAAATAACGTTTTTGTTTCCTTTGTATTATCTTTTACTAGATCTATTGTGTTATATTCTCCTACATTCCTTTCACATTTCCACCGACTTCAAAGTGTTTCCTTTCAAATGGTACCAAGAATATGCATATCCTTGCTTCAGGGCAGTTAGATTTGGGTATGTCATTTTAGGCAAAAAATTAAGAGGTTTTTAAGGATTAATTTTCCCTTGCCAAAGAGAATTGTTTTAAGGGTGAGTCATAGAGCCCCTCAAACATTTCCACAGAGACAACCTGATTCACTGACTGAACATCTCATCAAAGAGATCACATTTATTTTGGAGGATCACAAAATAGAACTTCTATATTCAAGAGAGGAAAAACAAATTGATTCAGAAA
This sequence comes from Oncorhynchus mykiss, assembly GCF_013265735.2. Classification (NCBI taxonomy): domain Eukaryota; kingdom Metazoa; phylum Chordata; class Actinopteri; order Salmoniformes; family Salmonidae; genus Oncorhynchus; species Oncorhynchus mykiss. The sequence continues at coordinate 48,022,192 of NC_048575.1, forward strand.
ATAATAAAACACATTATTTTAGTTACTTTTTTCTCAACTTGTTTCTATTACTTTCTAGCACATCAAGCTAATTTACAGAGTAGGTAGCTTGTTAGCCAGCTAGCTTTGTAACCATGAATTATGCACCTTCCATTGTTTAGCTAAGTAGCTAGCCAGCTACTAGCTAGTTGGTGGATATTTTCACTTTGAATCCAGGGCAGAGGAAAGCAACAGTCACCTCCACAAATGCTGTTTACATTGATACTGAATGAAGCACTTAAGGGACTTCATGGGCACCCTTAACTTTTTCCACTTAATTTAAGAGGGAAATATGCCCTAAAATGTTTTGTGCAACTTACTTAAGGGAAAGATAAGGCTCAAATTAACTTAAGATGTTTTATGTAACTGGGCCCTGGTACTCAGCACTCTCTTGTCCCTCTAATCACACTGACATCAATGCAAATGTAATCAAATCAAACACTTCATCAGAACCCATGAGCTCATGTTGCACTACATTTCTATAGGCTATGCTATTAAAAATAGGAGGATCCCATCAGCTTACTATAGGCTAGGCCTACTATATTTATTTCTCAACTTTCCTAATATTAAGCACATTGCTTTGCTTTAAAACAGGATTATAGCCTACGTGTCTGGCATGAAAATGAACCGTGGGAAAAGCTTCCTCTATTCGCTATTTACTGTAAGTGAATAGACATGTATTTTGTTTCCCCTGCCCCTGTTCCGAGACAGGTGCATGATCATGGTCAATTCTAAATCAAAACAAATTTCACACATATATTATTTAGTATATGTAAAAACAAGATTAAATTAAGAATAGTCTAATGGGTGACAATATTAGTATTAGCCACTTGTGAATGATGTATTATCACTTGTGAATGATGCCCAGCTTGTGTGCAGTAAGGCAAGAAACAGTACATGCCTTTTTTAACCTGTTAAGCTGAAAAGGTGGCGTAGGGAATTCAAAAATATTCTTTAGAAATATTTAACTTTCACACATTAACAAGTCCAATACCTCAAATGAAAGATAAACATCTTGTTCATCTACTCATCATGTCAGATTTTTTAAATGTTTTACAGCGAAAACACAACGTATATTTATGTTAGACCACCACCAAATCAAAGGAAAAACACAGCCATTTTTTCCAGCCAAAGATAAAATCACAAAAGCAGGATTAGAGATAAATTGAATCACTAACCTTTTGAAAATCTTCATCAGATGACAGTCATATGACATATTACACAGTACATTTATGTTTTGTACGATAATATGCATTTTTATATCCACAAATCTCGGTTTACATTGACGCCATGTTCAGAAATTCCTCCAAAATATCCAGAGGAATTATAGAAAGCTACGCCAGATAACAGAAATACTAAAGACTAAAGATACATGACTAAAGATACATGTTCTACATATAATTAAAGATACACTGGTTCTTAATGCACCCGCTGTGTCAGATTTTTTAAAAACGTTACGGATAAAGCCTAACATTGCAATAATCTGAGACGGCGCTCAGACGTAAAAGTATTTCTCCGCCATGTTGGAGTCAACAGAAATACGAAATTACAACATAAATATCCCCTTACCTTTGATGATATTTCATCAGAATGCAGTGCAAGGAGTCCTAGTTCCACAATAAATCGTTGTTTTGTTCCATAATGTCCAATACTAGTGTCCAAGTAGCTGCATTTGCTATCACTTTCAGCTCACGTGCCCAAAAACTGACTGCTGGTCCAAAATAACTTGCACGAAAAGTTCAAAATTATATATTCCAGGTCGAATAAACTGGTCAAACTAAGTAGAGAATCAATCTTCAGGATGTTATTATCATATATATCCAATAACGTTCCAACCGGATCATACGTTTTCATCTGGAGCCAAATGGAAGAGTGGTAGCACCCACAGAGAAATGCGCCACAGGAGAATGGCATTCTGTCTGACTATTTCCCCTCCCATTAGGTCAAAGTTCACAGCAAATGCTCCATTCCACTTTCTACTGAATGAGGACATCTAGTGGAAGGCGTAGGAAGTGCTTCCAGATCCATATCTTGTTGGGAAAGGAGGGGGCGATGACGTCAAAGTTGTCCCAACTTTCAGAATTTCACTTCTTGTTTGGAAGATTGCCTGCCCTATGAGTTCTATTATACTCACAGACATAATTCAAACAGTTTAAGAAACTTGTGTTGTGTTTTCTATCCAATAGTAATAATAATATGCATATATTAGCAATCTAGGACAGAGTTTGATGCAGTTCACTATGGGCACGCAATTCATCCAAAGTGAAAATACTGCCCCCTATCCTCAACAAGTTTTAAGACTTTTTGAAATCATAGTCACAAACCTCATGTAAGCCTAGGCCTTAGGTCTATATGTTTTGATAAGGTTTGTATCACAACTAAAGTGGCCAAATAACTTGGGGAAGATTTGGGGAAGATCATATTCACCACAAATGCACCTTTATAGTAAAGCATTACATGCATAACTGCATTCCCGCTAATTGATTGCAATTTGGAACATTCACGCTTATAGCCTGCTAGCGTGTGCGCATTTCCGCGCTTATAATGTGAAGAAATACCCTAATGTTTTTTCAGCATTTTAAGCTAAACATTCTGATCTGTTTTATCAGCCTTATTGCTTTTAAAAGGTTATTTGAAGCGAGTGGTTATTTGATGCGAGTGGCATCCCACAACTGTCCCAGAGTGTGTTTGTAATATTTATTTCTCGCACCGAAGGACAAGTTCACCAATAGAGTAGGTCACCTTTTGTACTATGGGGGATAGTAGATTGACATAGGCTAGTGCTTCTGCTGTTTGTTAGGCCATCTTGTTGACTGACGAAAAGTAAATGTAGACAGTTCTCCTAACATCTTGCTACTGCTATGCGCAGTAGCATCCTCAATGTGGCTGTCTTCACTTGGCTGTCTTCACTCGTACTCTACTTCGGGGCTGAGAAGGACCCAATCACGTGACTGCATTGGCTAATAAGAATTGAGATATCTGAGAGAGCCATGTGAGTAAGAGGTGCTTCGGTGCACGGCTGCAGGGAGAGGGGAATTATAATTATTATACTTTGGCTGCAAAAGGCCTGGATTTTTAAGGGGGTATTATGGCCACACAAGGGGGATGCCGCAGGAAATTCGAGGCCTGGTGAGAAATGTATGAAGTGCTTGTCAAATTGTGAACGAGAGACTGATGAAGTGTGTGTAGTCTTCACAATAAAACAAAGCAGAGCTCATGCCTTTCATGCGACTTAGAATGTATTAAAAATCAAAACACAGACCAAAGTTTCTATCACAACTAAAGTTGCATAAATAACTCTAAATTAAGCATATAGGAGGACCTGTTTCTTTGTTAACACAGAAAAGCTGCATTCCTTCAGGAATTGTTCTATTTTATTCAGTTAGGTTCTGTTGTATTCTTAATACTATAAAATAATTTAAGAGAATGCTACGGAATTCTAAGCAAATCTTGTCAGCTTAATGAACTAGTTTAGCCCACAGCCATAGCCAGATCAGGGCCTAACATAAGGACAACTCAGAATATACTATTCTGTTCTTCTGAAAATAGACTACTTTTTCTTCATATCATGTTTCTTTAGACCTGTGTAAAATAACTAATGGATTTATTGTGATGGTGTGGGCTATATTAAATGGATTTATTAGACTTTTTCAAATGTAGATGTTCCAAAGTGGCTTGTAGACTATGCACGGAAATCAGGAGATGCTAAATGTGTTTATGTTAATAAGTTGTTCCGATGATTAAAAATCAGAGGGTGAACATATCTTGAAAGACTATGGTTACAAGCAGGACTAATGCTGCGTTCACATGCTAGTTCACATGCTAGGAACTCGGAAACTCTGAGAGTCTGACATTTCAGAGTTTCCCAGTTCCGATTAGCATGTGAGTGAGGCATAACGTAATGCCGACGTAATCTTTTAGGGAGAGGTAACCAATCATGTTTGCAATTGAGATCAACTGTGCAGGTGAATTTTTTGTTTATTGATGGTTTAATATGACATCATATGGCGATAATCCAGTGCCATCTATGGTTGCAATAGGCCAATTGTTATTTGATTATATTCCAATGCAAACTGTAGGCTGTAAAGTCCATGGAGAACAAGAGCACCTCCTCCCAGCTGCCCACTGCACTGAGGCTAGGTAACACGGTCACCACTGATAAATCCATGATAATCGAAAATTTCAATAAGCATTTCTCAACGGCTGGCCATGCCTTCCTTCTGGCTACTCCAACCCCGGGCCAACAGCTCCCCCCTGAAGCGGTCATCAACCACTTTCAAAGGGGGTGACACCCTAGACCCAAATTGTTACAGACCAATATCCATCCTGCCCTGTCTTCGAAAGCCAAGTTAATAAACAGATCACTGACCATTTCGAATCCCACCGTACCTTCTCCGCTGTGCAATCCGGCTTCCGAGCCGGTCACGGGTGCACCTCAGCCAAGTTCAAGGTACTAAACGATATCATAACCACCATCAATAAAAGACAGTACTGTGCAGCCGTCTTCATCGACCTAGCCAAGTCTTTCGACTCTGTCAATCACCGTATTCTTATCGGCAAACTCAATAGCTTTGGTTTTTCTAATGACTGCCTCGCCTGGTTCACCAACTACTTTGCAGACAGAGTTCAGTGTGTCAAATCAGAGGGCATGTTGTCCGGACCTCTGGCAGTCTCTATGGGGGTACCACAGGGTTCAATTCTTGGGCCGACTATTTTCTCTGTATATATCAATGATTTCACTCTTGCTGCTGGCGATTCCCTGATCCACCTCTACGCAGACGACACCATTCTGTATACTTCTGGCCCTTCCTTGGACACTGTGTTAACTAACCTCCAAACGAGCTTCAATGCCATACAACACTCCTTCCGTGGCCTCCAGCTGCTCTTAAACGCTAGTAAAACCAAATGCATGCTTTTCAACCGTTTGCTGCCCACACCCGCCCGCCTGACTAACATCACCACCCTGGACAGTTACGACCTAGGATATGTGGACAACTATAAATAGCTAGGTGTCTGGCTAGACTGTAAACTCTCCTTCCAGACTCATATTAAACATCTCCAATCCAAAATCAAATCTAGAATCGGCTTTCTATTTCGCAACAAAGCCTCCTTCACTCACGCCACCAAAGTGACTATCCTACCGATCCTCGACTTCGGCGATGTCATCTGCAAATAGCTTCCAACACTCTACTCAGCAAACTGGATGCAGTCTATCACAGTGCCATCCGTTTTGTTACCAAATCACCTTATACCACCCACCACTGCGACGTGTATGCTCTAGTCGGCTGGCCCTCGCAACACATTCGTCGCCAGACCCACTGGCACCATGTCATCTATAAGTCTATGCTAGGTAAAGCTCCGCCTTATCTCAGTTCACTGGTCACGATAACAACACCCACCCGTATCACACGTTCCAGCAGGTATATCTCACTGATCATCCCCAAAACCAACACCTCATTTGGCCATCTTTCCTTCCAGTTCTCTGCTGCCAGTGACTGGAACGAATTGCAAAAATCGCTAAAGTTGGAGACTTTTATTTCCCTCACCAACTTTAAACATCAACTATCTGAGCAGCTAACCGATCGCTGCAGCTGTACATGGTCCATCTGTAAATAGCCCACCCAATCTATCTACCTCATCCCCATACTGTTTTTATTTTATTTACTTTTCTTCTCTTTTGCACACCAGTATCTCTACTTGCACATCATCATCTGCTCATTTATCACTCCAGTATTAACCTGCTAAATTGTAACTATTCGTTCCTATGGCCTATTTATTGCCTACCTCCTCATGCCTTTTGCACACACTGTATATAGACTTTTTTTTTCTATTGTGTCATTGATTTGTTTATTGTGTTATTGGCTCCTTTATTGTTTACTCCATGTGTAACTCTGTGTTGTTGTCCGTGTCACACTGTTTTGCTTTATCTTGGCCAGGTCGCAGTTGCAAATGAGAACTTGTTCTCAACTAGCCTACCTGGTTAAATAAAGGTGAAATAAAATAAATAAATAAAAGGCTAGCCTATCCATTGTCACATAATAAAAGTTGTGAGAACCAGTAACAGGCTACTGTTTGTTTCCCTAGCTGAGTTGATGAGCTGATTTGGGCCATCAGTTGATTGACAGCTGATTGAACAGCTGATTGAACAGCTGATTGAACAGCTGATTGAACAGCTGATTTCACCATCCCCACTCCAGCGGTGCACGCCATCCCTGTCTCTTTAATCATGCGACAATGACTGGATATTATCATTCAAGAATCGGACACTTTTCCGCACCCATGTGTTGTGTTGACATAGCCTATATCGTCATTATATTATACAAGCCTATTATTATTCTTAAAATTATTTTTTAAAGTAGTGGGAAAGAGAGTGGAAAGAAGGGGAAGGTAAGTGGGCCTGATTCAAACCCATACCTACGCTGTTATATGTGTGCTGGGGTCAGCGGCTGTAACCGCTGTAGCACACAGGCAATGAGGCCAGCAATAATGAATTCTGCTTATTGCTTTCTTGAACATATAACAGGGTCCCCCTCCTTTGATTTAAATAAGATGTGTAGTGCTAAAGCAAAAACAAAAATGTGCACCACTTTGGGTCCCTACAGGACAAATTAATGAGTGTTGTGCCATGACTACAATGGTTCATGCCCAGGACGACACAAAACTGGGTATGGAACTGAACTGGCAGCTGGCAGGCTCCCATGTACCATCTCCTGACATTGTGTCCTTGAGCAAGGCACGTAACCCCCTCAGAATTGCTCTCCACCTAGGGTTGCTGCACTGCAGGGTGTTGGGAAAAGCAGAAGACACATTTCCTTTCTAACCCATGAACAAAAAAGTATCTATTCTCTCCATGTTCTTGTCACAAGAGGACTCTTTCCATATCTCTACACCGACACCGCTGTGAACTATATTGCACCACTGTACAAGTATTCCTGGTATTCTACTACACTGCCATTACTGTATGTAGGACTACTATTTAATTGTGCAATGTAAACTATCCTGTACTATGCCTATTTAAATATTTCACACTGTGAAAGACTAATGTCGCAATTACTGTGCCTACTTTGAATATTATTGTGAATGACTTGTTTATGGTGAAATATACTGATCTTGTGAGATACTAATATGTCACATTATAACATGTTTACTTTGCCATCAAATGAGAGAGCTGAAATGAGAGGGCTAAAACCATACCTTTGAACTTGAGATGGGTTAAATGGAATTCTAACTGAAATATGAACACTGACAGGCCTGTAACATCTCTCATGTAACCTTATATGAAATTAACTCCTGCAGAATTAAGTATTTCTTGCAGTACAATGTTACACCAAATGTCATTTTTTGTCTCGGAAAAAGGAGTGGAGCAATATGGTAAGATGTATTTCTTTCAGTATCTCGAGCAAATGTGAATACTTCAGAGGACGTGGGCTACTTGGCCTGGAAGGTGGTGAAAAGCAGCGGGCTGTTGTAATGCGATATATTCGTTTCTCACAATATCACAATCTTTCACAATAAACAAGTCATTCACAATATACTAAAAGTATGCATTGTAATAGAGACATTATTCCTCACAGGGGTGAAATATTTAAGTAGGCATATGTGAGTGTCTTATTCAGTGAGTGATAATTTTACATAACAGCTGACAGTATTTCAACCACCTAAAATATGCATCAGAAACATGGATTTTCACTGGTTTTAATCTGAAAATGTTTGCAAGGGAAGAATATGTAGGCTACCCTGTTAGAGCCCATTTGTTTTCTCCCCGGGCCCATTGAGAGGAGTAACATTGAAAGAGAAAGCTTTACAGGTGTCAGCTAGATGATTGACGCGTTCATTCTAGTATTATTATTAATTTGTCTTCTAATTCAAGAAGTTATGAGGGAAGAGAAGCTGCAGGCCTAGTGTAGGCATGTTTGACTAGACAAGATGACTAAAATAGCCTGTCAAATTTTGGAAATTATAAGCAGATAAATATAAAAATGTGGCTTCCCTACAGCCCTGTGAAAAAAAATGGTCCTAACATCTCTGCCTGTCATACAAGGAGTCTAATTTCTATGGAGGCGACAGTGTCCACTGTACACCTCCCCAATACAGCCCGCTGCTTCTCACCACTATCCAGGCGAAGTAGCCCACAGCCTTTAAAGTATCTGGCTGGCTAGCTCCGCCTCCATCTTCTCCACACACTGACTAAGCTACATGTAACACTGCTTTTCTGTCTTTATATGTAGACTTTGTTTGCTTTCCTGCCTGTGAACATGCACTTGGCAGCTAGCTAGCCGGAGGTAGAGTGGGGCCATGCATTCTAAATGAGTTTGTTATTTTTGACCATCCCAAAAAGGTCTATAGCTTAACTCAGATGCCCCCTGGCGGCGATTCTAAATATGAAGTATTTATTAAAATCCTTCTGCTAAAGGATTATTTTCTCCTGTGGTGAAATGGGTCAAATTAAGATCCGACATCTGTAGACCTCCCTTTGTCTTCAATGGGGCGATCCTAATGGCTCAGTATTTTTTAAAACCATACTGTACCCCTCAAGTGTTTTCTGCCGCATTAGCCTTCTGATTCGCTTTGTGCGTTCCTGCTGTATTGGCCCAATCAGATCAGAGCTGCTTCTACACATGCTCACCCTAGTTTGTTATTCTTAATAACTCCAGAGTTTAATAGATACTATGAGCTCTGCTGACTAGAACTAAGTGAGAGACAAATGGGTTGATCAGAGAGCAGAGGGAACAGGCAGAGAAATTGGGTGAGCGTAGGGGGGTCGCGTTCCCTGTAGAGTATGGCAGCTATTTTGCTGATTAACAACCCTTATTTCACCCGCCCAAACGATCTCTCTGCTATAACAGACATAGTTGGAGTCTCCTATGACAGCACAGAGGCAAATTAATTATCCTATGGCTCACTTAACAGGATTTATCATGGAGAAAATAGCATGGAGCCTGAACATGAAACCAAGTTTATATTTTGAGGCAAGTTATATTCTTAAAGAATTAGTCTTGGCGAACAAACAGTGCTTTAAAATATGTTCAAAAAATGTATCTCAATCTACGATTTTGAGTGGTCACATTTCTCCAGTCCCATCCCACTTTTCAGTTCTAGTTTTATCTAAAAATATATATATTAAAATAGAACATCACATGATCCAAATTTGAATTTCTCAGACGTGTGTCTTCTGTCCTCTTAACCTCCCTGGAATAAGTCTGATAGATCCAAAGACTGTGTCTAATCGGTCTGTTGGAGAGACGGGAGAGCATTTAGTAAAAAGGCGATTCTACTCTATCTATGAGTAGCCCCGGAAACTACTTCAGATGGGGATTGGGGAGAGAAAGGGAGATAGAGAGATCTCTTTAAACCCCGGAGTTACAGATGAAGAGGAGGGGAAGAGTGAGACGGGTAGGAATGAACCCTGAGTGAACGCTGCGTGGTGCCCAAGGCTCTTATCTAAAACAACACTCCCCGTCTTCCTAAGCATTTAGTTGTGATTAATAACCAGATAAAAGGCATTTCTAAACTCATTCCACTTGATGAAGGTAGAAGGACCAATCACCATCCCTAATAGTCAAAATAATACTGGGGATGACCCTTTACAATACTCTTTTCCAAATCTTGGAATGCATAGATATTCTTTCATTGTATTCAGATATCATAAAAGTACTTAAGTTATATTTGGAATAGGCTGATCTTAAACCACTAAAATAGCACATAACATGCTTCTAGGTAAATATCAATATCAATCAATTGTATTACCAATGAGGAAATGACTCTGAACAAATCCTTGGATATGGCTGCTCACTATGTATCGGCTCAACTCTGTCTTGACTCTGACAGCTTGCAACTGTGTTTGCATTACAGGGATAATGACGCCACTGCCACTGACGGTCAAAACCAGTTGGAGTTAAACGACAACCAACCAGTGATGACCACCACAAGAGAGTTGTGTTCATTAGGGCACACAACGGAAAATGTTTTGCAACTTGGAAACAGAAATTCGCATTTCTTATATTTTTAATTTTTTTATTTACTCTTTTTTCTCCCCAATTTCTTGGTATCCAATTGGTAGTTACAGTCTTGTCTCATCGCTGCAAGTGTGTTTTGAGACGCATACAGATAACACTCACGTGTCATGATCAACTTGATACGGATTGACGAAGACAAGTGTCCTTAGGAATGAAGTATGCATTGAGTGTGACGTTTTCTGTGGTACTAAAGGGAGGAAAAGGAGGACAAAAGAGACCAACTGAGTGAATAGCAACATTCCATTCCCAGAACTAACACTTTGATCTGCACATACTTGCAGACAGGCACCATGCAGAAATATACATTACAAGTTGTTACTGTGAGTGTTATCAGAGCCTCACCCGTGTGGTATGGTGAAGAGGACGTAGGATACGTGATGGAACACCTTGTTTATGAAGGCGTCGGGTAAAAGGCATCTTGGTCTTATCCACAAACCGTGGGAGTCTGGCAGGGCCAATGTGGTCGCCTAAACCATACAAAGGCAACATACTAAATGTCTCGGGTGAAGACAACAAGATACTGTACCTGAAAGTGAAAATGCAGAGAAAAGGATCAGATACATTGCCAAGTCGATCAGAAAAAGTGAGACCCAAGAAAAAAGAAAGACTGTTGGATTATTGCCATCTATCCTGGAGTTCCCATCTTCAAATAAAGGGATGATTTGTGTGATTGTGATTCACGTACGGTGCAATACCCCTGTGTGTGATCCCCTTTGTGTCTGTCTGAGTAGACTGTCCAAGTATCCAAAATCTCTCTCTCTCTCTCTCTCTCTCTCTCTCTCTCTCTCTCTCTCTCTCTCTCTCTCTCTCTCTCTCTCTCTCTCTCTCTCTCTCTCTCTCTCTCTCTCTCTCTCTCTCTCTCTCTCTCTCTCTCTCTCTCTCTCTCTCTCTCTCTCTCTCTCTCTCTCTCTCTCTCTCTCTCTCTCTCTCTCTCTCTCTCTCTCTCTCTCTCTCTCTCTCTCTCTCTCTCTCTCTGTGAATGCATCGTGCCTACTGAACAGACTGCACCAGTTTTCTCAGCCCACATCAAAACTAGCTTGGGCTTTAGCAAATTAGAGTGACCTTTTGCGTGTCACCCTGGCAAGCAATGGTCTCTAGCCATTGAGGACAGGACAGAAGGGAGGGGGGGGGGGGGGGATCTGTCTATGAAAGATTAGATCATTGTATGGAACTGCACGGACGGCCCATCTACACCATCAAACTGTCAAACTGGGCGGTACTGCAGGAATCTCTGCTCATTAGGACATGCTGTTTGTCAGGAATGACCGTTCATTCCTAAAACAGCTGAACTCCCATCCATTTTTTTATAAAACAAAGGAATGATTCTTAGCAGGTAAAGTAGCAGGTAAAGCAGACACCCAAGCAGACGTACAAAGAGACAAGGTATGAGGAGACAATAAGACCATATAGCGCTATAAGGGCATAAGGTATTCAAGTTTTCTAGAAGGAGTGCTGTTCAGTCAGGAGGAGTGAGGAGGTGTTGTTCCTATACAGGAGGATATCCTGGTGTGTTTTGACCTGGATGTCAGGAAACTTGATGTGGTAAAAGAGGCTCCACTGCAAACCAGCTATGATGGTATCGAGTCCTGAAATGTAAAAGTGTACTAAAAACTGTAACATCATTTACAATCCTCTTTATTACCATCATCGTATCTATGGTATGATGAGCGCCAACTAAACGAGATTTCCGCAGTGCTGGTCTGTTCAAAGGCATTCTTCAACCCATCCCTGCCAGGCATGGAGATCCTCCAGAAGAAAAAATGAACTCATCTGGATTTGAGGGAGTTGGACAGCACTGCTGTGTCCTCATCCTCCTGCCGCTCCTCACAGAGTGCAACCAGAGCATCTGTGATGTCACGGATACAGTCCTGGAAACACACATATCATCAAAACGTTACTTCACACTCTACTTAATGCCTGCAGCTATTACGATTCAGATGAAATGCGCAGGACGAGTCCTAACCTTGCCACGCCAGGTTATATCCGGGTCCTATATACATCCATTACATTTCCATATACACTCACAATCAAATGTAATCCTTTCAAAACTTTAGCACACGACCCACTAATCAAATGTACCCTCAAACTGTGAGAGTGAGACTGTAAAATGGCAGCATCTTCTAGAAAACATGTGAGCTTCCACCAGATTAATAATTCCTAATTAAAGAGTATGCGCGGGCGTTTTAGACACTGTGCACAAGAACAAAGCCTCGTTCGGTATATGTTAGCCTGGTCTGTCCTGTCCTAGAGTATAGGTCTCTTATACTGTAGCTTCGATTTCAGCTTCCAACTATTTCCATTTTTCACATATACAACCCGAAGAGGCAAGATCACAAGCAAAAATATGCTTTCCAAAAAGTAACCTTGCCTTTTCCACATGTACCTCTCCTCAAACTATCTCTCCCTCCCTCTCTCCCATCTCTTCCTTTCTTTTACCCCTACATTAGTCCTTTACTCTCTGTGTATCCCCCCCAGCAAAATCTATCCCTCTGAAACAAATCCCTCAATGGCTGACTGGTTTTCTGTGCCTGTGTACCAGCATCTGATAGCACTGATCATATCTAATCTAACGGTTTACTAATCTACCAAGTTCAGCCTCAAAGTCACACATGAAAGCTGAGATGTCTCTCCAGGTTGAGATGTCTGCAAAAACTATCCTCGTCAACTCGTTTTTTCACTGTATACACATGATAGATTATACGCCTCTAGCCAATAGTTTCAATAGCATATCTATCAACATTTCCTACCCCTGCCTCCAGCTGTAACAGTAGAATGGCTAAATCCCGTTGGATATGTTACCATACATAAATATTGCGATATATCATACTGTCTGTGTTCAGGGTCTGTTCATCCCCCAAAAAGTTGATTTTAATTATTAACAAGTATACTTAAATATACAAAATATTAAAATAATATACTTTAAATATGAGAGGTATTTTTGTAGTATATCTTAAGTATACTATACATTTCATATCTTTACACTTCAACACACTTATTAAAAGTTAACTTTATATTGATAGTTGTTTCAGTCTTTTAGTATACTATAAATATACTATCATCTACCTTTACTACACTTATTAAACGTGAACTTTAAATTAATAGTTTTTCAGGCTTTAAGTTCACTATCATTAAATTATTGGGAGAAAACTGAGGATGGATCAACAACATTGTTGTGATAAAGTAATACTGCAAAAAAAACTTTTGGGGCCTAAATACAAAGCTATATGTTTGGGGCAAATCCAATACAACACATCACTGAGTAACCGCCTCCTTATTTCAAGCATAGTGGTGGCTGCATGAAAATCTATGGTAAGATTTGAAAATTGATGTATAGCCATGAACACCAACATATTGACAAAGCTTGAATAATTAGGAAAAAAATAATGGGCTAATGTTTCATAATCCAGGTGTGTAAAACTCTTAGAGACTTACCCAAAAAGACGCTGTAATTGCTGCCAACGGTGTTTCTAGCATATTGGCTCATGGAGCTGAAAACTTATGCAACGACTATATTTTAGTTATTTCATTTCTATCAATCTTTTGAAAACAAATAAATACAAATCTTCCACTTTGACATTATAGCATTTTGTGTAGATTGTTGTCAAAAAATTACCAATTACAATTACAAATCCATTTTAATCTCACTTTGTAACAACAAAGTGTGAATAAATCCAAGGGGTATGAGTACTTTTACAAGCACTGTAGTTTCAGTGCCAATAATGAGTTTTGATGTACTTTCTGAAATTCTGTTCAGAAATGTGCAAAGTTGACAATGATAACGATTGTTTATTGCACAGTGGAGGAGCATGCTTCCTGAGAGTATAGATTTTCATATTACAAAAAAATATACTTAAGTATACTTTCAAAAAGTATATTTAGCTTAAATGTCCACAAAATATATTTAAAGTATACTTTCAAAAACGCATTAACACAGAAATGTGCATATCCCCCAGCATCCTTTTCTGTAGAAGTTTAGATTTATAATATGATATTGTTCCTCACATTTATCTCATTCAAATGTAACACATTGCACATTTTATTTAAATGTTAATGTATTACCATTATGCGAACAACTAAAGTGTGAAATGTGAATGGTGCACAGTTCTCAAAAGGGTTACAAAGCAGTTGTGTGCTCCAGCCACAGAGAGAAGATGCCTTGGTCAATCAAGGTAACCTTTACATGGCTAATTACAATAGCTAATGTGGTTAATGAGTAGCAGTGTATTTGTACAAGTAAATTATAAATACACTTTTTTGGTATATTTATAATTTTGGTATATTTATAATTTATGAGAAATATAAATAAAATATCCTTAAGGTGTATTCAACGTATATTTGTTTTGCTCTTTATCTAATATACTAAAAATATACTTAAGTACAAAAAAGTGTCCCAATTTAGATATCTTTACATGTATTTAATATACTTAAATGCCAATAAAATAAAAAATAAACTGGACATTAAATGTATTAAAAATTGTTCCAATTTAGATAATTTAAATATACTCATGAAGTATGATTTAAGCATATTTACATTTTAAAAATTCCCCGCTTGGGATTAGGCACCAAACAGAAGAAAACTGACTGGAACAGGGAGTGACTATAGGGAGTGACCCAAAATGAAGCACTCGTGTTTTTTTTCTGTTTTAAACTATTTCTGTGGCGTGCTCTAATTTGCATGACCCAGGTGTGGTTCATACCTTTTCAAATGTCTACAGGTGCTCCTCGATGTTGTGTTCCACATTCTCTTGATGTGCTCGACCATCTTCCTCAGAGACGGGCTCGGCAGGTAGCGGAACACAGGAAAGAAGTCGGCCAGGATTCCTGCAGCGAAGATCCACAACACCTCGTTGTTGATGTGCACAATAGTGAGGAACTCGGTGTCATTGTAGTCATTCCTCTTCCCGAAACACAGGGCACACACCACATTTGCCACCAACGTGACCAGCGGGAGCACAGGGTCCAGAACTAACCCCTCGCTCCCCTCTGAGCGCTCCCAAATGACCACCACCATACCAGCCGCTTCGGCACACATGTGCTCCTTTAGCAGACAGATGGTGCCAGGGTCCCGCGGCTCTGCCTGCAAGAAGGAGCGCAGGGTGTTCTTGCACAGCTTCCTGTGGAGCGCACAGGCAGCGCCGTACTCACTGAAGGTCATGCTGGTGCCATTGGCCCACGGCAGAGAAGGTGAAGAGGTCAGGGTGTCTGGCAAAAGCCTCCCCATGCCGTACCAGCACCTGTTTAATGGTGGCATAGCCTTGCAGCACCACCACCACAAGGGAGCCCACATGCATTTGGAAGACATCTCCGTACTGCAGACGGAGACACGTCAGTGATAGGTGGATCTGGAACAGGTTACCCACCAGGGCAACGGGGTCGGCCCTGAAGGGCAGAGTGCCTTTTGGGGCCGCTCCCGCCTTCTCGCTTTCAGCCGCTGAGAGCAACTAGGAGCAGGGTGAGGGTACAGAGAGCCAAGGTGACTCCAGAGAAGATTATACAGGAGCCATACTTTGGGAATATCCCAAACGTCAGCCTCATATTGCAGTCTCAGAGCGCCCCAGCCAGGATACTGTATGTTACTCACTGAATTCCAGGAGTGGAAGTTCTCTAAAGTTGGAGACTGGTCTAATGAGTGCAGTTTGACCTCCAGCTAAGCAAATTGCCGCAGGGTCTGATGACTGGATACACTCTGCGAGAAGACTGGCACTAGGCAGGTCCAAGTACCATGAGAGGCAGTGACATATCAGCCTGTTTTAGCATAGACTGCAAACCAGCGGGCGGTCGATTGAACAGCTTCATAGAGCTTGATCTAGCATTCCATTTTCATCTTGTTCTTTGCGTTGTTTTAACAGGATGAGACATTATTGTGCGTGCTCAATATGCGTATCAAGTGCTAACTGTGTGGTCCACGGTAGCTTAATTCTCTCATCATTTTGTGTACAAGCGGCTGCAGACCGCACACATCTGGCAGTGGCCAAACATACACAATCATTGTAAATTCGTGTTTGGATTTCCTCACTCTAAAAATGTATGGACTCTCTGACTAACTGCAATCTAGCCTGCCCAACATGAAGAGAGAAAATAACATGATTAATCTAAACATCAAACTTTTGATATTTCAATTCATAACAATTTAATTCCAGAAAACAAAAAATGAATGTAATTTGACAAACAAATTAATATTTTATAGCACACCATGGAACAGAGGCCACAGGTGTTAATGAAATTCATTAAGTCACATACTATACTACTGTACATGCCACAAGATGGCAGACTCAAAGTACGTATTGACTAGCACTTGCATTTCACCACTCCACACTAGCTTTCCCCTCGTTTGGCTGCTTGCAAGCTAGCAAGCATGTTAGGTACTGCTAGGTATCCCCAATCAATCCAGTAGGGTCTGCAAGCTATAGTGAGCTTTGATTGGTCAATAGCGCAGCAATGTCACAGTGTATTTGCATAAAGTTCTGCTTTCCCCAACTTTGGTCACGCCCTGTTCACGTCCCTCGCCCGTGCTCACGTCCCTCGCCCGTGCTCACGTCCCTCGCCCGTGCTCACGTCCCTCGCCCGTGCTCACATTGCCCAACAGTCCCCCTGCACACTTCACTTCTTCCATTGTAAATTAATGCTTTCCCAAGTTTCATCGCCCATGTCGTCTTCAGTTAATATGTTCTGTAAGTCAGTGAGATTCAGCTGTGTAGTAGTAGGCAATGACAGAGCCAGTAGTTTGAACCCCTGGTTGGTTTCGAGCCTACATGGCCCTAAGAGCTGCTCCAGCTCATGGTACTGATATGTACTTACTGACAACATGTAACTAATCCCGTGACACTGAGCAAGTGTGCAAAGTGAGTGTTGAAATCCATCGTTTTGGATTCAAAAAAAGATTTAGACGCGGTCTCTGCCAAAATTGCGTCAAGGGAGCCGCAGAACAACCCAGGAAGTTGAGCTTACATAACCTGCTCCACTGGGGGTGTAGCAAAAGAGGAGATGCTATAATGCCATTGCTGACCTGCGAAAAAAGACTAACCAAAATCAAAACTGATCCTTACCTTAACCCTAACCAAACCCTTAACCCTATCCCTATCCCTGACCCTTACCCTTACCCTATACCCCTAACTGTGGAAAAGATCCCTGTTGATTGACAATGTTCTGTGTGTTGTGTAATACACAGGCACAGACACATGCATACAAACACATGATAACATACGCACTATACACACAGGTACACATGGATTTTGTGTTGTAGATATGTGGCAGTAGAGTAGTGGCCTGGGGGCACACACTTAATCTGTTGTGAAATCTGTTGTAATGTTTAACTGCCTTAATTTGCTGAACCACAGGTAGAGTAGCTGCTACCTTGGCAAATACAAATATCTATGCTATGTGTTTTGTTTATCATACCTGCTTTTCATTGCTCTTGTAAACGGTTGTTTCCTCCTTCAGAAGTAAAACAAGAGAAATTAAATATTAACTTAGCTGGCGGATCTGTATAATGTCAACCTAAACAACAAGCTGAAAGACTAAATGGGTTAAAATGTCAAGAGTTACCATGAAAAGAGTGGGTCTGGGATCAAATGATTCAGTGACAGCGACATATATGACCCTGGACTGAGTCTTGCAGCATAGAAACAACTTTGTAGGGGTCAATACATTTTTAATTAGGGCAAATCAAGCCTTAAATGTTTGTGGAAAGTATAAACTTTAGAAGCCCTTTTAAACCTTGAATACACTAAGTTTCTATGTCCAACTGTACAGGACATTTCCTGCAACAACAGAGTGATCAAATTAAGATCCTACATCTGTATGTTCCTCTGGTAAGTCTCAGGATCCTTGGAGTTGGAATATAATGTGTTGACCTTGAACCAAAGTTTTTGGTTAAGAAACAATAAGGAATTATCTTAGACAAACATACACTCACTACCTTTCAAAAGTTAAGGGTCAATTAGAAATGCCATTGTTTTGAAAGAATTTTTTTTTTTTTGCCCATTTAAATAACATGAAATTGATCAGAAATACAGTGTAGACATTGTTAGTGTTGTAAATGACTATTGTAGCTGGAAACTGCAGATTTTTAATGGTATATCTACATACATATATCTAAGGACAGTTTTATTGCTTCTTTAATCAGACAACAGTTTTCAGCTGTGCTAACATAATTGCAAAAGGGTTTTTTAATGATCAATTACCCTTTTAAAATGATAAACATGGATTAGCTAACACAACGTGCCATTGGAACACAGGAGTGATGGTTGCTGATAATGGGCCTCTGTACGCCTATGTAGATATTCTATTAAAAATCAGCCGTTTGCAGTTACAATAGTCATTTACAACATTAACACTGTCTACACTGTATTTCTGATCAATTTGATGTTATTTGAACGGACAAAAAAAATAGCTTTTCTTTCAAAAACAAGGACATTTATAAGTGACCCCAAACTCTTGAACGGTAGTGTATATAATATCATACAAGGAAGCCAGCGTTCACAAGATAATGCAAAGAGGAAGACTTGTACAGGATTGACTCTTTTCTATTTCATGATAGAGTATCAACATTGAAAGCAGGCCACCAATCCAGACTCAGCATTTTGTCTCTATGCTGCATGTTTACTTTATTTGTAACTCTGACTTGCCCTGCTTTCTCTATGTTTCTGGCGTCAGTGCAAATCCTCTCTCTCCATATCCCTCCATATCCCTCTCTTCCTCTCTCCAATGGGTCGTCGGTTCCACTCAGGCTCAATTGTGGGACACCCGGTGCTGTCAGGCTGCGACGCCTCCTTTGACCGACCTAGGCCCAGTCCCAGTCCCAGTCCAGGCTGAGTGATCCGGCAGTCCCGCCACTCCTCCTCCCTCCAGTCATTAGCACAGCCACTGGGGCAACACGTGTCATGGAACCATGGCGACAACCAACACAGACTAGACTCACTGGAGACACCACCAAGGAACCTCCCAGGACCCTACCATACACACAGGCACGCACACACAAACACATACATTACAACACACAGCAAATACAGATGCACACATACTCACACACACATGCATGCCCGCATAACATACGTAGAGCTGATTAAATGTCTATTGGGTTGGGATGCGGTCATTAGTTGCAAATAGCACTGATGAGGCTTTTGTTCCTTCTTTCTGGCATACATATGTTCAGTTTTATAAGACACCATCGAGCCTAATTTCATTGACAAGGATATCATCCTCATCCTCATCGCCACTGCAATTGGCTCAAAGAATCAGCCTACTAAGTGAGTCCACAATGTGCGCTGAGTTTGCGACAAAGAGAAAAATGCATCAGCGTACGGCTCTTTTTCACGGCACATTACAACACTCCAAAACGCAGCTCCGCTGTGCTTTTCATTATTTAACTAGGGTTAATTACGAAGGTTATGTTGTCTAAGCCCAGGGGTCATTTTCAAAGGACTTTGCGTCTTTCCAGACAGGCTACACCAAAATAGAGCCGCACCAGACACAGTTATGCGATGGTATTGTTCCTGGGAGACAGCGGGCCAGCAGGGGGCCCTTATCAAAGCTAAAATCTTCCCAATTATTACGTTCACCGCCTCCAAATCGGGCGTGCAATATCCCAAAGTGGTGTAAAACTAGTCCCTTTTTTAAATTTCCCTTTCAGCAGAGATAAGTGGTTTGGACCAATGCAAAGGTGACGGGGAAAGACAAGAGGTGGCTCTCACATCAAAAAAATGACATGCTGCATTTCACGGTCATGGAAGCTGAGCGGTATGCGTGCTTGCCTCGCGGCCAGTGTACAACAAGCGTGGTGTGTAAAGTGGAAATTAGGGATTGGTTCTGTTTGAACAGTGATTAAGTGTATGGGCCCAAAGGCGTGGGTCCCTGGTGGGTGCGACAGCTACGTGGTTCTCTGTTGGTCCCAGTAAGAAGTGGGTATTTTTTTTACCAGTGAGTGCAACTATATAAGAAGGGTGGTGGGTCTGCGTTGGGTACTTTTGCCTTTCTCAAATTTGGGGCTGCTGTGAAGAGAGTTGAAGACATGCCGGTGATTGGAGTTGAGAACGTTCAATCTGCAGGTGCACCATCTGCATGCACAGGTAAGACAGCCAAACTCAGGTCCATTGCGTCCAGTCATTTATTTGTTTCTCACAGTCTGCTAATGCCATACGTCACAAGTCAAGGTTAATTAAGTGATAATACATGTACATTATTCTTGTGTAAATAACCTGTTTTTCTTGACATACCATAATTATGTTTGGTATAAAGTTTGGATTTAGAAACTATTTGGATTTCATTTTAAAATTAAACTAAAAATACTTTTCACATCAAGTGAAGACAGAAAAATAACTTTAACTTTTTTCTTCGGGAGTACATGAAAATGGATACATTTTCTGTAAATGTGACTTGGATTTTATAAGAATGTCAGCCGATTACGAAAACGACTGCTGTGAAATATTATCCATGAACTATAATAGGCTAATACATTTTGAATTCTGTGTCTTTCTCAAGTAGTGCTTCAAAATGCAGAATCAGTTACAAATCAGTCACAATCAGAGTAGTGTTCATGAAAACACAATGTCAATACGATACATCGTTTCTAAAGTATTTTTTCCCAAGTAAACTTTTTTAAGACACCATTTTAACTAATTGTTAAATTGAACATGTTACACACATGACTAGCAATGAAATCCTGGGTCACTTAAAATAGTCCAGTTTTCTTGTCGTAAAAAAATTTGGGTCACAAAAAAACCAGCTCTATCAACATATTTGCCAACTACTGTCCGACAAGAAACATTTGTCATTCGTGTCCAATAACTAAACAGTTTTGTGTTCATTAGGAGACACAACAGGTAGTCCCCTCCCTGTTTCAGTCCATGTGATGCCAAAAGTGACATGATAATGATGTTTGAAAAAGTGGACTGAAAACATTTTTAAAACCCTTTGCAATGGAAAACAAAAATCAGCATTTTTTCCAGGGAGTTCCTCCATGTTTCACTCTGTTTTGTTTAATTTAGTGCCTAATAAACATGACCCTGCTGTCCTCAGGTTCCCTCTGTAGCCTAATGAGATGAGATCAGGGCTCTGGAGCCAGCACCGCCAGCCCCGACTTTATGGTGCCAGTCGCGACCTCTGACCCCTTAGTGTGAGGCAGTAGCAGATGCCAATATCTAATTTGGCACAATTTTCATATGGTATATTCTGTAGGGAAGACAATTACATAGGGATGACAACGTTTGCACACTTGCTCTTGCGAGTACTATGTGCGCTCACACGGGCACACACATTGCTTGTATTGCTTTTAGTAGATTTTACTGTGTTATTTTTACTTTTGTGTGTTGCCTTTCTCTTTTCGTAGTTTGGAAACTTGATTGGTCGGTTTGATTTACTTAAATGTCCACCAACCACGTCTCTTTGATAGAACCCGTCACTGTGAAGTTCTCACAGGTTCTCACCATCCCTCCAATCAGGTTGAACAATGCAAATCACCCCCTTCCACAGGTTTGCCTATTGTCCAATCAGTGCCTCTCAATGAGAGGAAGGGGCAGGAGACGGTAGGTGGGATGGGAGAGGGGCATGTGTTCAGCCCAGTGTCATACAATTTCACCTTTCGCTGTCCCAGTAGGAAAACAGGGCAACATGAGCTCCGAGCCAGGAAACTGCCAGAACCACCAGGACCATGATCCGGACCACGGAGACGCCGGGCCAGCCAAACAGACCATGCCCATGCCCGTCCCTAACCTGGAGGTCCAGTACACTAAGGTCAGCTGGAACAATCTTTATAGCTAATGTAGTATGTCATTATGTTTGTGTAGGTTATGTATTCTCTTTTGCTTTTTGTTTTAAGTGTTGAATTTTGTGGAGTACTTTGCTGCTAAAATCATCTATGCATCATTAGTTTTAGGAGTATTTTGTAGTATATTGGGTGGTGAAAAAGCTTTTGCTACAGTGAATATCACACAGTATGTTGTGAAGTCCAGTCTTTTTCCAGATGTCCCCTCTCTAAATCTTCAGCTACAAAATGCTGTCTAAACATCTCCATGCGCTGATGCATTTGATTTATAATGGCATATTTCATTAATAGTTCTTCATGAATACTTTGTGTGTGTGTGTGTGTGTGCGTGCGTGCGTGTGTGTGTGTCTGTCTATTGGAGATGTAGTAGAATAATTGTGGTATTTACATCCCTTTGGCAAGACGGTTCCCAGGAGCAGAGGAAGTCAGTAAACTGTTTACTATGATCTTATCAGAAAGTTTATTACAGTAGAGTTACCACAATTTATTACTTTAATATATTGACTTACCAACAACACTCAGATGCATCTAATCAAGTGAAAGGATTTAATCCAAGGTTAATCTTCCTTATACATTAAACAGAGATCTGGTCAGGACAAAGCTATAAAACATGCTCTACTGAGGATAAAAATCTAACTCATTGTTATGGAGTCTGTTCCCTGAAATGGAAAACTATGCTCTCTGCCAGAGGCCCGTGGTCATGGATGACAGGAGGGAAGGGCGTTCATTAGCCTGGTCCCAGATCTGTTTTCTCTATATAGCCAACTCCCATGGTCACTGTTTTGTTATGTTTTGGCATGTCAATTCCCATAGTTGTCAAGACAACGCAAACAGATCTAGGATCAGGATAGGAGTTCATTGACACAGGAGTGTTTGTGTGTAGTGTACAGTATACACTGAGTGTACAAAACATTAAGGACACCTGCTCTTTCCGTGACATAGACTGACCAGGTGAATCCAGGTGAAAGCTATGATCACTTACTTATGTCACTTGTTAAATCCACTTCGATCAGTGAAGATGACGGGGAGGAGAACAGCATAAAGAATGATTTTTAAGAGTGACATGGGTCGTGTATGCGTGCCATTCAGAGGGTGAATGGGCAAAGGGGAGATGCAACTCAATATTAGGAAGGAGTCCTTCTTGTTTTGTACACTCAGTGTACAGCACCAGCTTGGGGTTTGTTGGGTCTGTGTGCAAGGCCTTTTCATTAGTGAGGTTTTTACTAACGTCATCTGTTTTGCTGTTGTGTCTTTCTGTGATTTGGGGAGATCAGATATTCATTGATAACGAGTGGCATGAGTCCTGCAGCGGACGGAAGATGCCAGTTCACAACCCTGCCACTGGAGACCTGCTGTGTGAGGTAGAGGAGGCAGACACCGTGAGTGACATTGTCAATTAGTCAAACAATCAATCAATACATTTTTTTTGTGTATGGTTCTTTGAGTACGGTTGAGAAAGAGAGAGAGAGAAAAAGGGGGGGTGTTTGTGCGCTTGTGTCTATTTGTGTGCCTGTGTGACCTTCGTAAGTGTGCCTGTCTGTGTGGATGTGTGTGCCTAACTTTCCTTTCATACCTAGGAGGATGTGGACAAGGCGGTCCAGAGTGCTAGGGCAGCCTTCCAGCTGGGGTCTCCATGGCGATGCATGGATGCGTCCGACAGAGGGCTGCTGCTCAACAGGCTGGCTGACCTGGTGGAGAGGGATCGCCTCCGACTGGCTGTGAGGACCACACACACACACACACACACACACACAGTCTAACACTGCAAGTGCTCAACAACCATATGTCCCACATGTCCCATACCTGGGCTCAATATTTGTTATGGAGTTGCTAGATGTTGCTGAGGAGTTCTGTTTAATATATATGTACTCAGACGTTGGAGGCTCTTGACTCAGGGAAGATCTTCCTCATGGCATACTTTGTGGATCTAATGGCCACTGTTAAAACCCTGCGTTATTATGGAGGATGGGCCGACAAGATACAAGGCAAAACCATTCCTGTAGGTGAGTTAATCCCCAAACACTTTAATTTGACCATCTCCCAAATATGAGATCATATCCACCCGATTGACATGAATATATTGTATATATATATCTATTGTATTAAATTATGTGTATCAACAATTGTATTTACATACCGTACCAGTCAAAAGTTTGGACACACCTACTCATTCAAGGGTGTTTCTTTATTTTTACTATTTTCTACATTGTAGAACAATAGTGAAGACATAAAAACTATGAAATAACACATATGGAGTCATGTTATAACCAAACAAGTGTTAAACAAATCAAAATATATTTTAGATTTGAGTTTCTTCAAAGTAGCCACCAGAAACTAAGAGTGTGCAAAGCTGTCATCAAGGCAAAGGGTGGCTACTTTGAAAAAACTTGTTTAACACTTTTTTTGTTACTACATGATTCCATGTGTTATTTCATGGCTTTAATGTTTTCACTATTATTCTACAGTGTACAAAATAGTAAAAATAAAGAAAAATCCTTGAATGAGTAGGTGTGTCCAAACCTTTGACTGGTACTGTAACAATTATGAAATAGTTTCAAAGGCCAGAACAGCAGTCTTACTGCCCAAATTCCTTTACATGCCATTGTCTTCAGATGGAGAGTATTTTACCTACACACGACACGAGCCCATTGGGGTGTGTGGACAAATAATTCCAGTAAGTAAATCCCCTTTGTGTGTGTGTGTGTGTGTGTGTGTGTGTGTGTGTGTGTGTGTGTGTGTGTGTGTGTGTGTGTGTGCGTGCGTGCGTGCGTGCACGTGTGTCCTTAGCTCTCATATAACCCATACCTTTGCTCC
Source organism: Oncorhynchus mykiss (assembly GCF_013265735.2). Classification (NCBI taxonomy): domain Eukaryota; kingdom Metazoa; phylum Chordata; class Actinopteri; order Salmoniformes; family Salmonidae; genus Oncorhynchus; species Oncorhynchus mykiss. The sequence continues at coordinate 48,046,801 of NC_048575.1, forward strand.
TCTGAACTCAGTGGAATTTCCCTGTGATGATGTTTGCCTGGAAGGTCGCTCCAGCTCTGTGCTGTGGGAACACTGTAATCATCAAACCAGCTGAACAGACACCACTAACAGCCCTGCACATGGCCTGCCTTATCAAAGAGGTAGACTACACACATGTGAACATCCACCTCTAATACGTCAGAGGTATTCTCACAACACATTAGCCGCACACTGTTGTGCTTAACTCAACGACTATTACTCACCCTCAACCTCAAGGATGAAGTGTGTTTTTTCCCCCCGTTTTAATCTGGCCCCGCTCTTTACCCTTATGTGAAATCACCCTGTTAATCACCCTGTCATCTCAGATTTTCAAAATATGCTTTACAGCCGAAGCTAGACAAGCATTTGTGTAAGTTTATCGATAGCCTAGCATAGCATTTTGTCCAGCTAGCAGCAGGTAACTTGGTCACGGAAATCAGAAAAGCAATCGTTTACCTTTGATGAGCTTCTGTTGTTTTCACTCACGAGACTCCCAGTTAGATAGCAAATGTTCTTTTTTTCCAAAAATATTGTTTTTGTAGGCGAAATAGCTCCGTTTGTTCTTCACATTTGGCTGAGAAATCGCCCGGAAATTGCAGTCACAAAAACACCGAAAAATATTCCAAATTAGCTCCATAATAACGACAGAAACATGGCAAACGTTGTTTATAATCAATCCTCAAGGTGTTTTTCAAATATCTATTCGATAATATATCCGTCGGGACAGTTCCTTTTTCTCTAGGACCGATTGGAATAATGGCTACCTCTGTATTTTACGTGAGAGTCACTATGGGAGCCATCAGGTGACCACTTGCGCAATGTAGCCGCTTACGGGTATTCTTCAACATAAATGCGTAAAACTACGTCAGACACCTTCGGAAATATGGAGAAAGAGTAATCTGGTTGATAGCCCATTCACTGCTCAATAGGGACGCATTGGAACGCAGAGCTTTCAAAACATGAGGCACTTCCGGATTGGATTTTTCTCAGTCTTTCGCCTGCAACATCAGTTCTGTTATACTCACAGACAATATTTTTACAGTTTTGGAAATTTTAGAGTGTTTTCTATCCTAAGCTGTCAATTATATGCATATTCTAGCATCTTGTCCTGACAAAATATCCTGTTTACTACGTTTACCCGTTATTTTTCCAAAAATTAAAATACTGCCCCCTAGTCACAAAAGGTTTTAAACACTTTGAAATTTGACATTTGGAAGAACTTCGTAATTTGACGATTTAGAAACATGGATGAACATCTAATTCTGAAGTGAGACTATGAGAGCTGGTAGAACTAGCTAATGGCATAATGTTGTTGAGGCACGTCCATAATTAATGATTCCAAAATCAGACATTTTAAAAATATAGACCTGAGTTAATAAGATCATGTTGTGTTGGTCTCTTTCATTCTGTCTCTGTGTGTGTGTGTGTGTGTGTGTGTGTGTGTGTGTGTGTGTGTGTGTGTGTGTGTGTGTGTGTGTGTGTGTGTGTGTGTGTGTGTGTGTGGTGTGTGTGTGTGTGTGTGTGTGTGTGTGTGTATCCAGGCTGGTTTTCCCCCGGGCGTGGTGAACGTGCTGCCAGGATACGGTCCAACAGCAGGCAGTGCCATTGCTCATCATATGGACATTGACAAAATAGCATTCACTGGATCAACTGCTGTACGTATTCAGAGAATGACCCATTCACTTTCAATCATGACACATGTCACTGATCACCCAAACCTTAATTCACAATATCCTTTCTGTTTGGTCCAGATTCTGACGTAATCTGCTATCTCCTAAACCAATAGCCCAGTGCCCTCCCCATTTGGTGTGAATGGTTACCAGATAGGATGGGGGGTTTGGTATTAGTTATGTTGTAAATTGAGCATTTTTTCCTGTGGTGGTTTCCAGGTAGGGAAACTCATCCAGAAGGCTGCTGGTGACAGCAACCTGAAACGTGTCACTCTGGAGCTGGGCGGCAAGAACCCCAATATTGTCTTCGCAGACTGTGACTGTAAGTGTGAGTGTGTGCGTGTGTGTGTTTGTGCATACGTATGTTTGTCTGTGTGTGTTTCTGTGTATATGTTTTTGGGATGCGTTGAGTTTGTGTCTGTGTATACAAGTAAGTGTTCATGAACATAACATGAGTGTGTATGTGTGTTGTAGTGGAGTATGCAGTGGAACAGGCCCACAGTGGTCTCTTCTTCAACCAGGGCCAGTGCTGTCTGGCTGGCTCCAGGGTGTTTGTGGAGGACTCCATCTATGAGGAGTTTGTTTGTCGTAGCGCGGAAAAGGCCCGTAACAAGGTCCTGGGAAACCCACTGGTACCAGGAGTGGACCAGGGACCACAGGTAAGGTATAGTGGTAGAACACACTGTTATTCCTCAAATGGATAACAACAGCAGTACAGTCGAGTGAGTTCAGGACAGTCGAGTGAGTTTTAATATCAAAGTCGCAAGATGTGAGGCTTTCATATTAACACTTTTAGAATGACAGTCAAAGCTTGTGTGGTGATGATTTGTCGGATGTTCTCCTTGTTGGTGCAGATAGATCAGAAGCAGTTTGATAAGATCCTGGAGCTAATCGAGAGTGGGAAGAAGGAAGGGGCCACACTGGAGTGTGGGGGTGGGCCCTGGAACCGGAACAGCCTCTTCATCCAGCCCACTGTCTTCTCTAACGTCACCGACGACATGCGTATTGCCAGAGAAGAGGTAAACACACACACACATACATACGTGCATGCATGAGAATGCACAAATTCTGTCTCACTCTCTTTCTCTCCCCCTCCTCTCTTTCTCTCTCTTCTCTCGCTCAGATCTTTGGACCGGTGCAGCAGATCATGCGTTTTCGCAGCGTGAATGAGGTAATTCAGAGGGCCAACGCCACCCATTACGGCCTGGCTGCCGGAGTTTTCACCAATGACATCGACAAAGCCCTCACCGTGTCCTCAGCTTTACAGGCCGGCATGGTGTGGTATGTATGGACACCGCCAAAAGCTTTTGACCATTTCGGGCAACATTTCCATCTGGCAAAAGAGCACAGATCTGTGCAAATTCTGTAAACCTCATTATAATCTGGCAGCGTGATTTCATATGAAACACCTCTTCAACACTGTAGATTATAAAGACGTGATTAGTTATGGATTATTCAATTTACTCTAATCTAGTTCAATAATCACATCCGTATAACGCACATTGTTGAAGGAATGTTTCGAATGAATTTACGCTGCCAGATTTTGTATTTCAAAGGTATTTGAACTGGGTCTTTGATTTCCTCTTTATCATAGGGTGAACTGCTACAATGCCATGAGTACCCAATGTCCCTTCGGAGGGTTTAAGATGTCCGGGAATGGGAGAGAACTGTGAGTGATTCCAGATTTCCAGATTTCTAGAATAAGACCAACATTAATTTATTCAATTAGTTTATCTTAGTTTCCTTATTGTTTGTACCATGTGTCTGGGTTTCAGAGGGGAGTATGCCCTCCAGGAGTACACAGAGGTCAAGGCTGTAACTATCAAAATCTCACAGAAGAACTCCTAAGATTTGCTGTACGGTACCATTCAAGTATTTCAGTGGGACTTCCACCGAAATTCTCTATGGACCGACTGGGAATTCTCAGCAACGACCCACAGACTATTGTATGCTATTAGACAAAACAGGGAGTCACTTTCTGTTTAAAACAGCTCTCACAGTGCTCAAGGTTGCCCAAAATTATCGTCACCATTTAGACGGGACAGCACCTAATCCGAAACAAGTTTGCATGCACAAACGGTTAACTTTGTCATCAATTGGAATCATTGGTTTATCATATAAACTGCATCCCACTGGTTATTCTGGTCCAATTCGACAGAAAGACAATGTTTTTGGTATAATCTATCATTTGTACACTGTATGTGATCTATTTGAACAGTCCAGTAGTTTGAGATCCGTTGGAATGCTAATTGTGTGGTTTATAGTACATACTGTCTTGTCGTTGTCATTGCCAATGGATAGTGACGGTGTATTTCTGTAAATGTGTGTGTGTGTGTTTGCTTTTGTAAATCTCCCATAAGTAAGCATATAAAACCTGATTTATCTGGCATAGAGATTCGTAGACATATGTTGTAACTCTTGTATTTTATTGGTTGTAATAGCAAAACGGTAGCTTTTTGTACCTTCCAGGTTGGTGAAAACAGCCCAATAACACAATAGCCATCCAACCCTTTTCTAACTAGCTAATGGTTTTGTGTCTGGAAACAGAGATGGTAGTTTCTATGTAATAACGCTGAATCCGTGCAGGAAAATGCCACATCACCCATTTCTCTTTGGTTCTACTATTATATCCATTCCGCGTAAACGTGTCATGTGGCCTTATTTTGTGTAAAGTGACACCAAATTGCCCCGGGCCGACCAATAGCTCAATAACTCGGTCTTTGAGCCGTCTTTTTCCTTTTTAGTTAAGTTAGAGCACGTCACCGAATGTCACTTGTCAAATCTTGTGCATATATTTTTTATCAATAAAGAAACCTCTGATTATGTACTGGGCTTTGTTTTGTCACTTGAACACTTTATGACACTTTACACTGAATAAGGCCACGTGACAATTTCATGGGGAATGGATTTAACAGTACAGAACTAAAGACGAACAGGTAATGTGGTTATTTTCCAGCACTGATTCGGCGTTCTTACATAGAAGCTTCCATCTTCCGATTAACAAACCATGGGCTAATTGGGATGACAAGAAAGGATTGGGGGGGGGGGAAACTACATTGGTAACTACTACTGTAGTTAAAACATAGTTATTACCCTGTTATTACCGAGTGTGAATGTAAAGTGCTGGAAGACAAAAAAAGTACTACAAATGCATCTCTTACAAACTATTAACATACGATTTCAGACTGAAATGAGTAGAAGTTTAGATTTCTGCTGAGACAAATATAAATAAATAAACATTCCCTAAATTGGTCACAGAAAATCTCCTCATGTTGGAATTTTGGATGCTGTTATGTCATGATTGCGAGGGTGTTACAAATACTACCTACAGGCTTTAGATCTTTGGCCAGATTCCCAAACTTTTTCCGATGGAAAACAAGGAACTTTTCTTATTTGAGTTTCGGTCTGTTTTCTTACGTTTGGTACCTAATGAACACAACCCTGCTCTTCCCCTGCTTGTCTACAGCCTGATTTGTCAGGGTGGTATTGACATCCTAGCACCCTGGTTTTCACCTGTTTAGCGTCTAGAGGGAGGTGTCCCCCTCCCTCTGCCCCTCGCCGGCCCTGGGGGTGGTCCTCTGGCGTTTCCAGACGGCCCCCTTGGGCCTGGGGGATGGGTCACAGCTGCTTTGGGGTTTGGTGCAGCCAACGATACATCCTTCTGAATATTAACCCCCTTGCCATTGGCTGCTGCTCCTGGACGTTTTGCCACTTTGGGAGGTTTGCTTCCCTTCTCGCGCACTATCTCTGAAAAGGCGAAAAACGAATATACCTATATACATGTAGCTCTGCTGAGGGGCGATATTATGATACAATTCACTCAAAACAAACTGTTTCTTAAATTATGTTCATTAAGTGGGTCCACCGTTTTTTGTGAATTCCCAAAAAACATCCAGCCACTAGGTGGCACTGAGTGGAGACGGTAGGTAGGTAGGTAGGTAGAGTTGGCTATGTGAACTGACCTAGTGGGGGCTTCTCCTCCGCAGCAGCAGGTGGGAGCAGAGAGCGGTTGGGCAGGAGGTCCTCCAGGTCCTGCATCACCTGGTTGGTGTTCTCCTTGTTGTTCCTCCTGTTCTTCTCTTCATCTCTAGCCTAACCACAACGCAGATAATACTGTTGCTGTTTCTGCAATCCCCACATCAGCATTGTGTGCATGCATTGACCAACACGTACTTAGTAGCATTACATTGTTTACAGTAAATCATTTAAGGCTTGAGAGACAGCAGTTTAGGTGATCATGCTCATTTACCATTTGCATCTTCTTCTTCAGTTCCAGGTTGGCATTTTGATAGTTTTTAGAGGTCGCATTCAGATAGTAGATGGCCAACCTGCCACAGGATCACAGAAAACTATTTAACCTGTTTTAAACATGGCATGTATTATGATGATTATGATATTTTACTATGACCATATCTGTGTTGCTGTAATGTGTGTGTGTGTGTGTGTGTGTGTGTGTGTGCGTGTGTGCGTGTGTGTGTGCATACACCATCAGCAGCACTGCTGGTAAGATCAGCCCAGGATTAGTTGCGTAGGTGAAGATATTCCCAATGAATGCTGGTAGGTCGTTCTCTATAGTCTCCATGACGACATTATACATTTGCTCCCTTCCGCTGGTAGACAAGAGATCAGCATTAGATGTGTGCCTAGTGTGTGTGTGTATGTGTGTCTGTGCGTGTGTATGAGAGACACCTGAAGGGGCCACAGTCGAAGGAGGGCGGCAGGGTCATTATGGTGTAAACCACAGGCAGAAGGCTGAGGAAGAGCACCAGGAGGAGGAGGCCCATGTAGAAGTTGTTGGATTTAGAGGCCTTGAAGACCCTCTCATGGGGAACGTTACAGCTCATCACTGCCCAGCACTGGTAATACATGGAGGTGAGGAGACGCAGGACGTTCAACCCTACCAGGCCAGGGGCGTAGAACGCACCCATCCTGAAACAAACACAAATACAGAAATGTGACTCTTATCGCAGATCAACACAACTTACAGGGTTTGTGGAAATGTGTTGATGGTTTATGGGGTGTCTCATATTTACTCACCAAATCATTCCTTGATTGAATATTAATCCAAGCACGTTGCCGCTGATGTCAAACTCTCCATACGACGGCTAGAATCACATACAAAAAAATATTGCAAATCATGTTAAATAATGTAAACGTAATTCTATTCTCTCTCCCTCTTTCTCTCCCATAGTAATTAACTTAACGGGGCAGTGTCCTGTGTCACTACGTGAAGGATCACCTATCTTGCCGGATGTCACTGTGTTGTATCACTGTTCATTTTGTCAGCATTTTTTTTGTTTTAGTCTTAGTCCTTTGACTAAAATAGCTTTTATTCTTAGTCCCATTTTAGCCCTTACATGCTTCGTAGTTTTAGTTTATCAGTCAATTAAAACTCTGGACAATTTTTGGGGGGCAAATAACAGCGATTCCCTTAAAATGGGGAATCTAAGCTTTCCAACAACGCCAGAATTATTACTGTACTCCTCATATTCAGCAAATAACAGTAGCATTTCCAATAGCCGACCACGAGAGCGGCAACACAGATGAACAAAAGCACACATAGTAATTGAGCTTCTGATGTGATCAAAGCAAAAATAGCCTATATGAAAGTAAGAAAGAGTAAACATCATTTTTTCTAGTTGAGGTTAGTTACAATCTGCAATCGTTCAAAGGCGAGACGAGTGACTGCCTGGTAGCTTTGTGTGTGGAGGAGGGCCAGGCAGATCAGCTCATGCAGCCCGCGCAACTGAAAGACCAATGAGAGGATTGTATTTTATTCTGCAAAGGCATGGTTATGATTGGACAAAACAGATCAAAAGGAGCTTCATGTGCAATTGAATGTCCATTAGTCTCACATGGAGGTCCCGTCTCGTTACATTGTCATCAACTAAAATGAAAAGTCATTTGTAATAGTTCTATTTTTTTTCAGGGCATCTTGTCTTGTTATCGTCATTCGTTTTCATTGTTTTCAGTTTTCAGGAAAAATAGGTTGTTGCTGAATGTTTTCTGTCATAATTAGTGTTGACGAAATGAACACTGAGGTATCAAGTTTACTTGGAACAAACACATAATGTACTCCCACTTGCAATAAGCAAAGAAAAACACTAGTGTTGAGTATTTACATATGTGGTGTATAACCTTGAAACAAGAATATAATTACACACAAATGAAGGGGTTAACTGTGAAGAATGATGTATTGATATTGAGTAACTCTACCTTGTTACCATACTATTAACATGTTATTACCACTTTATCCCATATTGTAATGTAAAATGAGACAGGTAGCCTAGCTGGTTCAAATCCCCAAGCCAACTAGTTGAAAAATCTGTCGATATGCCCTTGAGCAAGGCACTGAACCCTAATTAAGTGTCTGCTAAATGACTAAAATGTTTTAAAAAATGTAATGCTACTGTGGGATTCTGTGTTTTACATTATAGCCATTGCCATATATATGATTAAATATTATCTGATGTTGGCTGTTTGAAGTATCTGCATTTGTGCACTTGAGCATCATCATTAGATTAAACAACTGCTTGCTACATCTACTTGCCTGTTTGTGTGTGTGACAAGAACTGAGTAACATGGTGTGACCTGCATGTTGCAAAACTGTAGATAACAGCCCAGCAGATGCTTTGTCCTTGTGTTTGTATGTGACAATATTGAGCACATGGTGTGACTTGCTGTATCTTACAAAGTTGTGGTTAATCAGGTATAGGGAGGGGTGGTCATCACGAGGTTTAAATGAGATGGACAAATACTGAACAACACAATAGCAGGAACTGAGCAACTGTTATAACTAGGGGGTGATACCAGAACAGTGAGAATCTATACATTGACAGAGGGTTGACTCCAAGAAGCGCCAAGAGGTGGGACCAGCCTGAGCGCCTGCGATAGGCTGAGCAAGTCTAAACCACGCTCAGCCTCTACTGTGATAGACATAGTTCCAACCCGTCTGTTGGCCTATCACAGCTGTTTTCTTACATCCTGTCAGTTCCCTGTTCTGCCCTGCGTGGTATTACAGTGAGCCCGTATATACGAAAGTTGCATTTGCCATTTATTGCTTAGCTTATAAAATTACATAGAGTACAATCAGTGACTCAGTGTTATAACTTGTTCTGATACCAGATTCGAATTGACGCAACCCTAACACTACCAAAAACTATTATAATAAAATGGGAACACACACACACATACAGTGGTCTGTAATGCTTTGATAGCCTAGCACGTACAAATCCAGCCTCCAGGTCCCAGCACCAGCAGTAGTTGAGGAAACGCACGATCATGGCTCGCAGGAAGTCACCAATCAGGATGGTCATATACGTCACCTGGATGTCAGAGACGGTGAGCTTCACAAACTCCTAGAGATACAGCACAGAAAGAAAACTAAACAGGAAACACCCGGCATGTCACAGACAGCCTCAGTCATATCACTGATGTACAATGAAGGGAACTTTTTCCTGCTCAGGTCAATGAAAAACTCAGTGACGAAGGGAAAACGGAGGAAGAACGCATGGAAGCCTCACTATGCCAACGGCGGTCTCCCAGCACGGCCCTCTGATGACATCAGCAGGGTGGATGTCTGGAGGGGGGATGTCAGTAGTGTTGTGGTAGGAGCTATAGTTGGAATAGTACTCATTCAGTCCCCAGATAGTGGCATTCCTAATAGACTTCTCCTTTTCCAACTGTACACATGTTAACACACAAAGACAGGTTCAGGTGAGTAAGTCAAATACACATGCATACAATATGTACTGAACACACCATCACACACACACACAGACACAGACACAGACACACACACACACACACACACACACACACACACACACACACACACACACACACACACAGTGGCAGTTCTAGCTTGTATGGCTAGAACCGCCTGCCTATCTCACAAACTAGAATCAGGGAGCCCACTCCGACAAGGTTAATTGACCCACAGTCCCACAAGGTGACATGATATCATTGACGTGACATGCAAATGGGCGCTAGAAAACCAATTGCGCAAGATGCCGTCCTGGGTGGGAGCCCATGTTGCCTATTCCTAAATCCGCCACTGCACACACACACATACATACATACAGGTGAATAAACACACACATATGCATTTGCAGGTACATGCCACTGACATACTGTCTGGTACCTTTGCGTTGACTTCGTCAAAAAGGGCGAACAGAAAGGTGTAGAGGTTCCCGAGGAACAGGGCAAAGATGCGGCCCAGTTGCCACTTGAGGGCGATACGAGGGTGGTACTCCTCCAGCTCAGCGATGGTCTCAAAGAGAGGGGGGCACACCAGCCCCAGCAGTGACATCACAAACTCCACCTGGAAGGTAACACACAACCAATCACCGGGATGAAGGCTAGAAAAACAATTTATTTGTAAAGAGATATTAGCATTCATTATAATTTTAAGCTTTAAATTCATTAACATTTATAACATAGCCTATATCATTTAATGTATAAAGTATGTGTAACATTTATAAAAACATGTACAATCCTTTCAATGGCTTATTCATTTAAGTTATTAAGTGAAACCGAAGCGTGGTAATACTTTACAGGGTAAAAAATCATTTTAAGTGGTCCTTATTTCAGTGTAATTACATATGTAATTTGAAATGCAATGACCCTTCACTAATCCCCGCCCAGAGTGCACTCACAGATAGGTAATTAGAGCCTATTGAGCCTCCGACTTTAGTAATCTCGATCATCTAGCACATCTGTCCACGAGAGATGTACAACCTTGTGACAGTTGTTACTGAATCGGATGCAGCTGAGAAGAAGCGAAACATTGAATTGGTAAATTTAGTGGAAACTTGCACGTATGTAACAAGCACAGTAACAAGCATTTGTTGTTACAGGTCTGTAATTACAGACTCCATTTACCACCAGTTATAATGTTTTTATTAGAGTGTAACTTTGATTTATTACAATTTACTACAATACTTGTTATTGTAATTACACAAATTAAATCTAGAATCGGCTTCCTATTTTGCAACAAAGCATCCTTCACTCATGCTGCCAAACATACCCTCGTAAAACTGACTATCCTACCGATCCTTGACTTCGTCATTTACAAAATAGCCTCCAGCACACCTTCAGCAAATTGGATGCAGTCTATCACAGTGCCATCCGTTTTGTCACCAAAGCCCCATATACTTCCCACCACTGCGACCTGTATGCTCTCGTTGGCTGGCCCTCGCTTCATATTCATCGCCAGACCCACTGGCTCCAAGACATCTATAAGTCTTTGCTAGGTAAAGTCCCGCCATATCTCAGCTCACTGGTCACCATAGCAGCACCCACCTGTAGCACACGCATCAGCAGGTATATTTCAATGGTCACCCCCAAAGTCAATTCCTCCTTTGGCCGCCTTTCCTTCCAGTTCTCTGCTGCCAATGACTGGAACAAATTGCAAAAATCACTGAAGCTGGAGACACATACCGCCCTCTCTAACTTTAAGCACCAGCTGTCAGAGCAGCTCACAGATCACTGCACCTGTACATAGCCCATCCGTAAATAGCCCATCCAACTACCTCCTCCCCATACTGTTATTTTTTTCTCTCTTTTGCACCCAAGTATCTCTACTTGCACATTCATCTTCTGCACATCTATCACTCCAGTGTTTAATTGCTAAATTGTAATTATTTCGCCACTATGGCCTATTTATTGCCTTACCTCCCTTATCTTACCTCAATAGCACACACTGTATATATACTTTTCTATTGTGTTATTGACTGTATGTTTGTTTATTCCATGTGGAACTCTGTGTTGTTGTTTGTGCCTCACTGCTTTGCTTTATCTTGGCTAGGTTGCAGTTGTAAATGAGAACTTGTTCTCAACTGGCCTACCTGGTTAAATAAAGGCACAATTAAAAATGTAAAAATAAAAATTACACTGTAATAAGGACCACATCAAATTAAGTGTTACCCTTTACAGTACGATATATTTTGAATCTTGTGTTCTGAAATGTTTTTAATCTGTTCCCATAGTTGAACCCTTTTTGGTTCCAGGTAGAACCCGGTGGTTATTCCAAGATTTCACCTATGTGTTCTAAATAGCACTTTTTTTTCTAATACTGAAGAAAACAGGACAAACACAAATGTACATTTCCGGCTCACTGCATTTGATGAGATGAACCATAACACAGCATGTACAGTGCTTGCAAATGTATTCAGACCACTTGGATTTCTTCACATTTTATAGTGTTACAAAGTGGTATAGAAATGGATTGTAATTGTTTTGTCAACAATCTACACTAAATACACTGTAATGTCAAAGTGGAAGAAGAATTCCTGTGCTTAGCTCCACCGCGTTTTCTGAAAAACTCCTTTGTGTTTGCCGACGTCAAGTACACCCATACCATGATGCAGCCACCACCATACTTGAAAATAAGGAGGCAGTTACTCAGTGATGTGTTGTGTTGGATTTGCATTTATGCCCAAAAGGTGTATTCCTTTGCTTTGATATTTTGCAGTATTACTTTAGTGCCTTTTGGATTATTTGTATTCTTCTTTTCGCTCATTTAGGTCATTGTTGTGGAGTCACTACAATGTTGTTGATCCTTCCTCAGTTTTCTCCCATCACAGCCATTGAGCTCTGTATCTGTTTTAAAATCATCAATGTCCTCATGGTAACATCCTTGAGCAATTTCATTCCTGTCCTGTCCTGCAGCTCAGTTCAGAAGGACTCTATCTATGATGTGTCTGGGTGGTTTAATACATCATCCACAGCATAATTATTAAATTGACCATGCTTAAAGAGATATTCAATGTCTGATTTGTTATTGTTACCCATTGGGGCGGCAGAGTAGCCTAGTGGTTAGAGCGTTGGACTAGTAACCGGAAGGTTCAAAGTTCAAACCCCCGAGCTGACAAGGGTACAAATACGTCGTTCTGCCCCTGAACAGGCAATTAACCCACTGGTCCTAGGCCGTCATTGAAAATAATACTTTTTTCTTAACTGTCTTGCCTAGTTAAATAAAGGTAAAATAAATCTACCAATCTTTATGAGGGTTTCGAAAAGATCCCTTCGAAAAGGTCTTTGTAGTTGAATCTGTGATTGAAATGCAATACTTGACTGAGGGACCTTACAGATGTTGTATGTATGGGGGACAGAGGAAAGGTTAGTCATTAAAAATCATGTCAACCACTATTATGTCACACAGAGTGAGTCCACGTAACTTACAGTGGCAAGAAAAAGTATGTGAACCCTTTGGAATTATCTGGATTTCTGCAAAAATTGGTCTTTAAAGTCACAACAAGAGACAAACACAGTCTGCTTAAACTAATAACACAGAAATTATTGTATTTTTCAGGTCTATATTGAATGCATCATTTAAAGATTTGCAGTGTAGGTTGGAAAAAGTATGTGAACCCCTAGGCTAATGACTTCTCCAAAAGATAATTGGAGTCAGGAGCCAGTTAAACTGGAGTTCAATCATTGAGACGAGATTGGAGATGTTGGTTAGAGCTGCCCTGCCCTATAAAAAACACTCACAAAATGTGGGTTTGCTATTCAAAAGAAGCATTGCCTGATGTGAACCATGCCTCGAACAAAAGAGATCTCAGACGTGTTGACATGCATAAAGCTGGAAAGGGTTACAAAAGTATCTCTAAAAGCCTTGATGTTCATCAGTCCACGGTAAGACAAATTGTCTATAAATGGAGAAAGTTCAACACTGTTGCTACTCTCCCTAGGAGTGGCTGTCCTGCAAAGATGAATGCAAGAGCACAGCGCAGAACGCTCAATGAGCTTAAGAAGAATCCTAGAGTGTCCGCTAAAGACGTACAGAAATCTCTAGAACATGCTAACATCTCTGTTGACGAGTCTATGATACATAAAACGCTAAACAAGAATGGTGTTCATGGGAGGACACCACGGAAGAAGGCACTGCAGTCCAAAATCTTTGCTGCACTGTCTGTGGACAGATGAAACTAAAGTTGAGTTGTTAGGAAGGAACACACAACACTATGTGTGGAGAAAAAAAGGCCCAGCACACCAACATCAAAACCTCATCCCAACTGTCAAGTATGGTGGAGGGATCATCATGGTTTGGAGCTGCTTTGCTGCCTCATGGCCTGGACAGCTTGCTTTCATTGACGGAAAAATGAATTCCCAAGTTTATCGAGATATTTTGCAGGAGTTTGTTAGGCTATCTGTCCGCCAATTGAAGCGCAACAAAAGTTGGGTGATTCAACAGGACAACGACCCAAAACACAGAAGTAAATCAACAACCGAATGGCTTCAACAGAAGAAAATACGACTTCTGGAGTGGTCCAGTCAGAGTCCTGACCTCAACCCGATTGAGATGCTGTGGCATGACGTCAAGAGAGCGGTTCACACCAGACATCCCAAAAATATAGCAGTTGAAACAGTTTTGTGAAGAGGAATGGTTCAAAATCCCTCCTGACCGTTGTGCAGGTCTGATCCACAACTACAGAAAACATTTGGTTGAGGTTATTGCTGCCAAAGGAGTGTCAACCAGCTATTAAATCCAAGGGTTCACATACTTTTCCCACCCTGCAATGTGAATGTTTACACAGTGTATTCAATAAAGACATGATAATGTATAACTGTTTGTGTGTAATTAGTTTAAGCAGACTGTGTTGTCTATTGTTGTGACTTCGATGAAGATCAGATAAAACGTTATGTCCAATTTATGCAGAAGTCCAGGTAATTCCAAAGGGTTCACATACTTTTTTCTTGCCACTGTATGTGATTTGTTAAGCCACATTTAGCTTCTGAACTAATTTAGACTTGCCTAAACAAACAGGCTGAATAGTTGTATATTTTTGCAAAGCACTGTATCTGATCAAAACAACTGTACCTGCCTCATTCTTTTCAAACCAGGAAAGCTCATCCTGATCTAGGTTGGCAAACTCCTGAGACCTCTTGACCACAAAATAGATGAGGAAGCCGCTGCCCCCCAGGCTGCAGAGGATTAAAAAGTTGGCTAGAACCCGCAGGAACCTTCGCAAGTGGATGTTCTCATCCTTCTGGTTCTCCTGTTCGTCTACTATGGATTCCTACCAAGAACAGTTCGGTCAGTGAGAAACACAGAGAATACTTTGTTTTGAAGATAGTAAGTGTGTAGGCTCATACGTGTAGTACCTTTTTTACGTGCATATGATTCTTGGGAGATTGAAGATAAGAGCAGGAGAACGGATATTTGCAGAACAATGTTATGGGGAGATTCAATGCCAGGACAGCCCAAAAATATTTTAGGTACCTCAGATAGTTCTGGCAATTTTCACATATAAACTTCAATGCAGGAAGATGTTTGACATAATTTTTACATTTGTATCAAGAGTCATATTTCAGAAAATAATGATAAAAGCATCCATTTTAGGCCCTTTTCAGACCTATACATGTCTCCTGTAAGACCCTATGATCTGTGATCCGTACATGATACAGACAACTTCGTGGTGCCATTGTTCTCCTTATAGTGTGCTCTAACATATGGAGTATGTCTAGATTCTGAAATACAATTATTCACATTCTAAAAAGGGCTTAAAATGCCCACTTTCATCATGATCCCCCCCCCCCCCCCCCCGCAAAAAAAAAATGTGATAACAATGTAAAAAAAACATATCTAAGATCCTTCCTCCCAATGAAGTTTCTATGTGAGAATTATAACAATGTGAGATAGCCAAAATATCCAGGCTGTCCTGGTGTAGAATCATCCTATGTCATAAACAACAGGGCCTACTAGCTATGGATAAGAAGTAGCTTCTGCTGTGATTACCTTAAAGCTGGTGGTGATTGAGGCATACTTGTTGTCGGCTGTCTCTGGGTTGCCAATGAGGTAATCCCAGCTGGTGAACATCTTAAATGCGAAGGTGAACTGTCCGTCATCCCCACCGTCTCCTCCCTCGTCCGAATTACGGGCCATCCTGAGGAACACAGAAGATGGATGTGACATACAGTACACTATACTGGGAGGGGGGGGGGGTGATTTTAGAGATGTGGGCAAGT
Organism: Oncorhynchus mykiss; assembly: GCF_013265735.2. NCBI lineage: Eukaryota > Metazoa > Chordata > Actinopteri > Salmoniformes > Salmonidae > Oncorhynchus > Oncorhynchus mykiss. The sequence continues at coordinate 48,062,463 of NC_048575.1, forward strand.
AACTGGAGGGTTGCTGTTCGAATCCAAGTGCTGACTGGAAAAATGCGGAGGGAGTGAGCTGGCAATGGGAGGGTTGCTAGCATCAATATTTTAGATACGGGGTGTGAATGTGGATTATAATTTACTGTGTGTGTGTGTGTGTGTGTGTGTGTGTGTGTGTGTGTGTGTGTGTGTGTGTGTGTGTGTGTGTGCTTTACCCACGTTCTAATGACCACCATCAGGCTGTAGCCGAAGATGCCTACACCAACTAGTAGGTAGGAGAGAGGCAGTCTGAACTGGAGGACTCCGATGGTGCGCTCGTCATTATAGAAACCATAGAACAGAATAGAGTACTTGCAGTAACCCTGTTGGAATTAACCAAAAATAATCATGGATGTGTGAAAGCAATCCATCTCAAAGAAAGCGGATGTAGATGCAAAATGATAGTGACAGGTTCTTATGCCAAGGGCCAGCCCTGTCGAACACATTACACACCAGCAAACCAAGCACATAGGCATGTGACAAACCCAATCAAAGAATGGCAGGATCAGATGGCGATACAGTGGTCTATGTATAGTTAGCAGGACCCCCGCTATTGTGTGGTGGATATGACTGGATTCCTTTCATCAACTGCAGGGCATAACATTGTGTTTAATATTCGAATCAGCAAAACCTCTGTCATTACCAGCCGACAGAGATCTGAAATACAGGGAGAACACAAGCAACCATATTGCCTGCAAAAACCATCCCACTGAATAACTTATCAAGGGTCCATCAGAAAAGAGTTAAATACAGAGTTGCGTTCATTTGGACAATTTCCTCGACTTACTTTTCACTGCTGCCTGTTGCCAGTCGATGTTACCGGCACTAAAATAAGTTAGCAATTAATATTAAGACTGGGCAGGGTCTTGGCAGTTACCCTGTAGCTCAGTTAGTATAACATGGTGCTTGTTACGCCAGGGTAGTGGGTTTGATTCCCAGGCCCACCACTATGTAAATGTATGCCGCATGACTGCAAGTTGCTTTAGATAATAGTGTCTGCGAAATGGCATACATTCTTACTGAAAATGTGTAACACTTCACTTAAAGCCTGCAAGTACAATGCATTATCATGCAGTTATTCATGAACATATATGACAGCTTATGTCTTAAAATCACATTTTTACCTGTATTTTAAAAGTACTGTATGACATCACATTGTATGTATGTTTTTTCATAGGTATAATCATATCAAGTAAACCTGAACCTGAAGTAGTTTAAGTCTAAACAAGGTTTCTAAATGTGACATCACAAGGCAATTGCTTGGAAGGAAGAGTGTCACTCCGAAGGAAGTATTAAGTCACTCCAAGATCCTCACACCAAAATCAAGGAGAACAGAGATGTCCATGGCTCTGTCCTGCTCTGCTCTGGGAACAGTTTTTCTGGGAATAGACCCATACGGAAGACCCATCATCACCTCCGGACAGTAGGAAAAGAGGAACAAAAAGAGAGGGAAGTGGGGATTGGGAGAATGAGACAGTGAGTCCTCCTTCGATATCTCTCCATATACTGACCAAATGTACTACAACAGTATTGCAAAACAATGGACTCTGCGCTGAAGGTAAAAAGCTGCTCACCTCTGGGAGAACCACAAGACCAAACATGAACGCAAACAGGACCAAGTTTAAACCGTACATCCACCGCAAGAAGATGAAGTAGGAAGCCACAGATGACCCAAAGTGACCTGAGGGTTAGAGGTCAAACTCCAAAAGTTACATGATGAATAGATCAAACTACATGACATGAACAAGATAGTAACTGAAATAGCTTTAAATGACGGTACCCACTTTCAACCTCTTTTATCTTTCTTTCCCACGGAATACAGGCTGTTTTGAAATTGTCAAAGTCACGGTTGAACTTGATCATTTTCTGAAGAAAAAGAAAAGGTTATGAGAGAATATTTGAAAAGACAAGTTAATCACAGAAGTATAGTTCCTGACTAACATATCAGGTTGTAACTGATGTGGGCAACAAACATTCTGCTAATGATATTATGGTCATGACAAATCATGAAGCTAATGATGAACTTATGATTAAAAGTTGTATTGTATGCACGTTATAACTTAAGTCTTAAAGTATATAAATGCATAATTGCGTGAAGTATGTGTGGACTGAGAAAAGTTACCTTAGCCATCATGACTTTGTAGGCATAGAGCTTCCTCCCTTTGCCCTTTCCCAGAGCCCCCTCGAACTCCTCCACAAACGCCTGGCATTCTCTACAATTTCAACCCATAAAAAAGGATGACCCGTCAACCAACAAAAAAAAACATATCAATCACTGGCTTGAAGAACCGCCAACCAATGAATCAACTTTTCAAATTTATAACAGGTGAATTTTATTTACCTTTATTTAACTAGGCAAGTCAGTTAAGAACAAATTCTTATTTTCAATGACGGCCTAGGAACAGTGGGTTAACTGCCTTGTTCAGGGGCAGAACAACAGATTTTTACCTTGTCAGCTCAGGGATTCAAACTTGCAACCTTACGGTTACTAGTCCAACGCTCTAACCACTTGGCTATCTGCCGCCCCAATCATGAATTAGTCACGATTAAATTAAGTAGATGAGAAAACAACCAATCCATCAATCAACACTGTAAATTACTAGTCAGGGAAATTTGGAGGAGGCCATGTGATGAAAGATTATCAACCTGGAAAGACCAGTGATGAGAGGGAATTGACAAGCTACAGGCAGCTACAACTGCATGCATATTAGACAGTGTTGAGCTCATGAAAAAGTCAAGGCGTCTCATCTGTCTTAATACTGTACTTGTGTCCTGACCTGTAAGTGACTGTCAGCTCACAACCCTGGCTGGTGAGCTGGCTGTGAGTCCAGCAGGCCTTGTTGATTTTTTAAAAATGTAACCCAACACTGTTAGAAACAAAAAAAAGTTCTAAAATGGTTTTAATGTTAAGTTAAAAGGATCTACCTGGAACCATAAAAGGGATCTTCTACTGGGACAAACTGAATAACTTTATATGGTTCTGGGTAGAACCCTTTTAAGAGTGAATGATAGGTGAATACTGGTCAGTGGAGATACACTCAAGTTGTGGAGATACAAGTGAGAAACTGTCTAAAAAAACAAACAATTCAAAGAACATCGATCAGCAAAGCCAATTCACGAAACTCCTAAATAGTTCAAAAGTAGTTTAAAGGATTTCACACACACTCAAAAATAGGAAAATGTATCAGGCAATGTAGCATCAGACACAATTATGCTTTAATTAAATTAAACAAAAACATATATAGTATTTCACAAATAAGATGATAAATAACACACAGGTTGAATCAATGTTGTTTCCACGTCATTTCAATAAAATTAAGTTGAAACAACGTGAAATAATGGCGGTAGTGATAATGGTGCCGGAGGAGATGGCTGCCATTTTACTTTCCCCTAACCAATTGTGCTACTGTGTGTGTTTTATTGCATTATTTGAAACTTATTTTGTACATAATGTTTCTGCCACCATCTCTTATGATAGAAAGGAGCTTCTAGATATCAGGACAGCGATTACTCACCCCATACTGGAAGATTTTTTTTTTTCCTTAACGAGTCTGACGCAAATGATTTACTCCAGAAACCCGACAAGGCCCTCCTCCCCGTCATTAGCAGGAGAAAGAGACGGAGATATCGGGGAGATAGGTCTCTGTGCCTTGTAAGGATCTGACGACGAGTGGGTAATCTGCCTTTACCATCGATCCTATTAGCCAACGTACAGTCATTGGATTATAAAATAGACGAGCTACAAGCAAGTATATCCTACCAACGGGACATTAAAAACTGTAATATCTTATGCTTCACCGAGTCATGGCTGAACAACGACATAAATAACATACAGTTGGCAGCTTTACTAAAGCATTTTCGGCAGGATAGAACAAGACAAGATAGAACAAAAATAAGGAAGTCTCAAGGTTTTGCTTGCCTGAGGTAGAGTATCTCACGATAAGCTGTAGACCACACTATTTACCAAGAGAGTTTTCATTTATATTCTTATTAGCTGTCTATTTACCACCACAAACCCATGCTGACACTAAGACAAGACTCAATGAGCTGTATCCGGCCATAAGCAAACAGGAAAACACTCATCCAGAGGCGGAGCTCCTAGTGGCCGGGGACTTTAATCCAGGGAAATTTACATCCATTTTACCTCATTTCTACCAGCATGTTAAATGCGCAACCAGAGGGGGAAAAAACTCTAGACCACCTTTACTCCACACACAGAGACGCAAACAAAGCTCTCCCTCACCCGGCAAATCTGACCATAATTCTTTCCTCCTGATTCCTGCTTACAAGCAAAAACTAAAGCACCCGTGTCTGGTCAATAAAAAAGTGGCCAGATGAAGCAGATGCTAAGCTACAGTCTAACACAGACTGGAATATGTTCAGCGATTCTTCCGGTGGAATTGAGGAGTACACTACATCAGTCACTGGCCTCATCAATGAGTGCTTTGATGACGTCGTCCCCACAGTGACTGTACGTACATACCCCAACTAGAAGCCATGGATTACAGGCAACATCCGCACTGAGCTAAAGGGTAAAGCTGCCACTCTCAAGGACCGGGACTCTAATCCGGAAGCTTATAAGAAATCCTGCTATGCCCTCCGACGAACCATCAAACAGGCAAAGTGTCAATACAGTACTAAGATTGAATCGTACCACACTGGCTCCAACGCTCAACGGATGTGGAAGAGCTTACAAACTGTTACAGGCTACAAATGGAAGCACAGCCGCGAGCTGCCCAGTGACACAAACCTACCAGATTAACTAAATTACTTCTATACTTGCTTCGAGGGAAGTAATACTGAAACATGCATAAGAGCATCAGCTGTTCCGTACGACTGTGTGATCACGCTCTCCATAGCCGATGTGAGTAAGTCCTTTAAACAGGTCAACATTCAGAAGGCCGCAGGGCCAGACGGTTTTACCGGGACGTGTACTTCAAGCATGCGCTGACCAACTGGCAGGTGTCTTCACTGACATTTTCAACCTATCCCTGACTACGTTTGTAATACCAATATGTTTCAAGCAGACCACCATAGTCCCTGTTCCCAAGAACACTAAGGTCACCTGCCTAAATGACTACCGACCTGTAGCACTCACGTCTGTAGCCATAAAGTGCTTTGAAAGGCTGGTCATGGCTCACATCAACACCATTATCGCAGAAATCCTAGACCCACTCCAATTTGCATACCGCCCCAACAGATCCACAGATGATGCAATTGTTATTGCACTCCACACTGCCCTTTCCCACCTGGACAAAAGAAACACCTATGTAAAAATTCTGTTCATTGACTACAGCTCAGTGTTCAACACCATAGTGCCCTCGAAGCTCATCACTAAGCTAAGGACCTTGGGACTAAACACCTCCCTCTGCAACTGGATCCTGGACTACCTGACAGGCCGCCCCAGGTGGTAAGGGTAGGTAACAACACATCCGTCATGCTGATCCTCAACACAGGGGCCCCTCAGTGGTGCGTGCTCAGTCCTCTGCTGTTCTCCCTGTTCACTCAGGACTGCATGGCCAGGCACGACTCCAACACCATCATTAAGTTTGCCGATGACACAACAGTGGTAGGCCTGATCACTGACAACGATGAGACAGCCTATAGGGAGGAGGTCAGAGACCTGGCCGTGTGGTGCCAGGACAGCAACCTCTCCCTCAACGTGATCAAGACAAAGGAGATGATTGTGGACTACAGGAAAAGGAGGACTGAGTTGAGAGCTTCAAGTTCCTTGGTGTCCACATCACCAACAAACTATCATGGTCCAAACACACCAAGACAGTTGTGAAGACGGCACGAATAAGCCTATTCCCCCTCAGTAAACTGAGAAGATTTGGCATGGGTCCTGAGATCCTCAAAAAGTTCTACAGCTGCACCATCAAGAGTATCCTGACTGGTTGCATCACTGCCTGGTATGGCAACTGCTCTGCCTCTGACTGCAAGGCACTACAGAGGGTATTGCATCCGGCCCAGAACATCACTGGGGCCAAGCTTCCAGCCATCCAGGACCTCTATACCAGGCAGTGTCAGAGAAAGGCCCTGAAATTTGTCAAAGACTCCAGCCAGCCTAGTTACAGACTGTTCTCTCTGCTAACACACTGCAAGCGGTACCGGAGTACCAAGTCTAGGTCCAAAAGACTTCATAACACTTATTTTCCTTAAAACTGCATTGTTGATTTAGGGCTTGTAAATAAGAATTTCACAACTGTTGTATTCGGCACATGTGACAAATACAATTGGATTTGTTTTGATTTGAATTGACATGTGTGCCAAGTCACAGTATAAACCTTCAGGAATGTGTAAAGTATTATAGGAAAGAGAAAAACAGCACAGCAAGAGCAAGTCCCTATGAGTCATGAAGGTAATCAGCCAATGGGAAATTGGCAGAGGAATGCACATGCCATGTGAAATGCGTCCATTTTGTTTACTTGAGGAGTTTGAGCCTCCTCTTCATGCGCCATGGTTTGTTCCTGAGAGTGGCTATCAGCTTCTTCTTCTCCTCCACCTCCTCCTTCAGAGAAGCCATCTCCCCCTCCGACAGAGAATCCTCGTCCCCTGACTCGCCCGAAGAAGAAGAGCTGTCAGAAGAAAGAGCTGTCACCAAGTGCCAGGGGTCAAGTCAGGGTCAATCATGTGTCAACCAGAGTAGAGTTCTAGTTGAGGTGGCCAGTTACACAGTGCCGCATTATCATGGTAGAAACTCAGAAGGACTTTGGACTTGTCACATAATGTTGAAAAGCATCTGGAAGACCAACAGAAAATACAAAAAGAGAACAGAGCGAGAAATTAGGCGACAAGAGGGGGTATACAGTATGCAAGTCAAATGACAGACATCCTAGAATGATCCAGTAAGCATGTCCATCCATTGAAACTACAGGCTAGAATCCTTAGTTGCTACATCTATTTTTGGACTTATAAATGAATGATGTTTACCCACTGATTCTTGAAGAATATAACTTATATACAGTGCATTCAGAAAGTATTCAGACCCCTTGACTTTTTCCAAATGTTGTTACGTTACAGCTTTATTCTAAAATGGATTAAATCGTTTTTTCCCCCTCATCAATCTATCTACAATACCCCATAATGACAAAGCAAAAACAGGTTTTTAGAAATGTTTGCAAACGGAAATATTACATTTACATAAGTATTCAGACCCTTACTCAGAACTTTGTTCAAACACCTTTGGCAGTGATTACAGAGTCTTCTTGGGTATGACGCTACAAGCTTGGAACACCTGTATTTGAGGAGTTTCTCACATTCTCCTCTGAAGATCCTCTCAAGCTCTGTCAGGTTGGATGAGGAGTGTCGCTGCACAGCTATTTTCAGGTCTCTCCAGAGATGTTCGATCGAGTTCAAGTCCGGGCACTGGCTTGGCCACTCGCGGACAAAGAGAGACTTGTCCCAAAGGAACTCCTGCGTTGTCTTGGCTGTGTGCTTAGGATCGTTGTCCTGTTGTAAGGTGAACCTTCGCCCCAGTCTGAGGTCCTGGGCGCTCTGGAGCAGGTTTTCATCAAGGATGTCTCTGTACTTTGCTCCGTTCATCTTTCCCTCGATCCTGACAGTCTCCCAGTCCCCGCCGCTGAAGGACATTCTCACAGCATGTTCTGCCACCACCATGTTTCACCGTAGGGATGGTGCCAGGTTTCCTTCAGACTCGACTCTTGGCACTCAGGCCAAAGAGTTTAATCTTGGATTCATCAGATCAGAGAATCTTGTTTCTCATGGTCTTAGAGTCTTTAGGTGCCTTTCGGCAAACTCCAAGCAGGCTGTCATGTGTCTTTTACTGAGGAGTAGCTTCCGTCTGGCCACGCTACCATGAAGGCCTGATTGGTGGAGTGCTGCAGAGATGGTTGTCCTTCTGGAAGGTTCTCTTATCGCCACAGAGGAACTCTGGAGCCCTACCAAGGCCCTTCTCCCTCGATTGCTCAGTTTGGCCAGGCGGCCAGCTCTAGGAAGAACCTTGGTGGTTCAAAACTTCTTCAATTTATTAATGATGGAGGACACTGTGTTTTTGGGAGCCTTCAATGATGCGGTACCCTTCCCCAGAACTGTGCCTCGGCACAATCCTGTCTCTGAGCTCTACGGATAATTTGTTCGACCTCATGTCTTGGCTTTTTGCTCTGACATGTACTCTCAACTGTGGGGCGTTATACAGACAGGTGTATGCCTTTCCAAATGATGTCCAATCAATTGAATCAATCAAGGTGTAGAAACATCTGAAGGATGGTCAATGGAAACAGGACGCACCTGAGCTCAATTTCAAGTCTCAGAGCAAAGGGTCGGAATACTTTTATAAATAAGGTATTTCTGCTTTTTAGCTTTTATACATTTGCAAACATTTCTAAAAACCTGTGTTCACTTTGTCGTTATGCGATATTGTGTGTCGAGTGATGAAGATTTTATTTTATTTAATACATTTTAGAATAAGGCTGTAATGTAACAAAATGTGTTAAATACTTTCAGAATGCACTGTAAATGCCCCATGAGCTTAGGTCAACTGTCATACCCCATCAGAACACAACATATACCCTTGTTTTTACCACTACAACCTAACTCTATTCTGGTAACAAATTCTGGTTGCCTGTCCCTTTCCAAAACTTTAGTTGTGACATTTTGATAATGTTGACACGTTTATAACCAAGGTTCCCATGGATGTCCCTAGGGATGTTCCCATCAGATGGCTATAACGATTTATCCATAAAAGTTTAGTTAACACATTCTAGAAATGTAAAAAAACAAGTATTATTGGATGATTTTCCCAAATGTTCTTATAACCATTACAGCATGTCCTACTAATGTTTATCAAATACTGTTTTCCAGGGACATTTAAAAAATATGTCAGGGACGTTGTCATGCTAACGTTAGCGGCAAACCATTGGACTCAATCAGGACTCAATCGAAACGTTACCTGATGTTATAGGATCGTTCACTGTGTGAATTTATTTATTTTTTTGCCGAGTGCCAAATAGTGAGCTTGGGTCATTGTCGTAGTATTTTGGAACACTTTAGCGCAACCCCATAGCCCAATTTCATAACTCAACTCCCTGAAGCAATAACTCAATACAATGAAGGGGCATATACCAACAGAGTCTGTCAGAGTCCTCCCTCATACATGAGGGTGCGTGGAGTGTGGAGATACGTGAGAGAGATGGCCCTCTCAAAGGATACTGCACCTGCTGTACTTTCCATTCTCCTTTTTCTTGTCTTTCCCGCTCCCTTTCTCCTTTCCTCCTTTGCCTTTGGCATCGCCCTTCTTTTCCTTGTTCTGCTCGTCTTTCTGCTTCTTGCTAGTCACTTTTCCGCCTTTCTTTTTCTTCCCTCGTTTCTCCTCCTCCTCCTCCTCCTCCTCCTCCTTGACTGCCTTTTTCTTTCTGCCCGCAGCCTTTGTGCCCTTCCGCTTGGCGCTTCTGTCGTCTTCCTCCTCCTCTTCCTCGCTGTCCTGGGCACTGGCTTTCTTCTTACGAGCCCTCTTCCTCGGTGCCTCGTCCTGATCCTCCTCTTCCTCTTCGTCCTCAGTGGTGGCCGGTTTGCCGTTCCGTCCCCCGGCTCGTGGAGAGGCTTTGGCTTTCCTGTTTCTGTCCCTCCACCTGGCCTCATCTGATACACACGCACTCACGTATATATCTCACACAAATATTAACAGACAGACAAAGGCTTCATAGATCCATAGATTGCATTCAAACCTGAACAATTAAAACAAACATATAAATCATACAGGTTGGTAGCCTCCCACTTCCTTTTTTGATGTTTGTTCCATAATTTTGACAACTAAATGTCATAATTATGATGAGGTGTGTCTCCTCTTTTGGAATGTCATATTTTTCAAAATAATATATTTTTTGAATATCCACAACCAATCAAAGTGAGCTTGACTGTACATACACCCACTCGCAGGAAGTAAGCAAACTCACATAAACACGCACATCAAACACTTTCTCCATCTTATGACTTACCCTCACTCCCACTGTCTAACTCTCCATCGATTTCAATTCCCACTATAAAATAAAAAACAACATTGTGATGCAACACCACAGGCATCCAGAATATCCACAAATATTGTATTTTGTCTTTGAACCAACATAAATACCATAATCTTACTGTTCCTTTATGGTTTAACAGTGTGGATTATGTTACATGTCATAGAACATCTAGTAGTACATCTATGTACTACCTCCATATTTACCACGAGCACCTCAAAGAAAGTGAAGAGCTGAATATTCTTCAGCATTCAAGAGAAATCCAAAATAAGAAAGAGGAACAGAATAAATCCAACCCACCGTCTTCCATTCTAATTGCAATGTCATTTTTCTTCTGAGAAGGCATTTTGGCTGAGTGTTGTCCTCTTGCTATCTTCTTTGGGTCAGCCTGCTCTCTCCCTCTCAGGCCATGGAGACCTCAGCTAAGCAGATAGCCATCACACCTGTGCAAGCACTCACATACTCTGACAGTTACACCTGTGTTTGGGCTACTAGACTGGCTGTTTCCCTGACAACCACCAATGATATTGGCCAAGAGATGATCATCTTTAAACCTGAAGGAGAAAGACAAAATCTAAAGGGACAATAAAGGGGTACAAAAAGGGATGTCAATTAAAAAACAACATCAGTTGATACGACTTACAGCATGCGTGTAGACACACAGATACAGTACACACACCCACACGCACAGCCACACACATCAATTCCAACTGAATGCCTTCATGGGTGCATTATAACCATTATTCACCTGTTTTGCAGTTATAATTTGTTTTGAACAACAGTTGGAAAACTCACACCAATATATTCCATCATGTACTGTACGTAACTCTGACCCTGAAATTCGAAACCTTTGCACAAATGCTGAAATAAAGGACAGTTCTCATTAAAATTCAATGAACTCTTAAGTACTGTAAGCTTGAGGGGAAAGTGAGACAACAAGCAGCCTCTATGACATGATCGTGCTATACAAATACTATCATGGGCTCTTGACATGGTAATATCGATGGAAGATGGAATTGGGCTGAAAAGAATGAGGGTTGCAACATAACCATTAGTGATACATCTTGGACATCTTGGACAGAACTAGTTCATGCCATTGTAAGATTAGTGTAACATGTCTCAAAATGCATTTCTGCTCTTGTTGCCAATAAGTCCATTCAGAACACCTACTCGAAACGGTGCCTGAGGAAGGCAGGCAGCATCATCATGGACCCCACACATCCCAGCCACGAACTGTTCTCCCACTCACCGTCGGACAGACGTAGCAGAGCATGAGGTCTGATACCAAGAGGCTCAGAGTCGGTCTCTGTCTACAAGCCATCAGACTGCTGAACACTTGAACTGGACTGACCACCTGCACTGATTCTCCACACCTTAGCACACATTCACTCACTCATGCCCCCCCCCCCATACACACACACGCACACACACACACACTGTATATACATTCATGCTACACACACATCACAACTGCTGCTACCAGACTGCTATTATACTGCTCAATTTATACACTTGCCCCATCCCCCAATACACGTGTATATATTGGACTATAAATAGTCCTGTATTATACCTACACTAAAATGTTTATTCTATTCTACTGAGCCATTTACTTTATCTTCATGTTGTTATATTTTATTATTTATTATTGTTGTTGCATTGTCAAGAAGGAAGTAAGCAAGCAAGCATTTCGTTGGATAATGTATACCATGCGTATCCCATACATACGACTAAAAAACTTGAAATGGACAAATTGAAACTAAACAAAGAATACACAATGCACTCGCGCATTAAGCTTCATCCCTCACTGTTAATAAGAATAGCTTGTCTGCTTATGGTGACATGTCAGGGATGACCTGGTGAATAATGCATGGCAACCGGAGACATGTAGCGAAAGCAGCTAACGCAACTCTTCCTGTGATTATGTGGGAATTAATAGGGCATGATGCTGAAACCTAAGCCCCGCTGTATCCCTCCTTCTCTGGGTAACTCTTCCTCTCCCATCCTCTGTCCTTCTCAAGTTCCCGTCGAGACGCGCCACTGTAGATGGACAGTACAAACCATACAGTGAGCCCTTTAAGATCAAAAGAGGAATGTAAGGCTGCTGCATAAATGACGTATTATGCCAGGGAGATATGTATACAGTGGCTAAGAAATTAATACTAATGTAACGTCTGCTTCCAACTCACACCCTCAACCACGGAGATCCCCTGAACGCAGCTCACTTTCCAGCCCACTTTCCATCTCACACTCTCAAACACCTCGATCCCCCGAACGCAGCTCACTCTCCAGATCCCAATCACCTGAATTCTGATCACCTGTTCACACACCTGTATGTCATTATCACACACTATTTAGTTCAGTTCTTTGCACCCCATCACTGTGAGGTATTGGTCGTTTTGTGACACACGTCTTGCTGGGCTCTGTTTTTCCTGTGATTTACTCCTCCCGTGTATGATAGTTTTTGCCTGCCTCGCTAATGACACCTTTTGCCTATTCCCTGCCTGTACTTTAGCCTAAAGGATTTCCTGTCATCTATCTATTGCCTGATCTCCTGGACTACGTTACTAGCCTTTTCCCTGCCTGTACTGTTTCCCTTTTGGACCCCTGTGTATGACCTTCTGCCTGCCCCTAGACCCAGCTACCTGCCTCCTCCTGTGGTCCTTTTCGATAAACACCTGCTGCGCCCTGCGCTTGAAACCAGCTCTCTGTCTCCCCTCGTGTTCATTACAACTAAGTGTATTTTATGCAGTAAGCTGTTAGTAGCCCATGTGCATCACCCTAATAATTTGGTTCCTTTCCCCCTCATAATTTAGCCTACTGTTCTTACTTGGTGGTGTACATGTAGCCTATAGCCTGTTTTAGAGAAATGTCATCATCAAATATTGTAAGAGCTTTCATTGTCTGCATATATGCCCCCTATATTTATCCTACGGTTCTGACTTGGTGTACAGGGAGAAAACTGTAAGAACAGCGCATATTCTGAATTCTGTCACTGTCCATTTCAAAAGTGCTGAACAAATAGTAATATTGACTACGTCAGTCCTAGCTCATTAACGTCTTAATTAACGCTCATTAATGTCTTAATCGAAATTACGGTTTGCCTCTTATCGTCTTATCCGCTCGTCGTCACCTTATGCCAGAGTTTGTACATCTCAATTGTCAGTAGAAACCACAAAGTCAGCCATATCAGCTATGTTTTTTTAAGGCAGTAAATGAGGCTGAATGAACTGTTTCACTGCCAGACAAGGCTCCACTGATAGCCAAGTGTAGCAGTGGGAAGGATTCCTACATAGTTCTGAAAAGAAAGCTCTGCTTGGGACAGATTTATGAAGGCCCTAACAGTTTGTGGGCACCGTTTGGCACCATTATAGTGCAATTAATGTATTGTTTAGTGTTGTGTTGTGTAGTGTAGTGGCTTTGCTGGCATGCATCAACAAAAATGTGGGGAGTTTCCCCTACCAAGATTGACATGCTAAAATCGGCACTGGCCTAAAGTTACTACATAGGACACAATAAAGGAAATCAATTACCGGTCAAAATCTAAATACTGCTCCTAGCGTTGATCAAAGCTCAGAACACTTATATTCTTGATCTGACTGAGTTCTAATTGCGTTTGCCTCTTTGTGAACCAGTTGAATCATGAACAATGGTTTGTTAGTTGTGTTTGCCAAATTTTCCTCCTGGATTTGCCTTTTTAGCAGCACATTCACCACTCTCTCAAACGGCTAACTCCGACCGCTCGCGGCTCAGGCTGAGGGCCTACGTGAAACAATCTACCCCAGCTCGTAGTTGGTTCAAAAAGGCAACTAAAGATCCTGCTGACAGTGTGTCTACAGACATGACCAAAACAAACAAAAACGGTCTCGGGGGAATGACTGCACAACTGGTAAATAGTCACTTATAGATAATATGGCAGTCAGTCAGGTTGCTAGTTGCCTGCAGAGACTTCTATTGCGAGTAAAGTTCAGGAGTACTTCTGTCTGTAATAAAGACATTTTGTGTGGGAAAACTCATTCTGATTGGCTGGGCCTGACTCCCCAGTGGGTCGGTCTATGCCCCCCAAGGCCCACCCATGACCACACCCCTGCCCAGTCATGTGAAATCCATAGAGGAAGCAGAGGAGAAAGAGGTTAGTACAGTGGTTCCCAAACTTGTGGCCCATGTAGCATCCCCTGAGAAAATCTGTACTTTATCTTATGAAAAAAGTTAGGGGGAAAAAACGACGTTTCAATATGAACTTCTCCTTGTGGCCTATCTTCCCTATAGGCCTACATTAAAATGCAATCAACATGCAAACAATACAGTTCTAAAAATGTCATAGGTTTTTGTTTTGCCGCTGATGCTACTGTACGTGTCAGTGAATCATTTCTCACATTTCCCACCTTTCAGGAGTATAACACCACAATTGTATAGCTAATAGGCTAAGTGTTTATAGACGGACTGAGGGGAATGAACCTACAGCAGCCAAGGTGATAATGGCTGGGGACACTTCTGGACCTCACTAAAACTCAAACCCTGGTTACAGCCCTGTAAGGACCGTATCTATCAAGTAAGGAGGAGGAGGAGGAGGATGATGAGTGCGAAACTAAGTAAGGTGTTTGCCAGTGTTTATCGAAATCTGAGGATTAAGTGGTTCAGTATAAGTGGTGTAAAAAACCTTGCATAGGTAGGCTTGTTACAATTACCCCCTTAACCTTTGTTGGAGCAGTAGTTAGCAGGTCTGGAGATGATTAGGTGGCCATGATGGTATGAGCAGCAGATTGGGAATTTAGCCAGGACCACGGGGTTAACACCCCTACTCTTACGATAAGTGCCATGGGATCTTTATTGACCACAGAGAGTCAGGACACCCATTTTAACGTCCCATCCAAAAGACGGCACCCTTCGAAGGGCAATGTCCCCCTCACTACCCTGGGGCATAGGGATCTCAGACCAGAGGGACGAGTTCCCCCTTCGGGACCTACAACACCCCTTCCAGTAACATCTGGTATCCCATCCAGGGACCGACCAGGACCGACCCGGCTAACTTCAAAGGCAAGCCAGCAATTGGATGCAGGGTGATTCCTGTTCAACATGTTTTCCTGGACCAGTTGATCTGGGGATCATGGTTCCATTTACTAAAAGTTCTTAACTACTGTTTATAGACCTGTTGAGTTATGAACCTTTTGAGAATCGATGAAATTCTGCACACAACCTCTGACATCTGATTGGACAAGAAAAGAAAGTAGACAGGAGGCCAGGTGGGAGAGAGAAATCAGTGCCTGTGATGCTCTGACGTTTCACTCTGCCCTTCATTACTGGTTGTACTATAACATTGAGATATCAGGTAATCGAGAACCATGCGGTCACGGTTCAGATATCCTGCCCATTGTACAAACATGGCGGGAGACTGGGAGGTAGCCAAACAGAGCAAGGTTGGGTTGAGACAGCGGGCACAATGGTAGCTGATTACCCATATTGGGGGTAAGGTAACAGTGCCTTTGGATGATCCAGAATATACTATACTAACCTTGCGAATGAGCTCAAGAAATGCATGAACCACGCTTGTGTCTTCTGTTGGGACGGAAGACAAATGTTTCTTCACCAAAGAAACCAACCGGACCACCAATCATTTAAACGTTTGTGTGGGAAAAATGGAGCATAAAGGCCCTGCACTTTCTTAAGATCTCAAATAACTCAAATGAATACTTAATGATAACTGTCTATGAATTGAACATGAGCATTTGCAATGTTAATGGATGGTACTATGCGCCAGTTCTGGAATGAATAAATGTTAACGACATTATAGGATTGATTTCTCATGGTTCCTTTGAATCGGTTGAGTTGGGGATGATACTAAAATAAGTCAGAGAAGCAATGCACAATAGGTTTGTGTTTGACGACTGTTTGGGATAAAGATCAACACCTTCAAATGAAGGTTTTTTAAAGCCATGCAAGCTACAGTAATTAGATGTTGGTAGCTATATTACCCCAGATCTCACAGAGGAGGAATTACAGGATGATTAACAGATAAAAAAGTGTCCAATCAGTGCACCAGAGTTAAGATGTTGGGACACTCAGTTTGTAGGTCTGAGGACGGGGACACTCATTGAGTATGTGAAGCTTGGATTACTACAGAGATACTTGTTCAGGCCAAGGACCTTTGGTAAAGTTAACTGCGGTGCATGTCCAACGCGTCAATTTGTGGGAATTGTGTCCTTGTTTCCTGAATTGGTTTGCTTGATGGGAGCTGTCTCTCATTACCAAGTCACTGAAAACAGTCAGCATTTCAAGTTGATCATTGTATCCTGTTTTGAATATAAATGTACAAAGGGACATACATTGAATGATATTCCCCCTATGATGTAACCCTGCAGTTAAAATCAGAATTGGCAGAGAGGGAATTATTCCTATAATCTGCTCACAGACAACTTCTAAACTGCTGGCCAACCAAGAACATTGGCTGAATTGATGGTCTTTCAGTGTTTAGTGCAGATCTTCCCAAACTGAGTCCTGGGGACCCCAAGGAGTGCACTTTTAGTTTTTTTGCCCTAACAGCTCACAGCTGATTCAAATGATCAAAGCTTAATGATTAATTGATCATTTAGATCAGCTGTGTAGTGCTAAGCCAAAAACCAAGATGTGCACCCTTGGGGTTCCGAGGACTCAGTTGGGGAAACCCTAGTTTAGTGCTTTAATAACTCTCCACAATGTCAGGTCCTTGTAAAAACCGGATAATGTAATAACACAGGATATTATGTATGAACTCACCAGGTCCTGTCAATGCCAAATACATGTTATGTTGCTTGGTGTGCAGAATAGTTAGTACAAATTAATAAGAAATTAGATAGTATACATTAATTTATCACCAATTCAAAAAAGTTACATTTTTACAGTCACAATTCACATAACACTGTTTGAATAAATGTCCATTAGAACTGTAATGTACAACCTGGTAATAAGGAATCAACTATTACCGGTCATGATACCTCTGGTGTTAATGTCACTTCAGCAGTCTTTTACTTTCAGTCTGCCTCTGAAATCAGAGTGACGTTTGTATATTCAGGGAGGTCTGTGTCTGTCTATAAAGTGCTTGCCATTTCCACATCTGTGACAGCAGTCATACTCAGTGTCTCTGGGAGTTTGGGACCCTCTGAACACTGGGTGCTGGTTGCCACTGGTTACCTGGTAGGGGCCCAGGGATTCTGTGGCCCCTCGGGGCCGGGGGGCTGGTGGCAGAAGGGGGAATTTGATGGTTGCTCTTTCCTTGATGTGCTCTGTGTTCCCCACCCTTCTTTTCTCTATCTTCTTAGAAAGGGACAAGGGGAGAGGAGAGGTATGATGACATAACTTGGTGCGAATCAAATTTTCAGATACCAAACAAAAACAAAACTGCTAACTAAATGTCCTGTCACAGTATTCTTCTCACCCGTATAAGATTGCTGAGAGGCGTTGTTGTTTCTCTGTTGCCGCGGTGCTTCTGACCAAGCTTTTTGAGCCTCCTCTAAATCCATGGCAGCTTTCAGTGCTGCCATTTTAGTCTTCTTCTTGTTCTCTTCATTTTGCTGGAAGTAAAGAAGCAGCTACTATACAGGAACGGCCCCAAACTTTCTAATCGAGATTACAGGGATCACGGATTGTTTAGTTTAAGCAGTGTGGACATGGATCCATAACTGCCTCTAATTCCCCACCTGAAAAAATATATGACTGGCCTCTCTGTCTCCTGCTGATGTTTGTGATATTTGAAATATTGTATCTTAAAATATACTCTCATATCCTAAATAACTAACACTTCCCTGTAACATTTTGAAATATTCATTGAAATCGCAGCTAAATGGGCTGTCCATCAGATGATGTAACCTCATCTGCATGCAGGTAGGCTGTGGGACCCTTGTTATTGACAAGTGAGTGTGTTGATTTGATTTGATTTAGAGAAATGATATACTCTGGCAATTACTGCTCTCTGGTGAACAGACTATGTCAGTGCAAGTACCACACAGGGAATATAATAGATGCTGTATCAGCGTCAGAACCTTATTGATGGTACGACTTACGGTTTGAAGTTTCTTCTTTAACTCCAGGTTGGCTTGCTTGTAGCTTTTGGATGTAGACTGCAAGTAATAAATGGCCAAACTGTGGGGGGGGGGGAACAAATACCAAATATTTTATTTTACATTGTTATCTTGTATATAGTCTGGGGACTGCTCTGTGGATCATTAGCCCTGACTACTCACACCATCAGCAGTAGGAAAGGCAGCACCAGGCCAGGGTTGGAGGCGTAGCTGAACACCTTCCCAAACCAGGCAGGGAAATCAGATTCCAGCGTCTCCTGGATCACATCAAACATGCGGCTCTTCCCACTGCAGTGGAGCAATCAGAGATGAGAAACTGTCATCACACAACAAACAACTGGAGTGTGTGTGTGTGTGTGTGTGTGTGTGTGTGTGTGTGTGTGTGTGTGTGTGTGTGTGTGTGTGTGTGTGTGTGTGTGTGTGTGTGTGTGTGTGTTTACATGCATGTCTTGTCATATACAGAATGCAGGTGTTTTTCTGTTACCTGAAGGGGCCACAGTCGAAGGAGGGGGGGATAGTGACTATGGTGTAGATGGCAGGCAGTGTTGAGAGGAAAAGGATGACCAGTAGCATAGCCATGTAGAAGTTGTTGGAGCCTGAGGCCTTGAACACCCTCTCCTGAGGAACATTACAGCACATGACGGCCCAGCACTGCAGGTACATTGACACATGCAGTCTCAGCACGTTCAGAGCAGGCAGGCAAGGGGCATAGAACGCACCCATCCTAGCAGAGAGAGAAAGGAGGGAGTTAATCCTTAAGGGGGGGTGGGGTTCTGCTAAACATATGGAGTTGTTTTAAGATGGTTATACCAAGGATCATTTTAGCTATTTGATTGTGAATTGTAGGATCTGTTAAGTATCCATCAAAAAGAGATGTACAAAATATTTGATGAAATACTGAATTTGGCCTTACTGCTATTAGCCCATAGAAACACATTTTATTACAGATTCAGAAATGGAAAAACAGATAATAACATTTTTATCAAAAGGAAGTTAGTTTAAAAGATACAAGAAATGCATTATCATTATGAAGACCATGATCCAAATTATTCATTTTTAACCATATAAAAATAGATTCCATTCCACTTCCATACTTCCATTAATTTGTTCAACTGGTACCGGACTAACTAGACGAGTTATTCGTTTGTAGGCCAAACCGTTCGGACGCTGCAGACGTTTCTGTGAGAAGACCGATTATCGGGATGTCTCATTGTCTGACAAACATCGCTGTAGCTCGGCCACCTTCCACCGCAGATGCGGAAATTCGGCATTGGCGGATGCGGTAGATTGAGATGCGGGCAAAACTAGATATCTCTAGTTTAAACAGACAGATTTTTATGGGGATTTTTGCATTATGCTTATTAGATATATGCGGGGCGCGCACATCGACTCTAGGGGGTTTAAACAAGCATATGTTAGCGATGGACTGTCACGTAGAGCAGGTGTGTTGGAATGTGATATCGCACACTGCTTACTTGCAAGTTTCACAAATCCTATATATACTTGCTTCTCAACCCCAGCGGGGGGCAGACTTTGAGTATGTGACTGCAGAGCGCAGAAGCTAGAAGGCATAAGCGTATGACGCTTTGCCGTCACACGGCAAAACAGCTGCCAAATGTCCTATAATGCCTTCAAAAGCATGACCAGATTGCCTAAATGCAAGGCACATTTGCAGCCCCTAAGTTGTTGCTGAGAAGCTCTTGCCTTGTTTTTAAATGGATAAATATCTGTCTATTTTTGTACATCAGCCCCTGTATCTGATCATTTAATTATACATACCAGTGGGACACCTAGCCTTACTTTACTATCAGAAGGCCTCTCATATGTGGAGGTGCCACAATAAGATTACAGCAGCTACCGCCTACCATATCATGCCTTGGTTGAAGATCAGGCCCAGGACATTCCCACTGACATCGAACTCTGAGTAGGAGGGCTTACACAAGGGAAAACAAGAATAGTCAATGTCGGTGCAATTCATCAAATCAATGACCAAATCAGTAACACTTGAAGGGGCTATACATAAAGGCATTAGAAACTGGGTGGTTCGAGCCCTGAATGCTGATTGGCTGAAAGCCGTGGAAAATCAGACTGTATACCACGATGTATGACAAAACATTTATTTTTATGGTTCTAATTAAGTTTATAATAGCAATAAGGCACCTCAAGGGTTTGTGGTATATGGCCAATTTGATTTGAATATAGCACAGCTAAGGGCTGTATCCAGGCACTCTGCGTTGTGTCGTGCTTAAGAACAGCCCTTAGCCATGGTATATTGGCCATATACCACACCCCCTCTGGCCTTATTGCTTAATTATAACACATCTCTGAAACCAGTCATGGCACCTTTATGTGTTTTGCAGTATCATTCATAACAACCTTCATCCCCCATTTATTCAACATCATTCAACAGACCAGACTTGAAGTAAAGTGTTACCCCAAAAGCAATATCAATGCAATGACAACACGGACTTGAAGTGTGGCTTAAACAGATTTCAAGCCTAAATACAGAGTAGAGCAAAGTGGTCAATCCAAAGACTCACAAATCCAGCCTCCAAGTCCCAACACCAGCAGTAGTTGAGGAAACGCACCAGCACAGCACGCAAGAAGTCCCCGATCAGGAGCGTGATGTAGGTTGTCATAGTATCCGACACAATGAGTCGGACAAATTCCTACATATTACCAAAGTATATTAAATGGCAAATGATGCACGCGTCATCCCAGTACATTTACGCTGTAAAAACGATACTAAACATACACAGAATAATGAATGCATGCCCCCCTTCCAATTCACCCAAACAATAAGCTATTTATCATTACCAGACCTGGATTCAAATAGTATTTAACCATTCATTACCTGTCCCACCATGGTTTCCCAGCAGGGTCCTCGTGGGATATCGGCAGGGTGGACGGTGATGGGAGGAGCTGTGCTATTCACTCCCAGGGTCCCATTATACAGACTGGCCTCCCATATAGTCATATTAAGCTTCAGCACCTCCTCCTCCTCTCGCTTAAATCAACAAAAACAAAACATTTAGTGCTCAATTTAAAGACAGGTGTCGTATCAGCCTGTTTCCCCATCTACAGTAATAGTGGGTCGATACTTGCATATGAAAACCTCAGGTTTAAACCAGATGTTTAACCCAGCTGCAGGTTAAGACTAGTAACTAATTTGTTTCCTTTGTGGGGAAAAAAACAAAGGAACATGAGAGGGTTACACTTGTTCTCATAAAAGTGAAAACTAGATGATGATTAAAAGGTGTAAAATAATCATCTGAAAATAACCATAGAATACGTTTTGGGGTCATTCGTATTCCTATTGTTAAAAACCCTTTACAAAGTGTTCAAGGAACCCTAGAGGGTTGTTGGTAGAACCATTAGAAGATAAAAATGATTTTAGGTAGAATCCTTCATGGGGGTACGTGGTATAACTAGCCACAGGCTTCCAGATTTACTTTGAGGTTGATCTCATCCATGAGTGCGATGATGAAGGTGTAAAGGTTCCCCAGGAATAGGGCGAAGATGCGTCCCAGCTGCCACTGTAGAGCAATGCGGGGGTGATAGTTCTCTAGTGCACTGATCACATCAAACAGCATGGGACAGAACATCCCCAGGAGGGACATCACCATGTTCACCTGGCAGACAATAACACGCATGCAATACGGTATACTGTTATTCACACCTATGAATAAATGAATATAAACTCAATCACACAGACACGCAAGAGCATACAGATCGCACAAATAAACATAATTAATCAAGGTACTGATTGCAAACACATGTAAATCAGAAAAGGCTGGTGGGAGGGGCTATATGAGGACTGGAGCTATATGAGGACAGGAGCTATATGAGGACAGGAGCTATATGAGGACTGGAGCTATATGAGGACTGGAGCTATATGAGGACTGGAGCTATATGAGGACAGGAGCTATATGAGGACTGGAGCTATATGAGGACTGGAGCTATATGAGGACGGGCTCATTGTAATGGCTGGAATGGAATCAATGAAACGGAATAAAACAGGTGGTTTCCATATCTTTGATGTGCATGACACTGTTCCATTTATACCATTCCAGCCTTTAAAATGAGCCCATCCTCCTATACACCCTCCCACCAGCCTCCTCTAAGTCAAACACACACACACACACACACACACTTGTACCTCATTCCTCTCCCACCAGCTATGGCTCTCCAGTCCCTCTAAAGCAAACTTCTGGGAGCGACGCACCACAAAGTAGATGAGATATCCACTTCCTGCTAGACAGCACAGCACCAGGAAGTTGGCCAGAACCCGCAGAAAACGAGTCAAGTGGATGTTGTCATCCTTCCTGCTCTCCTGTTCCTCCAGAATGGCCTCCTAGGAAGTTGGCATCACAAGGGCAGAGAACACACACACATATACACAGACACACATGCACAAACACACACAGACACACACACAGAGAGACAACCAATCAAACATTGCCATACATAAACTAATGTAAAACAGGGTGGAGGTGCCTTTATTAAAGTATACAGAGTTGTCATGTGAAATGTGTATGCTTTCCTATTGGTCCGTTTGAATTAATTGCTTGTGTGCTCTGATTTGTGGCAGGAGTGGCTCTGGAGAATGCACATCTACCTGTTCCTACAAAATGGTACTGCCTTTGCTGAAAAGGATAGAACTGCTGTTGTCTCCGAGTCCCACACCAGGGAGCTGCAAACTGACATTCATTCACAGTTGACAAATCTTCTGTCCAGTCTCTGTGTTGTGTGCGTGTTCATTGTAAAAGGGTCTATCAGAGTACCAAACGTGTACAGGTACGCAGCAGTGTTCTAGAATATTGGATGGTTCCTACCTTCGAATTATCAGCGCAGCTCAAGAGATGTCTGTCAACACATTCAAATGAATAGAGGATGCGTACTGGGAGACTCAGATATGGGACTCTTACTAGATGTGTTGTGTGAAGTTTGCTGTACTTAGACTTGTTATCCTGATATGTGCTGTACCTGAGCTACACTACTTGAGAATTGCACATTGCAGGTTACACTGAAATTATTGTATCTGCCTTTTAATTGCCACTTTAAGCCCGTCAGCCTGTACAGCTTAGAAAACTATTTTAACCTCAGTTGTTTGTAATAAACAATATTGTTGATAATCCTGTGTTGTGTGAATTCCATACCGGTACACAGTTCAGAGGGGTATCCTATGAAGCAAGCTAGATCTACTCACGGAAGGGCCAGACTACCACATTTGGGGGGTGTTTATTAATATACAAGCACCTTTGTCCCACGCCAAATACTATTTGTATTTTATGTAAAAGTTACATTGCGTGAAGTTTAAAGTGCATTATTTCATTACTAAATGTGTCATGTGATATTTTAGCATGACTATTTTTAACACACAAAAAAAAAACATTTAATAAAATATTTAATCAGTCGTCTTCCTCAAACGAAGGGGATGATGACACAATCTTTGCGAGAGGGACTGAGAGAGGGAATCTGATTTCGTTGGTCCTCTACTCGCAGCTCCGTCATTTCATTCAGGGTAAGTGGAGTCAGCTGTGAGTTAGCCTGCCCCGGAGCAGTTAGTTCTGAGGGATTCGTTGCCATAGAAATGTACATGGCTAAAAGGTGAGCCACTCTTGTATGACTGGTTATCCCGAGTTGAACTCAAAAGTTGACCAAAGTTACCTCGCTAACTCCTCAACCCTGTTTCGTATGATACCCCCCTAGGTCTCTATTGACCCTGCCCTATCCTAGTCCCTGTGGTTCTTACACTAACATGTCTTTACCTTAAAGCTGGTGGTGATGGAGGCAAACTTGTTGTCAGCTGTCTCAGGGTTGCCAATGAGGTAATCCCAGCTGGTGAACATCTTCCAGCTGAAATTGAAGCTGTTGTTGTCTCCGCCCCCGTCCTCATTAGCATTCCGGGCCATACTTTAACACGTTTCATAATAAATGGAAGAAGCGTCAAACAATAACATCATCAGAAATCATCAGATTTGACCGGGACTCTATCTGTTTTTTCACTGGAAATGTGATCAATGTTTAAATTTTTTTTGTCACAATTGGCAGGAAGTGCACACACCAGGGTCATTTTGATTAGGCACCAAATGGAATACGACAGACTGAAACAGAGAAGGACCTGGACTTGTCCAATACGAAACGAAACGCTCATTTTAATTTCCTGTTTTTGCACAACCTTGTCAAAGTCACCTGGTGTGTGGGGGAGGGGGGGGGGGGGGGGCTTTGAGGACCACTGAGAGACCAGTAAACATACAGGTACTCACGTCCTTATCACCACCATATAGCTATAGGCCACAGTTCCCACGCCAACCAGGAAGTAGGAGAGGGGCATGCGGAACTTGAGCCAGCCAATGGCGCGCTGGCTGTTGTAGTAGCCATAAAAGAGGACAGAATACTGGGCGTAGCCCTGGGACACACACATGATTCAGATTTCATTCAGTATTAACAACTTCTTGACAACTTTAAAAACACCACGCAAGCTGTGCGGCGCACACGCACATAAAGAGTCATGTTAGTGGTAACATTACACAGTGGTCACATTACACAAATAAACAATTAGTAATGACCCCAAAGTCCCATAGGACAGCAAAGTCCATGGCGTTGGCTTCGTCAGCTCTAGGGACAGTCTTTCTGGGCATGCTACCATACGGCCTGCCCATCAGAGCCTAGACAGAGATAAAGAGTTAAAGCATCTGTAGGTCCTTGAGATGCTACTAGAGCCTGCCCACTAAGACATCATTTCAACGTTTAGTTTTGATTTACATTTGGTTGAGTTGTCAACTAACATGAACACAACCTGAAATCAACAACAAAAATGTCACCATGTCATTGGGTTTAGGTGAAAAGTTGGGAGAAAATCACATGAAATGTCCTTGCGTTGATTACTTTTTGCAAATCCAATCAGTTTTCTGCATTGATTCAATGTCATCTCATTGAATTGTTTTATTGAAATGATGTGGAAACAATGTTGATTCAACCAGTTTTTGCTCAGTGAGTGGGGCCTCCTTTATAAATAAATACAAATTCTTCATTTTCATATAAAATTACTGTATATGAGGAAATGTGAATTATACCATGTCTACACCGAAGTCACAAAATTCGGGCCTTAAATTCGGGCCCCAATTCTGATTTGAAGATCAAATGGCCCCCTACCTCTGGCACCATGACCAGACCAAACGTCAGCCCAAAGAGGATCATGTTGATGCCATACATCCACCTCAGGAATATGAAGTAGGAGGCAACCGAGGAGCCAAAATGGCCTGTAGGAGGCACAAAGCACAGTCATACATGGTACTGTGTTTCATCACACTGAGGAGAATGACATAAATCAGTCGATCACAGAGTGGCTACCAAGGACTCCAAGGGGGTAGGCAAGAGGCCCCCAGGGGTCCTCAAAAAAGTGATACACAAATTAGAGAAACAGCAAAGTCCATGGTAAGGAACAGAGGTAGCTAGCTGTGTGCTAACCTTTTCAGCGAGGTTGAAAAATAAAAGACAACCAGGAAGCACCAACAAAACCGTGCAGGGATACAAAAGGAAGAGGTAAGAGACATACTTACTCTCAATCTCTTTGATTTTCATCTCCCATGGAACGCAAGCAGTTTTGAAGTTTTCAAAGTCCCTCTGAAACTTCATCCATTTCTAACAGCAAAACCAGCAGTGTCATGGAATAGATCCCACATGGGCTTGCTGACTATACTTGTGTTGTAAAGGATCATAGATAACTGGTAGCATAAACATGACACAATAAAGAACACATAAAGACATTGGTCCACCTATAACAGATGACTGTCCTCACCTTCAACATCATGACTTTATATGCATACAGTTTTCTGCTCTTTCCTTTCCCAAGAGCTCCCTCATATTTCTCCACAAACTCATGGGACTCCCTGTGAAATATGAGGCAGGATTAGTTACTGGTACCGGTACTGGTAAAATAAATATAATCATATTGCACCATACTCCATGCTATGGCTACTCGGTGCTCCTCCAACGTGCTAAACAAGCTTCCTGGTTCCATTACATACCAACAGCTACATTTATACCCTTTTCACACTAGTGAGCCGAGCCACACAAAGCCGGGTTGTAATGAGCTGGCCTGGCTATGCATCGACTGTAATTGCAGGGACCATGCTGGGAAGGACAATGTGACAGGGAAATATCTGAGACCACAAAACATGTTTCGGAATCGAGACATATTGTAGAGATGGATGGACTTGCCACAAAGCCTGTTTTAGCATGGACAGTGCCATGGAAGGCTTTCAACATTCTACATTAGTCAACTGGGTGAGACTTTCCATGGGTTAAGGAAGGATCACTCAATTCCATCCAGGTCAGCGGGAGAGATCAGCCAATGAATCATACTCCTGGGCAACCATCCCAGCATTGCAGGTGGCAGTAAATTACTAAACCAGGCTTTATGCCTGTTCAGACTATGGCCTTTTCTCAATTGCATGCTCCTCGCATCCTCTCTCCTCACCTCTTTCTCAAAGTCCATTGGATGAGAAAGACAGATGTCCCTTTCAGTTTGTTTATTAACCGCCAATTAATCCACAGAAGTAGAAGAAATGGACAACATTAAAAAGGCGATAGCACTCAATGGCACTGCCCACCGAGGTGTCTAATGGCAAAGATAGGTGTGCCCTCTTTCCATGTTCATGGGTCAACTCGACACAATAGTGTGAAAGGGGTAATAGTTTAGGGGCTGGGGAAATGCATTTGCTTTAGAGTTATCTCAGCACCGTAGAGTTAGCAGTTTCTTCCTCATGGGCCAAGGCTTTCCTCTTAGGGTCGAGATAAGTTTCTTCCTCTCATCCACTTCCTCCTTCAGCTTCTCCAACTCCTCGGGAGACAAGACCTCTGGTTTCTCCTCTCCCACTTTCTCTTCCTCATCCTCCTCTTCCTCTGATGACTCATGCTCCGCACTGAGACAGCAAGAAAAGTTGTTTTGTTTTTGTTTCTAAGGTTGGTGAAGGTAGAGGGCAACATTTTTTCTCACACAAAAGATAATTATAGAGATTCTTATCTGCAATCCGCAATTTAATGTGAAACTTCTTTAAACAACGTGCATCATGACGAGCCGATTATTTAACCATGAAGATTTTAGTACCCTGCACAAGGAATGTCATGATTCACATGTGATGATGGGTTGTGAGCTGTATATAAACGTGCAATGGATAACTCCAGAGTGGCTCAATGGTCTAAGGCGCTGCATCTCAGTGCTAGAGGAGTCACTACAGACCGTTTCGATTCCAGGCTGTATCGCAACCAGCCGTGATTGGGAATCCCATAGGGCTGCGCACAATTGGCCCAGCGTCGTCCGGGTTAGGGTTTGGCCGGGTAGGCCGCCATTGTAAATAAGAATTTGTTCTTAACTGAATTGCCTGGTTAAATTTTTTAAAACTTCACTGCCCTTTGCTCATACAAAATGTTAGCCACAATGTTTTGAAATGCAAAATGCAATGCAAGATTGTACACACAGGACCTTACCTTGTCTCAACCCTTTTTTTCTTTTGTTTCTTCTCAACTGTCTCTCCTCTTCCATTGTCCTCCCTTTTCCCGCCTTTTTCTGAGCGTCCATTTTTCCTCTTCTCCTCGGTATCCCCATCCTCCTCTCCTACAACCTCTATCTCTTTTTGCTCCAGTTTTCTGGTGTTTTCATTGCTGAAATTCTTTAGAGTTTTAGCAACCGTGTCATTCTTCACTTCTTCCTGCCTCTCATCCTCTCCCCCTTTCCCTTTCCCCTCCTTATCCCTCTTTTTTCGTCCTCTCCTCTCCTCTCTTCCTGGTCTGTCCTCCAATTCCTTTCCTTCTTTTCTTGCACTGGAAGCTCTTCTTGCTACATTTCTTCTTCTCTTTCTGTCCCTCTCTTTCTTTCTCTCCTTCTCTTTTGCCCTCTCCTGCCTCCCATCAGAGTCAATAACTGTGTCCTCTTCATCTGCGGTAAAAAACAAAAAACAGAGACATGGCAGTCGTCATACTAATATTTTAACCAAACAATAATATTAGAATGAAACAACAGGAAACAGGAAACAGGAAACGAATGAAGGGGTATCTCCTGCCTCCTAAAGTTTCTTTGAAAACACATTCACTGCTAGAATAAGATGAAAGAGAGGGAAAGGAGATAGACATGCCAGTAGGTGACAGATAACCAACCCCAAAAATGACCCCTAGCCCTGTGAGATCTGAGTGGAATTTAGATGTTCATTTTATATTAGCTCCACCTTGCCCTCTGATAGGCTAGGTGTAATTTTCACCATATGGCTTTTACCTGTCAATTCCTCTCAGATCTCCACAATTTCATAGAGGTAGGGTCTTGACTGGGGGTTGGGCACAAGTGTCACTTCTGAAATGGAAGATTGTTTTGTGATTTGTTGAGGGACAGGCACAGGCAGCATTTCAGCATTCAGCATTATTTTCGCATATCGGCCTCCTTGTTTTTTTTCCCTTTTGATGGTTTGAGTGCAAGTACCTACAGAACTCCACAGATGTTTTTTCCCTCACACACCAGCCCCCATTCAGTCCTAGCCTGAGCACAGACCTTCATACTGGCTTTCCAGAGGTAGCATTTCAGCCACGTTTCATACACAAGATACTGTATATTATCAACCGTGACTCCTGTCCATGTTGGTCACTTTACTGTATTCCTTAACATACCACCCACTCTGCTCTCTTCCATCCTTTTTTCCCTCCCTCCCTCCGATGCAGGCTGTTGTCAGAGAGCACTATTAATCCGGTGGTAATTGGGGACACAGGCCGTGTGAGGGGGACTGAGGAGTGCACAGGGTCGTGTGACAAGGATTTAGACCGTAAGAGTGGGGAGCGGAGAAGAAGAGTGTTTCCTGACTTGGACACAATGCCACATGTCAACACCCCCAGCAGGCCCTCTCTAGTATTCTCCAGCCAACCCAGCCCCTGATAAAATACTGTGAGATCTTGTATACTTGGCATAGAAATAGAATGACTAGAAGTTTGTGTAAACCAGAGGGATTGACATGTCTTGCCAAATCAGGTGACCTTCACTGGGGCAGAAGAGGAGAGACTGGGTGGAATTCAACCGTAAAGCATTTCCATTAAGACCAAACAAATCTCTGTGCACACTGCTTCGTATTGCATCCCTGTCTGTGACATCTCGCCAATCTTTTTCAATTTGTCATTCGAATTCAACAGTGGTACAGGGCAGGTATGCCAAGTTTACATTTTGTAGGCTTGAAAATGCCATTTGTTTATTCTCCTCCAGCCTTAGTGACGTGAAAGCTATGACATCATTTTACTGGACTTGCTGAAGCAGAGAGTAAAGGCATGCTGCCTCGTGTGATTGACAGTTGAAAGAAGGTATCAACAAGCGCCCAGCCCAAGGATCTACTCACCTGCATCCTCCAAGCTAATGCTGACTGTGGGTTGAAGAGCAACAGTCATTCAAAACAGTTGTGTATCTCATATGTTATATTGATGGACATGGTGGAGATGATAAAGACGAGGATATCTAAACAACTGAATCCCTTGCAAACATTCACAGTGCAGTGCTCCCACTGTATCATTTTACCTACAACTTATTAATGACCTCAATAAGGGACAGGTAAAGTGATGTCAACTGGAGGAGAGGGCTCAAGCCTGTATTCATAAAGCGTCTCGGGGTAGAGGAGGGCTTATCTAGGATCAGTTGTAAGATTGTAAGAACAGGGAGGACCTGATCCTCAATCAGCACTCTTACTCTGAAACATGTTGTGGATATGGGCCCAGGAGAATCTGGGTCAGACGAGAAAGCTGCTGACGTTCGACAGGATTCAGGCTGCCTGTCCCCCTCCAGGCTGAGGTGTGTTACTACAGAGAGTGCCTGTCACCCTCCAGGCTGAGGTGTGTTACTGCAGAGACTGCCTGTAACCCTCCAGGCTGAGGTGTGTTACTGCAGAGACTGCCTGTAACCCTCCAGGCTGAGGTGTGTTACTGCAGAGAGTGCCTGTCACCCTCCAGGCTGAGGTGTGTTACTGCAGAGACTGCCTGTAACCCTCCAGACTGAGGTGTGTTACTGCAGAGACTGCCTGTAACCCTCCAGACTGAGGTGTGTTACTGCAGAGACTGCCTGTAACCCTCCAGGCTGAGGTGTGTTACTGCAGAGAGTGCCTGTCACCCTCCAGGCTAACGTGTGTTTCTGCAGAGTGCCTGTCACCCTCCAGGCTGAGGTGTGTTACTGCAGAGAGTGCCTGTCACCCTCCAGGCTGAGGTGTGTTACTGCAGAGAAGAGGACCTAGACCAGACAGTCTGTTCCCCTCCAGGCTGAGGTGTGTCTTTGCAGAGAAGAGGACCTAGACCAGACAGCCTGTAACCCTCCAGGCTGAGGTGTGTTACTGCAGAGAGTGCCTGTCACCCTCCAGGCTGAGGTGTGTTACTGCAGAGAGTGCCTGTCACCCTCCAGGCTAAGGTGTGTTACTGCAGAGAGTGCCTGTCACCCTCCAGGCTAACGTGTGTTTCTGCAGAGAGTGCCTGTCACCCTCCAGGCTGAGGTGTGTTACTACAGAGAGTGCCTGTTCCCCTCCAGGCTAAGGTGTGTTACTGCAGAGTGCCTGTCACCCTCCAGGCTAACGTGTGTTTCTGCAGAGAGTGCCTGTTCCCCTCCAGGCTGAGGTGTGTTACTGCAGAGAGTGCCTGTTCCCCTCCAGGCTGAGGTGTGTTACTGCAGAGACTGCCTGTCACCCTCCAGGCTAACGTGTGTTTCTGCAGAGAGTGCCTGTCACCCTCCAGGCTGAGGTGTGTTACTACGGAGAGTGCCTGTTCCCCTCCAGGCTAAGGTGTGTTACTGCAGAGTGCCTGTCACCCTCCAGGCTAACGTGTGTTTCTGCAGAGAGTGCCTGTTCCCCTCCAGGCTGAGGTGTGTTACTGCAGAGAGTGCCTGTCTCCAGGCTGAGGTGTGTTACTGCAGAGTGCCTGTCACCTTCCAGGCTGAGATGTGTTACTGCAGAGAGTGCCTGTCACCCTCCAGGCTATTGTGTGTTACTGCAGAGAGTGCCTGTCACCCTCCAGGCTGAGGTGTGTTTCTGCAGAGACTGCCTGTAACCCTCCAGGCTGAGATGTGTTACTGCAGAGTGCCTGTCACCCTCCAGGCTGAGGTGTGTTACTGCAGAGACTGCCTGTAACCCTCCAGGCTGAGATGTGTTACTGCAGAGTGCCTGTCACCCTCCAGGCTGAGGTGTGTTACTGCAGAGACTGCCGGTAACCCTCCAGGCTGAGATGTGTTACTGCAGAGTGCCTGTCACCTTCCAGGCTGAGATGTGTTACTGCAGAGAGTGCCTGTCACCCTCCAGACTATTGTGTGTTACTGCAGAGAGTGCCTGTCACCCTCCAGACTAAGGTGTGTTACTGCAGAGTTCCTGTCACCCTCCAGGCTGAGGTATGTTACTGCAGAGAGTGCCTGTCACCCTCCAGGCTGAGATGTGTTACTGCAGAGTTCCTGTCACCCTCCAGGCTAAGGTGTGTTACTGCAGAGACTGCCTGTCACCCTCCAGGCTGAGGTGTGTTACTGCAGAGACTGCCTGTCACCCTCCAGGCTAAGGTGTGTTACTGCAGAGTTCCTGTCACCCTCCAGGCTGAGGTGTGTTACTGCAGAGACTGCCTGTAACCCTCCAGGCTGAGGTGTGTTACTGCAGAGAGTTCCTGTCACCCTCCAGGCTGAGGTGTGTTACTGCAGAGACTGCCTGTAACCCTCCAGGCTGAGGTGTGTTACTGCAGAGACTGCCTGTAACCCTCCAGGCTGAGGTGTGTTACTGCAGAGAGTGCCTGTCACCCTCCAGGCTAACGTGTGTTTCTGCAGAGTGCCTGTAACCCTCCAGGCTAACGTGTGTTTCTGCCGAGTGCCTGTCACCCTCCAGGCTGAGGTGTGTTACTGCAGAGAGTGCCTGTCACCCTCCAGGCTGAGGTGTGTTACTGCAGAGAAGAGGACCTAGACCAGACAGCCTGTCCCCCTCCAGGCTGAGGTGTGTCTTTGCAGAGAAGAGGACCTAGACCAGACAACCTGTCACCCTCCAGGCTGAGGTATGTTATTGAAGAGAGTGCCTGTCACCCTCCAGGCTGAGATGTGTTACTGCAGAGTTCCTGTCACCCTCCAGGCTAACGTGTGTTTCTGCAGAGAGTGCCTGTCACCCTCCAGGCTGAGATGTGTTACTGCAGAGTTCCTGTCACCCTCCAGGCTGAGGTGTGTTACTACAGAGTGCCTGTCACCCTCCAGACTGAGGTGTGTTACTACAGAGTGCCTGTCACCCTCCAGGCTGAGGTGTGTTACTGCAGAGAAGAGGACCTAGACCAGACAACCTGTCACCCTCCAGGCTGAGGTATGTTACTGAAGAGAGTGCCTGTCACCCTCCAGGCTGAGGTGTGTTACTACAGAGTGCCTGTCACCCTCCAGGCTGAGGTGTGTTACTACAGAGTGCCTGTCACCCTCCAGGCTAACGTGTGTTTCTGCAGAGAGTGCCTGTCACCCTCCAGGCTGAGGTGTGTTACTGCAGAGAGTGCCTGTTCCCCTCCAGGCTGAAGTGTGTTACTGCAGAGTGCCTGTCACCCTCCAGGCTAACGTGTGTTTCTGCAGAGAGTGCCTGTTCCCCTCCAGGCTGAGGTGTGTTTCTGCAGAGAGTGCCTGTCTCCAGGCTGAGGTGTGTTACTGCAGAGTGCCTGTCACCTTCCAGGCTGAGATGTGTTACTGCAGAGAGTGCCTGTCACCCTCCAGGCTGAGGTGTGTTACTACAGAGAGTGCCTGTCACCCTCCAGGCTGAGGTGTGTTTTTGCAGAGAGTGTCTGTCCCCCTACAGGCTGAGGTGTGTTTCTGCAGAGTACCTGTCCCCCTGCAGAGAGACCCTCCAGGATCCTCATGACTGACTTAAAAGAGGAGCTAAATATCTGACTTAAAAGCCCGCTGAGTCGATCATGGGCAGAGAGGTGTATGGTCTTCCACCCCTGAAGATAGCTTCCCACCTTACCAGAGGAGGGGGCACTGCCCAGCTAAGGAAGCCAATACGTAATGTTAGAATAATTGACTGAAGGGGTGGGCAACATCAAGGCTCGAGAGCCACATTGGGATTTCAAAATTCATATCATGTCTGAATTCATATAAGCTGTAATGTTCAAAGTTCCTTTGGTCGAAGGTATACAAAATAAAACATAGTCAAGCATCAAAGCTAGAATCCTTAGTTGCTACATTATTTTTTGGACTTATAAATGTATTAGATTTACCCATTGATTCTTAAAGAATATAACTTACGTCTCATGAGCTTAGTTCAACGGTCTTAACCCGTCAGAACCCAGAATATAAGCTTGTTTTACTCCAATGTTCATAAAACAAAGTAAATGTAAACAAACACTGTATAGCCTCAAAAGATGGTTAAAACTATAATTGTGATATCATGGATAGTCAGTCCCTGCCTCCATAGCGGTACATTCATTTGAGAGCGGTTACATTTCTTCAGACCCATCCCTCAGCTTTTAACCAAAACAGTTATGGATTTTAGCATTACATGTGGATTGTTTGCATGGTCATTGTCCTATACTGTATTGTTCTGGGGGATAGATAAAGGGGGACCTCTGACAGGGTGAACAGATGTCACTGGACAGCCTTTATTTCGTTTGTATGTGTGTCCGCGGAGTAACCGGAGTGGCGAGCGATACAGGGGTCATTACAGACATACAGAGCACATAAACACAAAGGACCCAATGAAGCCTAATGATGCATGGCCTGTGGCAAAAGCAGTCCAGGAGAGAAGGGGAGCAACTAGGGGTCAGGGGGCATTACGCCACCTGCCCTAAATTCAGCCTCATCACCTCTGTGTGCGTGCGTGCGTGCGTGCGTAAGGATAAGCCTCTGATCCTTTTCTAGTCTTCAGCTTACTGCAAAAGGTGATCACATTCTGAGGACTGAATGATTTATTTATTTTTTTATTGCTCATGACTCGATGTGATCGTGCAAATGATCACAAAACGGGCTCTGATAATATGAACTGGTTCTCATTGTAAAATCGAAGTAAAAAAAAAAATGAAACAATAACATGATACTGACATTCAACAATATAGGGCCATAGGCATCATTATAGACAACATATTCCACAAACGCAAATGGACCCACGTTTTTAAGCATATAAATCTCCTTAACATTTTACCATTTGAGTAAGCTCGGAAATAGTACATATCATTACAAATGTCCCCTGGGTCCAGGTGACACGCAGTCTGAAAAATATGAACAGAAACAAAATTGGGAAATCTTACTTTCACTCTCTGAGGTGATTAGACTCTCCCGTGGCATCCTCTTTTTGCTCCTCTTCTTCCTCCTCCTCCTCCTTAGTGGTCTAGTACGACTGTAGCTCAGTGTGTGTCCCACATGTACCTCACTACACCTACCTTCTGGTTCCTCGGAGGTGGAGAAGAGCAGCCACCCCATCCCGGCCCACCCTGACCCAACCCAAACTGGGAGGGGAGTGAGGAAGAGGAGGGGGGGGGGGTTCATGATAAGGCATCTCGCATGAGGAGTTCACTTTTCCCCCGCCACTCAGCAACCCAAGGCGGGGACAATACAAGGCCCGAAACCCTAGAGCCACGCAATTTCACTACCTGTGAATAATTCATACATGAGTTATGACTGCCTTTATACAGGGAAGGAGAAGGGAGATGCTTTAAAAAGGGTTGCCGATGGAACACTGTGGGACGTGTTGATGGGAGTCACAGATTCCATTATGCATTGCTCTGCTCCATTCTCAAACGCAGCCAAATGCATAGATCTGTCCGAATATCCATGTGACAGTATTTTCCCTATTTTGTTCCCTCTGAACATTTCCACCTGCAACTCACACCAGATGCCAAATACCAGTAGTAGCAAAGGAATATAAATCCAAAGTGAAACATACTTTTTAGAACACAGCGCAACCTGCTAATTATCGTTTTGACCTTTAACTGGCCATTTTATGCTTTTCTAAGCAGTCTCCATAAAAAAAAAACATGAAGAAATCAAATGTATGGGTTTCATGTTGCTCCTTAGTATATCAATTCACAATCACCTCTGTAACAGATGGTTCTCTCTCAGACACAGCATATGTTAAAATATGTGTGAAACCGGGTCACCTGGGTCCAGTTTTTCAAAACGTTTCTGCTCGGATTTCGGCAATCGGATTGAATTAAATCTTATTATTGGGTATTTCAAAACTGAAACAAGAACATCTGATCACCCGTATTGGGATTCGGTTTGGTATTCAAATTTGACCTTTAAATGAGATTAAATGTTTTTTCAAAACTCAAGGGTAGTGATTAGGATAGTTCTGATGCCGAAAATCTGGATAATCTTGATCCCTTTGGAAGCGTGGATTTAGAGAGGTGAAAGGGGGGTTTAAAGCCAAAGGTTAATTATGTTAAATTGACTGCAGTACAGGTATGTGATCATTTATTTTAAATCAAATCAAATCAAATTGTATTTGTCACATACACATGGTTAGCAGATGTTAATGCGAGTGTAGCGAAATGCTTGTGCTTCTAGTTCCGACAATGCAGTAATAACTAACAAGTAATCTAGCTTACAATTCCAAAACTCCTACCTTATAGACACAAGTGTAAAGGGATAAAGAATATGTACATAAAGATACATGAATGAGTGATGGTACAGAGCGGCATAGGCAAGATACAGTAGATGGTATTGAGTGCAGTATATACATATGAGATGAGTATGTAAACAAAGTGGCATAGTTAAAGTGGCTAGTGATACATGTATTACATAAAGATGCAGTAGATGGTATAGAGTACAGTATATACATATACATATGAGATGAATAATGTAGGGTATGTAAACATTATATTAGGTAGCATTGTTTAAAGTAGCTAGTGATATATTTGACATAATTTCCCATCAATTCCCATTATTAAAGTGGCTGGAGTTGAGTCAGTGTGTTGGCAGAAGCCACTCAATGTTAGTGGTAGCTGTTTAACAGTCTGATGGCCTTGAGATAGAAGCTGTGTTTCAGTCTCTCGGTCCCAGCTTTGATGCACCTGTACTGACCTCGCCTTCTGGATGATAGCAGGCAGTGGCTCGGGTGGTTGTTGTCCTTGATGATCTTTATGGCATTCCTGTGACATCGGGTGGTGTAGGTGTCCTGGAGGGCAGGTAGTTTGCCCCCGGTGATGCGTTGTGCAGACCTCACTACCCTCTGGAGAGCCTTACGGTTGTGGGCGGAGCAGTTGCCGTACCAGGCGGTGATACAGCCCGACAGGATGCTCTCGATTGTGCATCTGTAGAAGTTTGTGAGTGCTTTTGGTGACAAGCCGAATTTCTTCAGCCTCCTGAGGTTGAAGAGGCGCTGCTGCGCCTTCTTCACGATGCTGTCTGTGTGGGTGGACCAATTCAGTTTGTCTGTGATGTGTACGCCGAGGAACTTAAAACTTACTACCCTCTCCACTACTGTTCCATCGATGTTTTATTGAGAAGTGTCAAAAACAATGCTTGAACTTATAATTGATACGCAGGCTCTATATTTATTTATACTGTATTATACTGAACAAAAATATAAATGCAACATGTAAAGTGTTGGTCCCATGTTTCATGAACTGAAATAAAAGATTCCCGAAATGTTCCATAAGCACAAATAGCGGAATTCTTTCAAATTTCTCAATTCCACACAAATTTGTTTACATCCCTGTTAGTGAGCATTTCTCCTTTGTCAAGATAATCCATCCACTTGACAAGTGTGGCATATCAAGAAGCTGGTTAAACAGCATGATCATTACAGAGGTGCACCTTGTGCTGGGGACAATATTAGGCTGCACCAAAATGTGCAGTTTTGTCACACAACACAATGTCACAGATGTCTCAAGTTGACACAGCATGCAATTGCCAGAACTGTCCACCAGAGCCATTGCCAGAGAATTGAATGTTAAGTTCTCCACCATAAGGTGAGCATCTGCCCACTGAAGTCGGTTACGATGCCAAACTGCAGTCAGGTCAAGACCCTGGTGTGGACGACGAGCATGCAGATGAGCTTCCCTGAGACAGTTTGTGCAGAAATTCTTCAGTTGTACAAACCCACCGTTTCATCAGCTGTCTGGATGGCTGGTCTCAGACAATCCCGCAGATGAAGAAGCCGGATGTAGAGGTCCTGGGATAGTAAGGTTACACGTGGGCTGCGGTTGTGGATGTACTACTAAAACGTTTTAGAGAATTTGGCAATACGTTCACAACCGGTCTCAGGGAAGCTCATCTGCATGCTTGTCGTGCTCAACAGGGACACTTGACGTGACTGCAGTTCGGTTTCGGAACCGACTTCAGTGGGCAGATGCTCACCTTTGATGGCCATTGGCATGCTGGAAAAGTGTGCTATTCATGGATGAATCCCAGGCAGAATAGTCAGGCAGGTGGGTACAGAATCCAGAACAGGCAAGGGTCAAACCCGGGAGGACTAGAAAAAGGTGAAAAGGCAAAGCAGGAAAACAGGAAAACTGCTGGTAGGCTTGGACATACAAGACGAACTGGCACAGAGAGACAGGAAACACAGGGATAAATACACTGGGGAAACAAGCGACACCTGGAGGGGTGGAGACAATAATTAGGGCAGGTGAAATAGATCAGGGTGTGACACGTTGTGAAAAGAATGCCAGATGGTGGCAGTGTGTTTATGGTATGGGCAGGCATAAGCTATAGACAACAAACCCAATGGTATTTTATGGATGTCAATTTGAATGCACATGAAGGCCCATTGCCGTGCCATTCATCCACCACCATCACCTCATGTTTCGCAAGGGTCAGTACAAAATGCCTGTAAGCTGAAACGGTCTCAGTTCTTCCATGGCCTGCATACTCACCAGACATGTCAACCATTGAGCATGTTTAGGATGCTCTGGATCAACGTGTATGATAGTGTGTTCCAGTTCACGCCAATATCCAGCAACTTCACACAGCCATTAATTAGGATTGGGACAAAATCCCACAGACCACAATCAACAGCCTGATCAACTCCATGCAAAGGAGATGTGTCGCGCTGCATGAGGCAAATGGTGGTCACACCAGATACTGACTGGTTTTCTGATCCACACCCCTACATGTTGGTTAAAGGTATCTTTAACCAACAGATGCACGCACATCTGTATTCCCAGTCATGTGAAATCCATAGATTAGGGCCTAATTAAGTTATTTAAATTGACTGATTTCCTCATATGAATTGTAACTCAATAAAATTAAACTGTTGCATGTTGTGTTTATATTTTTGTTCAGTGGTCACTAACAGTGTAAAAGTAGTAACTAGACCTGTCCAGTAGAAAGCAGTGTGATAGTTTAAAGAGCTAAAAGTAGCATGAAAAAGGTTGCAAAGCTAACGATAATTTATTAAGGTTTCAAGAATCTTCAGTAATTTTGATAGTTAACAGGTAATATCTGGCAATCTACGAGAACTTTGGTAATTTATACTTGAATCACTTTAAAAAGTGTATTCATATATGTACAGTCGTGGCCAAAGGTTTTGAGAGTGACACAAATATTAATTTCCACAAAGTCAGCTGCTTTAGTGTTTTTAGATATTTTTTGTCAGATGTTACTATGGAATACTGAAGTATAATTACAAGCATTTCATACGTGTCAAAGGCTTTTATGGACAAATACATGAAGTTGATGCAAAGAGTCAATATTTTCAGTGTTGACCCTTCTTTTCCAAGACCTCTGCAATTCGCCCTGGCATGCTGTCAATTAACTTCTGGGCCACATCCTGACTGATGGCAGCCCATTCTTGCATAATCAATGCTTGGAGTTTGTCAGAATTTGTGGGATTTTGTTTGTCCATCTGCCTCTTGAGGCAAAGTTCTCAATGGGATTAAGGTCTGATGAGTTTCCTGGCCATGGACCCAAAATATCAATGTTTTGTTCCCCGAGCCACTTAGTGGTGCTGGAAAAGGCATTGTTTGTCATCAAACTGTTCCTGGATGGTTGGGAGAAGTTTCTCTCGGAGGATGTGTTGGTAACATTCTTTATTCATGGCTGTGTTCTTAGGCAAAATTGTGAGTGAGCCCACTCCCTTTGCTGAGAAGCATCCCCACACATGAATGGTGTCAGGATGCTTTACTGTTGGCATGACACTGGACTGATGTTAGCGCTCACCTTGTCTTGTCCGGTCAAGCTTTTTCCGGATGCCCCAAACAATCAGAAAGGGGATTCATCAGAGAAAATGACTTTACCCCAGTCCTCAGCAGTCCAATCCCTGTAACTTTTGCAGAATATTAGTCTGTCCCTAATGTTTTTCCTGGAGAGAAGTGGCTTCTTTGCTGCCCTTCTTGACACCAGGCCATCCTCCAAAAGTCTTTGCCTCACTGTGCGTGCAGATGCACTCACACCTGCCTGCTGCCATTCCTGAGCAAGCTCTGTACTGGTGGTGCCCCAATCCCGCAGCTGAATCAACTTTAGGAGACGGTCCAGGCGCTTGCTGGACTTTCTTGGGCGCCCTGAAGCTTTCTTCACAACAATTGAACCGCTCTCCTTGAAGTTCTTGATGATCCGATAAATGGTTGATTTAGGTGCAATCTTACTGGCAGCAATATCCTTGTCTGTGAAGTCCTTTTTGTGTAAAGCAATGATGACGGCACGTGTTTCCTTGCAAGTAACCATGGTTGATAGAGGAAGAACAATGATTCAAAGCACCACCCTCCTTTTGAAGCTTCCAGTCTGCTATTCGAACTCAATCAGCATGACAGAGTGATCTCCAGCCTTGTCCTCGTCAACACTCACACCTGTGTTAACGAGAGAATCACTGACATGATGTCAGCTGGTCCTTTTGCGGCAGGGCTGAAATGCAGTGGAAATGTTTTTGGGGGATTCAGTTCATTTGCATGGCAAAGAGGGACTTTGCAATTAATTGCAATTCATCTGATCACTCTTCATAACATTCTGGAGTATATGCAAATTGCCATCATAAAAACTGAGGCAGCAGACTTTGTGAAAATTAATATTTGTGTAATTCTCAAAACTTTTGGCCACGACTGTATATATGTATATATATAAATAATGTGTCCAAATTGTCCATGAGTTTCTAGTGGCTATACTTTATGATTCAAGAGAAAATAGCCTAATGAAAGAAAAAATTGCAACTTTTGTCTTATTTCACAAGTGCCACCAGTTTTTTTTTAATGTACAACAAAGACATATTGTCAAATAAATAAAAGCGTGTAAAAAATATATAAAGGATGTTTCATGCTGAAACTCATTAAACACTAATGGTATTCACTAAATGAATGGTTTATACTGTATTTAGGATAAACATTGCCTATCTCTCATCTCTCTCACACTCACAAAAGAGAGAGAATAAGGAAGGAAAGAGGGAGAGTAGGGGAGGGAGAGTAATAGGCAGGGAGGGATGAGGAGAGATAGCTAGATAGATGGGAAGGAAGGAGAGGACCACTGGCTGATAATTGCCCTCGGCAATCACTACCAGTCATTCGCACGCACACACACACACACACACACACACACACACACACACACAGTTAATTAGTTATGTAAAAAGTACAGATGCTCATAAATGCCCATTTAAATAACGGTTAAATTTTTTAAAAATAGGTCTGTATTCTTTGCACTTGTGGAATTTCAGTTGCTCATTACGTTTTCGATTGTTTGATATTAATAGGCCTGTATTCTTGCCATGTTTAAAAACCCCTAGAGTCTGTTGATGCACCGGTGCATCAATCTAAGTAACATAATAAATATACCCCATCAAAATGTGTCAGTTTAAGCTAGATATTTGCATGGGCTGTGTCTCAATCCATCGCATCCACCTATGGGGGGGCCTTCTGCAACTCACAAAAACGTTTGTAGAGCCCGAAACGGTTTGGAACACAAACTACAAACATGACAACTCTATGGGAAAATGAGACTCACGAACACGATAGTGTTCTCCGACCTCCACAAGTGTCACTGGACTCGTCTGAAGTCAGTACCGTCGATGTGCCAACATCTGTTTGTAGCATCTGAACCATTTGGGCTACAAACTAATGTGACCCCACTGTGGAAAGGGGAGATTCCCACGAATACGAGGGTGTTCTTTGTTTTGCCCGGTTACCTGGGACTCGTCTGAGTATTTTCTTTTTTTTAATATGGAACTATGTAGGTAGTTTTGTGCATATCCAAGAAAGGCGGTTAAATACGTGTATGATAAAAAAATGTACTGTATTTTTGGACATTTATGAATGTGTTATTAGTTTCTATGAGCTATAATAGTAAAGGCCAGATTCAATATTTTATCCTAAAATTCAAAAGCAAATAGCTAAATGATCCATGGCATTAACATCATAACAATTCCAAATGTCAGCTTAGAACTAAGAGTATGTGGAGTTGAATTACAGAAGTGTTCATCTGTTACAAGCACACTAAAACCCTAATAGTATTACTTCTGGTTAGTTCAGTAGCATATGTGTGTGACTAATTGCATTTGTAGTTTAAAGTAAATAATTTAGGTGAAAAAAGACTCCTCTGTCAATGATTTATTGTGTCCACATGAAATATGTGCATAACTTAACATTGAACGTGTCACGTTCTGACCTTTGTTCCTTTGTTTTTGTCTTTGTTTAGTAGGGTCAGGGCGTGAGTTGGGGTGGGCAGTCTGTGTTTGTTTTTCTATGTTGGGTTTTTGTGTTCAGCCTAGTATGGTTCTCAATCAGAGGCAGGTGTCGTTAGTTGTCTCTGATTGAGAATCATACTTAGGTGGCCTTTTTCCACTTGTGTTTCGTGGGTGTTTGTTTCCGTGTGAGTGTTTGGGCCACACGGTACTGTTTCGGTTTTCGTTTTGGTCACATCGTTTATTGTTTTTGTATTCCAGTGTTCAGTTCGTTTTGAATGAATCATCATGAACACTTACCACGCTGCGCTTTGGTCCGATCCTTCTTCCACCTCTGAATGCCATTACAGAATGTGCATATTATCAACTTTCAACTTGCATATGTATATTTAATTCTACTTAGTTTTAACATGCTCATATTATTGTATAACCTCTGAATATGTCATGACATTCCGATCTTGAGATAGATTAACATACAGAAACTACACTTAGTCAATATTTGTAATTTCGGTGCCATTTTTGGAAAATGCTTTTCCATTGACCTGTGCATTTTCTCCTGCGACCTTTTGACCCAGAATTCGGACACACAAATTGTAATATTTCACTAATGGCAAGGCTTACTGACATGAAACAAATTGCACTGGGCTTGTGAGCGTCTGATGTTTCAGTTCAGCTTTTAAATTCAATGTTTATTTTACCCCCCCAACACCTTACACTAGGTCTACTTACCACTATGTTTAGCCAACTGTACAAAGTTTATACTGGTAGCTTGCAAAGTAAACATTATCAGCTTATAGTACATCGGCAAATATGCCCTTCTGCTGCTTGACAGGCAGAGCCGCAAAGGATGGGGAAATCAATCATAGTATAACCAATAGAGAGATATCTTGAGGCTACCTTCACATATCTGAAATGACATGATTGATGTTTACTGATCATGAGAAGCATGCAGTTACTTGCTGTACAACTCTGATGATAGAGATAAATGTGCGCAAATGTTTTGCATGGATGAATCAGAAATGTGTAGTTCTGACTATGCTCTTCGAGGTAATTAAGTTACAACCAAATAGTCATCATTTATTTAACAATCCATTCAAAGGCACACAGTTGTCAATGGTTTTAGCAGAGCTGGGGGTCTCCTAGCAAATAAACGCTCTGCACCTTGTGACGTTTTGTTGATAATGACCGAACACTTTCTCGGATATGGCTTCATGACAATGATCGCAAGAGCAGGTGCTCACGGCTCCAACACAGTTCCATCCCGAAACCACCCAAACATCCGTGGTTGTCACGCCCTGGTCTTAGTATTTTGTGTTTTCTTTTATTATTTTGGTCAGGCCAGGGTGTGACATGGGTTTTGTATGTGGTGTGTTTTGTCTTGGGGTTTTTCGTACGTATTGGGATTGTGGCTTAGTGGGGTTTTCTAGGTAAGTCTATGGCTGTCTGGAGTGGTTCTCAATCAGAGGCAGGTGTTTATCGTTGTCTCTGATTGGGAACCATATTTAGGCAGCCATATTCTTTGAGCGTTTCGTGGGTGATTGCTCCTGTCTCTGTGTTTTGCACCAGATAGGGCTGTTTTTGGTTTTCCACGTTTATTGGTTTGTAGTGTTTATCTTTTGTTATTAAACATGAATCAAAGAAACAACGCTGCATTTTGGTCCGCCTCTCCTTCACCTAAAGAAAACCGTTACAGTGGTTAATGCTTGATCTGATTGAATCTAGGCCTTAGTGGTCAGTTTGAAAGTAAGCACCTTCCCGTTATCTTCTATCCCTGGCTTCAACAAAGATCTGTCAAACTTCATGTCACAATATTTTGTTCCCTCGACACTTATTTAAAGTAGGTTCCACCTCGGGCTCAGCGGGCACGGTCCCCAGACACCAACTATGCCTAGGTTACATCATAGGCTGCCTATTGTAAAAAGCTTACCAACACTTATAAGGCTTAAGAACAATAACTGAGATAAAGATTCAAAATTACTAAATTCATTTTAAAAGTGGCAGAGCAAGTAAAACCATTGACGGTAAATACATCACCTTGCTTGGAGGACCCACGAACACACGTTCCTTCATTAGGAAAAGTCATGTACCCATGTCTCAGTCTGCCAGCATAAAATGAAACAACAAATCAGAACACAGAAATGGAGGAAAGAAGGCGGAGGCATTGTTTGAGTCGGATGGCGCGTTCTCAAGTTAATGGAAATGAGCGAAGTTGCAGCATTGAAGAACGGAGCAAAACGGGCTAAAGTTGTTAATGAAGATATGCCTCAGTCTAAAAATGCCTTGGAGTACATTTCATAGACAAGGATGTGTTTTTGGGAGATCCATTTGTCGTCAAGTACCCACTGTATATAGTCTCGCTATTATTTTACTGCTGCTCTTTAACTACTTGTTACTTGAATTCTTATTCTTATTCATATTTTTTTAACTGCATTGTTGGTTAGGGGCTTGTAAGTAATAATTTCACTGTCAGGTCTACCACACCTGTTGTATTCGGCGCATGTGACTAAAACAATTTGATTTGATTTGAATGTGACTTTCCCGAATTGGATCCCTTGTTCGTACCCCCCAGTGCAATTTAACTTATCCCAGAGAATGCTCCAAGACGCCTACTGTGGAGAAAAGGTATTCGGAGTGGACTTCTAGTTCGTCTCAGGAGGCGCTTCCGAGTATATTACTCACTAATGAGCTCAGGGCGAGCTCAGGGTGAGGATCATCTTCTAGAGAGACATCGAAGACTGTAACATACTCTGTTTCATGGAATTATGGCTCTTCACGGATATACTTTCCTCATCCAAACAGCCAGCTGGGTTCTCAGTACATCACGCAGACAAGAATAAAGAACTCTCCTGGAAGAAGAAATGTGGTGGTGTATGTTTCATGATTAACTACTCATGGTGTGATTGTGATAACATACAGAAACTCAAGTCCTTTTGTTCACCCTACCTAGAATACCTCACAATCAAATGCCGACCGTATTACCTCCAAAGTGAATTATCTTCGGTTATAGTCACCGCCGTGTATATTCCCCCTCAAGCCGATACCACGAGGGCCCTCAAGGAACTACACTGGCCATTGTGCAAACTGGAAACCACATGGTCTGACCAATTGGAATCCATTCTTCAAGATTCTTTTGATCACGCAGACTGAGATATGTTCCGGGTAGCCTCTGAGAATAACATTGATGTATACACGGACACGGTGACTGAGACAAAGTGGAGACACAATTCAATGGTTCAGACATGAGACATATGTGGCAGGGTCTACAGACAATCACCTATTACAAAGGGAAAACCACCCATGTCGCGGACACCGATGTCTTGCTCCCGGACAAGCTAAACACCTTCTTCGCCCGTTTTGAGAATCACACAGTGGCACCGACAC
The DNA here is from genome assembly GCF_013265735.2 of Oncorhynchus mykiss. Lineage (NCBI taxonomy): Eukaryota > Metazoa > Chordata > Actinopteri > Salmoniformes > Salmonidae > Oncorhynchus > Oncorhynchus mykiss. The sequence continues at coordinate 48,107,448 of NC_048575.1, forward strand.
GGCCCACTCCCAAGGACTGTGGGCTCTGGTTCTCCATGACCAACGTGAGTAAGACATATAACCGTGTTAACTTTCACAAGGCTCTCGGCCCAGATGGCATCCCTAGCCACGTCCTCAGAGTACAGTGCCTTGCGAAAGTATTCGGCCCCCTTGAACTTTGCGACCTTTTGCCACATTTCAGGCTTCAAACAGAAAGATATAAAACTGTATTATTTTGTGAAGAATCAACAACAAGTGGGACACAATCATGAAGTGGAACGACATTTATTGGATATTTCAAACTTTTTTAACAAATCAAAAACTGAAAAATTGGGCGTGCAAAATTATTCAGCCCTTTTACTTTCAGTGCAGCAAACTCTCTCCAGAAGTTCAGTGAGGATCTCTGAATGATCCAATGTTGACCTAAATGACTAATGATGATAAATACAATCCACCTGTGTGTAATCAAGTCTCCGTATAAATGCACTTGCACTGTGATAGTCTCAGAGGTCCGTTAAAAGCGCAGAGAGCATCATGAAGAACAAGGAACACACCAGGCAGGTCCGAGATACTGTTGTGAAGAAGTTTAAAGCCGGATTTGGATACAAAAAGATTTCCCAAGCTTTAAACATCCCAAGGAGCACTGTGCAAGCGATAATATTGAAATGGAAGGAGTATCAGACCACTGCAAATCTACCAAGACCTGGCCGTCCCTCTAAACTTTCAGCTCAAACAAGGAGAAGACTGATCAGAGATGCAGCCAAGAGGCCCATGATCACTCTGGATGAACTGTAGAGATCTACAGCTAAGGTGTGAGACTCTGTCCATAGGACAACAATCAGTCGTATATTGCACAAATCTGGCCTTTATGGAAGAGTGGCAAGAAGAAAGCCATTTCTTAAAGATATCCATAAAAAGTGTCATTTAAAGTTTGCCACAAGCCACCTGGGAGACACACCAAACATGTGGAAGAAGGTGCTCTGGTCAGATGAAACCAAAATTGAACTTTTTGGCAACAATGCAAAACGTTATGTTTGGCGTAAAAGCAACACAGCTGAACACACCATCCCCACTGTCAAACATGGTGGTGGCAGCATCATGGTTTGGGCCTGCTTTTCTTCAGCAGGGACAGGGAAGATGGTTAAAATTGATGGGAAGATGGATGGAGCCAAATACAGGACCATTCTGGAAGAAAACCTGATGGAGTCTGCAAAAGACCTGAGACTGGGACGGAGATTTGTCTTCCAACAAGACAATGATCCAAAACATAAAGCAAAATCTACAATGGAATGGTTCAAAAATAAACATATCCAGGTGTTAGAATGGCCAAGTCAAAGTCCAGACCTGAATCCAATCGAGAATCTGTGGAAAGAACTGAAAACTGCTGTTCACAAATGCTCTCCATCCAACCTCACTGAGCTCGAGCTGTTTTGCAAGGAGGAATGGGAAAAAATTTCAGTCTCTCGATGTGCAAAACTGATAGAGACATACCCCAAGCGACTTACAGCTGTAATCGCAGCAAAAGGTGGCGCTACAAAGTATTAACTTAAGGGGGCTGAATAATTTTGCACGGCCAATTTTTCAGTTTTTGATTTGTTAAAAAAGTTTGAAATATCCAATAAATGTCGTTCCACTTCATGATTGTGTCCCACTTGTTGTTGATTCTTCACAAAAAAATACAGTTTTATATCTTTATGTTTGAAGCCTGAAATGTGGCAAAAGGTCGCAAAGTTCAAGGGGGCCAAATACTTTCGCAAGGCACTGTATATACAGAGAAAAGAGTCGGCCCGAGATTGAACCCTGTGGTACCCCCATAGAGACTGCCAGAGTTCCGGACAACAAGCCCTCCGATTTGACACACTGAACTCTGTCTGCAAAGTAGTTGGTGAACCAACTAGTTGTTGGTGAAACCAAGGCTATTGAGTCTGCCAATACGAATACGGTGATTAACAGAGTTGAAAAAGCCTTGGCCAGGTCGATGAAGACGGCTGCACAGTACTGTCTTTTATCGATGGCGATAGGATATCGTTTATCTCCTGCCTCTTGTCTGCCTCTTCAGTCCAGGGTACTTTGCATGGTGCCATTGCAAATGTGGTGAGATTGTAGAGCCCTAAATTGATAGTGCAGTTTCTTTTGGGAGATTTTACTGCTAACAAGCTACTTCACATGCTGATATTGACTTCCGTATTATTGCTTGCTTGCTTGCCAGCCAGCCAGCCAGCCCATAGAGCGAGCATTGCATTGTGGGTTTTGTAGTCGACTTGAGCTGCAACAGATTTCCACATGTTGCTCCCAAGTTTATTAAAATGAGAAAATTAAACATTTGTTCACAAAAAAATATTATCTCATATTAGTGAGATAATTATAGCAATTAGTTGGTTTTGGGTGGATTTCTCCTTTTTTCATTGTTAGCTCTATTGAGCTCATTGGTTCTAACGATGAACTTAGCCTTAAGATGCTTGTGAAAAACCGGGTACAGATATGTTATAGGGAACAATTTGCCCTGTAGACATTTAAGTGTTTGTTGAGGAGCTGAATCTTACAGAGGAAGCTCTTGGTTGAAAAAAATAAAGTAATATCGATTCCATGGTGGGGGGGGGGGGAGAAAATGTTCCCATGTGCAGAACTTAGAACTATCTTACTGACTTTCTCTGATGTGGGTTCAATAAACCAACAGAAAATGGAGGTGTGTGTGGTGTACACAGATTGCAAGAAAACTGTGTTGCATTCATTAGGGCACACAACAGAAAACTTTGGAAACATTTTGCCAATGAAAACAAAAATGAGCATCTCTTGGATATTTTCAGATAGACCCTCCCTGTTTCAGTCCATTTTCTTCCGTTTGGCGCCTTTACAGCAAAGTGGTGGGGCTGCTGTTGGACTGAAATGTAAATGGAGGATTGCCCTATGCCTGTTTCTGTGTGCATGCATGTGTGGGTCTGTGTGTCTGCCTGTGTTTCTTTGTGGGTTTGGGAGCGCATAACCAGTGACCTTTTACTGTGCAATAGTGCTAAAGAGTTGTTGACACTAAACATGAAGAAGCAGGGAGGGTTTCAGCCCGGGGGAAAACAAATGTTTGTTTCGGGAGACAAGTTCAGTGAACGGTAAAGGTGTCTCAGGTGGGGGAAGGGGTTTGGGTGGAGGTTGAGTTTCAGGCATGGTGCACATTTTTCCCCAGGGCTCCACACATACTGCTCTTGTAAGAAGTCAGAACAATTGATGTGTTGTTTCAGCATGACATTATTTATTTTCCTCTACAGACAGTTGCAAAGAGTCATTGTGGCTATTATGGGCTTGGCAATACATTTTTATTTCATTTTGTATTTTATTTAACTAGGCAAGTCAGTAAAGAACAAATTATTTACAATGACGGCCTACCCCGGCCAACTCTGGGCCAATTGTGCAGTGAATACATACAGATAGGAACTTACTGAAAGCCACTGTTAACATGTCTATTATTAATGATAACTTAGTAGCGCAGTTGTTTTGGTATTTCAGTCTCTCCAGGATTTCACCGGGAAAATTTGCTGGTATTTACGGGGAAAATTGCTTGACTGTGCTGCAGCAATTCTGACATTTTGCATGGGACAAAGCAATGATTTTGTCCAATTTGACATAGAAATCACTAACAAGGGAAAAGGTTGGAAAATGTGCTGTGATTGTTTGAAAGTGGGAGCCCACTTTTTGTGCCACGGTGATGCTCAATTACATTGTTTTTTTTGCCCTGTAAGCAGTCTATAGATAAGGAATGACAACAACCCACACTTTGGTTGTTTACCTGGCCACTGTTTCAAATGCAAACTTTTTAGCATTTGTGGCACAAATCCAATGCAAGTAAAATGGTACCTATGAACATGCTAATATAGGTACCATTGACTTGCATTGGATTTGTGCCACAAACGCAAAAAAGTTTGCATTTGAAACAGTGGCAAACATTGGGGGGGTTCTAACTTGTTTCACCTAGTAACAGCAGCAGCAACGGCACCATCTAGTGGTCAGAACCTGGTAATATCAGGACGTAATATGGGACATAAACCTAACAACTTTAATGACTCATTTCTCTGAATGGGGGAAATCAACAAATTCACTGGGAATACATCACACAGGATGAAGAAACAATATCAAATCACAACAAATGTATTTATATAGCCCTTCGTACATCAGCTGATATCTCAAAGTGCTGTACAGAAACCCAGCCTAAAACCCCAAACAGCAAGCAATGCAGGTGTAGAATCACGGTGGCTAGGAAAAACTCCCTAGAAAGGCCAAAACCTAGGAAGAAACCTAGAGAGGAACCAGGCTATGTGGGGTGGCCAGTCCTCTTCTGGCTTTGCCGGGTGGAGATTATAACAGAACATGGCCAAGATGTTCAAATGTTCATAAATGACCAGCATGGTCGAATAATAATAAGGCAGAACAGTTGAAACTGGAGCAGCAGCACAGTCAGGTGGACTGGGGACAGCAAGGAGTCATCATGTCAGGTATTCCTGGGGCATGGTCCTAGGGCTCAGGTCCTCCGAGAGAGATACTCTGAGCTGCAGCTCCATACTACTGAAAAAATGGCGCCGGAGAAGAAGGCAGACATTTTACGTGCCACCAACCGTGTTTTTTTTGTTGGCAACTTATTTGTTTACTTATTTTGTACATACTGTTGCCGCTACCGTCTCTTATGACCGAAAACAACTTCTAGATATCAGGACTGTGATTACTCATCATGGACTGGCAGAATCCTTTTTTACCTTTTACGAGTCTGATGAGCCCAACACAAACAATACACTGCTTTCTTGGGAACAGGCCCAGATCCCCGTGATTTGCGTGAAGAGGAGGCATAGAAAAAGGGTCCGGAGGGCGTGCTGCCTTCGGAGAATTCGTAGGCGATCGAATTAACCCCCACTTCCTTCCATTCTGCTATGAAACGTGCAATCTTTGGACAATAAAATAGATGACCTACACAAAAGGTTAAACTACCAAGAGGACATTCAAAATTGTACTATCTTATGCGTCACCGAGTCGTGGCTGAACGACAACACTATCAACATACAGCTGGCTGGTTATATAATGCACCGGCAGGATAGAACAGCATTGTCTGGTAAGACGAGGGGCGGCGGACTATGTATTTTTGTAAATAACAGCTGGTGCACGATATCTAAGGAAGTCTTGAGATTTTGCTCACCTGAGGTAGAGTATCCCATGATAAGCTGTAGACCACACTATCTACCTAGAGAGTTTTCATTTGTATTTTTCGTAGCTGTTTAAATACCACCACAGTCAGAGGCTGGCACAAAGACAGCGTTGAATGAGCTGTATTCCGCCATAATGTTACGGCCGTTGTTGATGGAAGAAGGTGAGGACCAAAGCGCAGCATGGTATGTGTTAATGATGCTAATATTTAATGACTCAAACTGAACACTGAAATACAAACCAACACCGTGAATGAACGAAACAGTTCTGTCTGGTGCAGAATACAAACCCTCAAAAGAAAATAATCCCCCACACTCAAGGGTGAAACCAGGCTACCCAAGTATGGTTCTCAATCAGGGACAACTATTGACAGCTGCCTCTGATTGAGAACCATTCCAGGCCAAACACAGGAGTCCCAAATCATAGAAAAAAGAACATAGACTGCACACCCCAACTCACGCCCTGACCATACTAAAACTAAGACAAAACAAAGGAACTAAGGTCAGAACGTGACGTATAAGCAAACAAAAAAATGCTCACCCAGAGGCGGCGCTCCTAGTAGCCAGGGACTTTAATGCAGGGACACTTAAATCCGTTTTACCAAATCAGCATGTTAAATGTGCAACCTTTACTCCACACACAGAGTCGCATACAAAGTTCTCCCTCGCCCTCCATTTGGCAAATCTGACGATAATTATATCCTCCTGAATCCTGCTTACAAGCAAAAATGAAAGCAGGAAGCACTAGTGACCTGATCAATAAAAAAAAATGGTCAGACGAAGCAGATGCTAAGCTACAGGACTGTTTTGCTAGCACATACTGGAATATGTTCCGGGATTCCTCCGATGGCATTGAGAAGTACACCACATCAGTCATTAACTTCATCAATAAGTGCATTGATGACATCATCCCCACAGTGACCGTATGTACATACTCCAACCAGAAGCCATGGATTTGCAGGCAACATCCGCACTGAGCTAGAGCTTTCAAGGAGCGGGACTCTAACCCAGAAGCTTATAAGAAATCCCGCTATTCCCTCCGACGAACCATCAAACAGGCAAAGCGTCAATACAGGACTAAGATCAAATCGTACTACACTGGCTCTGATGCTCGTCGGATGTGGTATGGCTTGCAAACCATTACAGACTACAAAGGGAAGCACAGCCGAGAGCTGCCCAGTGACATGAGCCTACCAGACGAGCTAAATCACTTCTATGCTCGCTTCAAGGTAAATAACACTGAAACATGCATTAGAGCACCAGCTGTTCCGGAAGACTGTGTGATCACGCTCTCCGCAGCCGATGTGAGTAAGACCTTTAAACAGGTCAACATTCCCAAGGCCGCAGGGCCAGACGGATTACCAGGATGTGTACTGCGAGCATGAGCTGACCAACTGGCAAGTGTCTTCACTGACATTTTCAACATCTCCCTGCTCGAATCTGTAATACCAACATGTTTTAAGCAGACCACCATAGTGCCTGTGCCCAAGAACACTAAGGTCACCTGCATAAATTACTACCGACCCGTAGCACTCACGTCTGTAGCCATGAAGTGCTTTGAAAGGCTGGTCATGGCTCACATCAACACCATTATTCCAGAAACCCTAGACCCACTCCAATTTGCATAGAGCCCCAACAGATCCACAGATGATGCAATCTCTATTGCACTCCACACTGTCCGTTCCCACCTGGACAAAAGGAACACCTGTCACGTAATATCAAGGTGGGTGGAATCAGGCGCAGAGAGCAGGTTACAGTGAGTCGATAGTTATTTATTCTCCGAAGACCAAACACGGTCAACCCAAATATGCAGGGTGAAATAATCCAACACAGGATCAAAATATATTCGGAGAAAATAACACACACGTATTAACCCAAAATACATGAATCCAAAACAATCCCGCACAAAACAAGGGCGGGACAACCTACTACATATAAGGACGTTAATTAAACTAAAATACACACAGGTGAAACTAATAAGACAAAACCAACAGACAAACGAAAAAGGGATCGGTGGTGGCTAGTAGGACGGTGACGACGACCGCCGAGCACCGCCCGAACAGGCAGGAGAGCCAACCTCGGCGGAAGTCGTGACAGTACCCCCCCCCTGACGCGCGGCCCCCGCAGCGCGCCGCCACCGTCCTCGAGGACGACCCGGAGGACGAGGTGCTGGGCGATCCGGGTGGAGGCGGTGGAAATCTCTCAGGAGAGAAGGGTCCAAAATATCCCTCACCGGAACCCAGCATCTCTCCTCCGGACCGTACCCCTCCCAGTCCACGAGGTACTGTAGGCCCCCCACCCGGCGTCTCGAATCCAGAATGCCCCGAACTGTGTACGCCGGGGACCCCTCGATGTCCAGGGGGGGCGGAGGGACCTCAGGCACCTCACCTTCTTGCAGGGGACCAGCCACCACCGGCCTGAGGAGAGACACATGAAACGAGGGGTTAATACGGTAATACCTAGGAAGTTGTAACCTGTAACACACCTCGTTTATTCTCCTCAGGACTTTGAACGGCCCCACACACTGCGGCCCCAGCTTCCGACAGGGCAGGCGGAGGGACAGGTTTCGGGTCGAGAGCCAGACCCTGTCCCCCGGTGCAAACACGGGGGCCTCACTGCGGTGCTGGTCAGCGCTCCTCTTCTGCCGTTCGCCCGCTAACCGTAGTGAGTCCTGAACGGCCTTCCAGGTGTCCTTGGAGCGCTGTACCCATTCCTCCACCGCAGGAGCCTCGGTCTGGCTCTGATGCCATGGGGCCAGGACCGGCTGGTAACCTAACACACACTCAAAAGGAGACAAGTTAGTTGAGGAGTGGCGTAGGGAGTTCTGGGCTAGTTCAGCCCAGGGAACATACCTTGCCCACTCACCAGGCCGGTCCCGGCAATAGGACCGCAGAAACCTGCCCACATCTTGGTTTACGCGCTCCACCTGCCCATTACTCTCGGGGTGAAAACCTGAGGTTAAGCTGACCGAGACCCCCAGTCTCTCCATAAACGCCCTCCATACTCTGGACGTGAATTGGGGACCCCGATCAGAAACGATGTCCTCAGGCACCCCATAGTGCCGGAAGACATGGGTAAACAAGGCCTCAGCAGTCTGCAGGGCCGTAGGGAGACCGGGCAACGGGATGAGACGACAGGACTTAGAAAACCGGTCCACAACGACCAGGATCGTAGTACTTCCCTGGGACGGGGGAAGGTCGGTAAGAAAGTCCACCGATAAGTGTGTCCACGGCCGTTGTGGAACGGGGAGGGGTTGTAATTTCCCTCTAGGAAGGTGCCGAGGAGCCTTGCTCTGAGCACACACTGAGCAGGAGGAGACATAAAATCTCACGTCTTTAGCTAGCGTGGGCCACCAGTATCTCCCTCTCAGACTCCGCACTGTCCTCTCAATGCCAGGATGACCCGATGAGGGGAGAGTATGAGCCCACCGAATCAGCTTGTCCCGGACCCCCCTCGGTACGTACTGAGTTCCCACTGGACAGTTGGGGGGGGCCGGCTCTGACCGTGAGGCCTCCTCTATCTCCGCGTCCACCTCCCATACCACCGGTGCCACGAGACATGACGGTGAAATGATGGGAGCTGGCTCAACGGGCCGCTCCTCAGTATCATAGAGGCGGGACAGCGCGTCGGCTTTGGTGTTTTGGGAGCCTGGCCGGTATGAGAGGGTAAACCGGAACCTGGTAAAAAACATAGCCCATCTAGCCTGACGTGGATTTAGTCTCCTCGCTGCCCGGATATACTCGAGATTACGATGGTCAGTCCAGATGAGAAAGGGGTGTTTAGCCCCCTCAAGCCAATGTCTCCACACCTTCAGAGCCTTGACTACAGCTAACAACTCCCGGTCCCCCACATCATAGTTTCGCTCCGCTGGGCTGAGCTTGCTCGAAAAGAAAGCACAAGGGCGAAGCTTGGGTGGCACGCCCGAGCGTTGGGACAGCACGGCTCCGACCCCAGCCTCGGACGCATCCACCTCCACTATGAACGCTAAAGAGGGGTCCGGATGCGCCAACACGGGCGCATTGGTGAACAGCTCCTTCAAACGAGTGAATGCTCTGCCCGCCTCTGCTGACCAGCGCAAGCGCACCGGTCCTCCCTTCAGCAGCGAGGTGATGGGAGCAGCCACCTGACCAAAACCCCGGATAAACCTCCGGTAGTAATTGGCAAACCCTAAAAACCGCTGCACCTCTTTCACCGTGGTCGGAGTCGGCCAATTACGCACGGCTGTAACGCGGTCATCCTCCATCACCACCCCAGAGGTGGAAATACGATATCCCAGGAAGGAAACGGACTGCTTGAAAAACTCACATTTCTCCGCCTTGCAATACAGGTCATGCTCCAGCAGTCGCCCAAGTACCTTACGCACCAGAGACACATGCGCCGCGCGTGTGGCAGAATAGATCAAGATGTCATCGATGTACACTACCACTCCCTGCCCGAGCAGGTCTCGGAGAATTTCGTCTACGAAGGATTGGAAGACGGCTGGAGCATTCTTCAACCCGTATGGCATGACGCGGTACTCATAATGACCAGATGTAGTACTAAATGCAGTTTTCCACTCATCTCCTCCCCGGATACGCACCAGATTATACGCGCTCCTCAGGTCCAGTTTTGTGAAGAAGCGCGCCCCGTGAAATGATTCCACCGCCGTAGCGATGAGAGGTAGTGGGTAACTAAACCCCACTGTGATGGAATTTAGACCTCTATAATCAATGCACGGACGCAAACCTCCATCCTTCTTCTTCACAAAAAAGAAGCTTGAGGAGACGGGTGATGCGGAGGGCCGAATGTACCCCTGTCTCAGCGATTCAGCAACGTATGTTTCCATCGCTACCGTCTCCTCCTGGGACAATGGATACACGTGACTCCTAGGAAGTGCAGCGTTCTCCAGAAGGTTTATCACGCAGTCCTCTCGACGATGAGGTGGTAATTGGGTCGCCTTCCTTTTACTGAAGGCGATAGCCAAATCGGCATATTCAGAGGGAATGCGCACGGTGGAGACTTGGTCTGGACTCTCCACCGTAGTCGCACCAACGGCAACTCCTCTACACCTACCTGAACACTCCTCTGACCACCCCTTAAGAGCCCCCTGTCGCCAGGAAATCACCGGATTGTGTTGAGCTAACCAGGGAACCCCCAACACCACTGGAAACGCAGGTGAATCTATAAGGAACAGACTAATCTGCTCCTTATGATCCCCCTGAGTTACCATGTCCAGTGGCACCGTAGCCTCCCTAATCACTCCTGACCCTAATGGTCGGCTATCTAAGGAGTGCACGGGGAAGGGTTGGTCTAATGACACCAGGGGAATCCCTAGCCTTAACGCAAGCCCACGATCCATGAAATTCCCAGCTGCGCCTGAATCGACTAGCGCCTTATGCTGTAGAGAGGGAAAAAACCCAGGGAAAGAAGTCAATACATACACATGACCGACAGGAGGCTCTGGGTGAGTCTGGTGCTTACTCACCTGGGGTGATCGAGCAGTGCTCCGCCTGCCATCCCGACTCCCAGACGAGTTCCTCCAGCACCGGTCTGACGTGTGCCCTCGTCGACCACAACTGGTGCAGGAGGACACTCCTCCTCCGGTCCCCCTGGAAGCTGCCCCTCCTAACTCCATAGGGATAGGGGCAGGAGGGCTGGGAAGTGGAAACGACAGGGCCTGATCCGAACGCCCGCGGGCAGCCAGCAGATTGTCGAGACGGATAGCCAAGTCAATGAGCTCATCCAGTGTGCAGGTGGTGTCCCGACATGCCAGCTCCCTGCGGACGTCCTCCCTGAGACTGCATCTGAAATGATCGACCAAGGCCCTGTCGTTCCATCCTGCTCCTGCGGCCAAGGTCCTGAACTCCAGAGCGAAGTCCTGTGCGCTCCTCGTCTCCTGCCGCAGGTGGAACAGCCGTTCACCCGCCGCCCGACCCTCTGGTGGATGGTCAAAAACAGCTCGGAATCGGCGGGTGAACTCTGGGTAATTATCCCTCGCCGAGTCCGGACCATTCCACACTGCGTTGGCCCACTCGAGGGCTCGCCCAGTCAAGCAGGAGACGAGGGCGCTCACACTCTCCTCTCCAGAGGGAGCAGGACGCACGGTAGCCAGGTATAGTTCCAGTTGAAGGAGGAAACCCTGGCACCCAGCCGCCGTTCCGTCATACTCCCGTGGGAGTGTCAACCGAAGAGCCCCGGAGCCCGATGTGGTCGCAGGAACAGGAGGTGCTGGAGAAGGGGGTGCTAGCGATGATGTGGGAAGACCACTCCTCTCCCATCGATCCATCCTCTCCATCATTTGGTCCATGGCAGAACCAATCCGATGAAGCACGCTGGTGTGGTGGAGGTCTCTCTCCTCCATCGATGGAAGAGGAGACGCGGCTGCTCCTGCTGATTCCATGGGTGGTGCGGGATTCTGTCACGTAATATCAAGGTGGGTGGAATCAGGCGCAGAGAGCAGGTTACAGTGAGTCGATAGTTATTTATTCTCCGAAGACCAAACACGGTCAACCCAAATATGCAGGGTGAAATAATCCAACACAGGATCAAAATATATTCGGAGAAAATAACACACACGTATTAACCCAAAATACATGAATCCAAAACAATCCCGCACAAAACAAGGGCGGGACAACCTACTACATATAAGGACGTTAATTAAACTAAAATACACACAGGTGAAACTAATAAGACAAAACCAACAGACAAACGAAAAAGGGATCGGTGGTGGCTAGTAGGACGGTGACGACGACCGCCGAGCACCGCCCGAACAGGCAGGAGAGCCAACCTCGGCGGAAGTCGTGACAACACCTATGTGAGAATGCTATTCATTGACTACAGCTCAGTGTTCAACACCATAGTTACCTCAACTAACCAGTGCCCCCGTACATTGACTCTGTACCGGTACCCGCCTGTATATAGTCTCCCTATTGTTATTTTACTGCTGCTTTTTAATGACTTGTTTCTTTTATTTCTTATTCTTATCCGTCATTTTTAAAACTGCATTGTTGGTTAGGGGCTCGTAAGTAAACATTTCACTGTAAGGTACAAGATACAATTGGATTTGATATGATACTACTAGAGAACTGATACTATACACTTGTTGTTGGGGTTGGATTGGCATGGGGTGTGGGGGGTACATGGGTGCCTTTTCATCATTCCTTTGAATTCCTCATGTCTAACTCATTGTTAGAAAACAGTTTGGTCCAAATTGGACGTTAGGTGCTATATTTATGTAATATTATATGAATCCCATACATTAAAATGGCAAATTTTGATGCAATCAATTAGCTTAATTTCTCAGATCAAATTATATTTAAACAAAATAGTGTTGCATAAATATTAATATTCTGTTTCTACCAACATAAACGATTTCAGAACAATCTGAGATGTTGGGAGTTAAAATCCTCTTTCTTGTGCTTTTTGAGGTAGAACGATCCTGTAGTTATGATTGACTGGAGAGAGCGAGAGAGAGAATGGGTGCAAATTATTCGAAGCTTTCTCTTCTTGGTAGACATGTGCATAATAGAAGTTTGCAGTCTGGAAGAGCAGGGGGGAACTTAGAGGGAGCAGAGACTACTATGTTTCACTAGAGAACTAAAACATCACGACAGGTCCCCTAAGACAGAGAGCTGTGTTTACAGAGAGCTAGAGAAGGGGGAAGGGAAGGCCTGCAGAAGAGAGAGAGGCTTTGTGTGAGCATGTGATTGTAAGTCCAACTGGTCTGTGTGTGTGTGTGTGTGTGTGTGTGTGTGTGTGTGTGTGTGTGTGTGTGTGTGTGTGTGTGTGTGTGTGTGTGTGTGTGTGTGTGTGTGTGTGTGTGTGTGTGTGCGAGAGAGGTAACAAGATAGTAAGAGTTTGGGATTAGGGGTGGAGATTGAGCACTCTGATTGACAGCTCACACACCGATGGAGGCGGAGCAGCACTCAGCAGATTCAGATGCACGTGGCCAGCCCCGTCTGCATGAGGGAGCAGCAACAAAGACCAGCCAGTCTGGAGAACAGAGGACATCTGCTGCCCTCACAGATGCACACGTGTATACACACACACACACACACACACACACACACACACTCATATTGTGCACAATACCAGGCACCAAAAAATTACACTATAATACTAACACTTAATTTCATTACTTCTATGATATTGCACTGAAATATACCTCATGATACAAACATTAAGTACACATCAATTGTAAATAAATTCTTCACCAACACTATCAACAGTGTTACTACACTGACTGTAGACAGACAAGCTGTGTGTGTCTTCCTCTAGACGTGCCTCTCTCTCTCTCTCCCCCCCTTTGTGTGTGGAAATAGAATAGAACCCAAACGTGTTTTTGAACATCATACACATCAAAAACAGCAGATCTAGCACACCGTATATATAAATAGAGGACGTTGACATGCTCACTCAGAACTGACCACTACCCTGTGTCTCTCCCTTTCTCTCCATCTGTGTGTGTGTGTGCCTATCTTAGCTCAGGGGCTGAACAGACAGGCAGTTCCAGATATCCATACAGAAACACACACTGTATGTTGATGTTGTCATGACAACGCTGTCACCTACTGTATACCCCACAGATTCTCACATATAGGGGATGCTACACATGACAGTGTTCGGGGATGGGGTAGGATGTATTATATACCTTACCCATGAACCTTCACAAACAAATTCCCTTGTAAATCACTTCTGAGGCTGAGAATGTTCCTGCTTCTGCCCTCTCACACGTATGTCCCAGGCACACACATAAACAGGGCTTAACCCTTGTGTAGTCTTAACATTCTGTATACTCCCATTGTCCTAAGGGTAAAAAATGACCCGCCTTCACTAAACTCCTGAAATAAAGCAGCTTAATTGAATTTAAACCCCAAATCTATTTTGCTTGAAAGAAACAACCTGTCATTCATCACAAACTTTGTGAATATCTGTGTTTTCGCTCTTCACAATGCAGAAAGACTGCATTTAATCAGTGTACACCACTCGATTTTATTACAACATACCAATCATAATTGTTTATTTACTAAAATAGAGCTTTATTATTATTATTACTATTATTGCTAAAGTTACTGCACAGGTGTAAACATAAATGTTTTAGCAAGAGATAGCACTTGTATAGCCTAAGAAAGTAGCAGACGTGCAGAAAGTAGTTCTGAATGCATTTTATTGAAGGGAAACAATAACAGTCTTAAACTTTTTTTCTTATTTATTGTACAATGAGAAATTCAACTACAAAATACTAGTCTTCTCTTATTTTTTAACCATTGCCCCCACCCACAAGGTGTATAAACAACAACAATAAATAAGAATAAAATAAGATAATAGATACAAAACAAAAATGTGAAGAACATGATTCAATCAACTCTAATTAGCACATGTAGGACAGATGCAAGTGTGTGTGCATGGACTTTGCAGATGAAATTACTCACATGTGCAGCACATATTATTTGTTTTACAGTACTTCTTTGGGGGGCAGAATTGGAATCTCCTCCTCTTGCCTACCCCAGCTGCAGCCTCAGGTGGATCAGGACAAGATTCAGCCCCATGAACAGCTTTCACAAGCGCTGCAGAGGCTGCTGTGCAGGGGAGTAACTCCCTTCTTGTGTGGGGTTACAAGTGCCTTTCGCAGCTGCTCCCGGAACACCTTCCTCTTGTTCCGCTTATCAGGCATCCAGGTGGGGTTGATCTTGTTCCATATCATGAAGCCATTGTATGAGGACACATCAATGATGAAATGGAAGACGACCAGGGGCCAGCGGGCGCTCATGCTCCTGCTTCTGTATATTCCAATCACCTTGTCCAGGTTGTCCACGCCTCCTTTGATGTGGTTGTAGTCCAGGATGATGGCTGGCTTCCTGTCCTCACGATCATTGTTCTCGGCCGTTTTGTGCAGTGTACTCAGGAGGACCACATTCTTGTTCCTCTTTGGGAGGTAAGAAACTAGAGTGGTGGTGGGGGTGAAGGCAAACTTTGATGAGAAGGCCTCTCTCCCCCTTGTTGCGAGGAGTGCAGGAGGGAGCTCAGGCTTGTTCTTTCTAATTGTGCCAACCATGATGATCTTCCTCTTCAGGAGCTGTCTCAAAGCCTATTCAACCCAAATGCAGAGGTCTTTAAAGCCCCCTCCTGCAGTTCAGAGGTAATTACAATAAAGTACCCTCTGGATGTAGAAAAATGATAAGGCATGTAAAGTGTACAAAAAGAAGGTCCTTATGGAAAATCCAGAGACACTTTTTGCTGACTATTATAAAAATGGGAAAATAAGCAACTTAATCTTCCACACAGACCATCCCCTTGCATGGCGCAGTGCTACAGTGCCTTGCGAAAGTATTCGGCCCCCTTGAACTTTGCGACCTTTTGCCACATTTCAGGCTTCAAACATAAATATATAAAACTGTATTTTTTTGTGAAGAATCAACAACAAGTGGGACACAATCATGAAGTGGAACGACATTTATTGGATATTTCAAACTTTTTTAACAAATCAAAACCTGAAAAATTGGGCGTGCAAAATTATTCAGCCCCCTTAAGTTAATACTTTGTAGCGCCACCTTTTGCTGCGATTACAGCTGTAAGTCGCTTGGGGTATGTCTCTATCAGTTTTGCACATCGAGAGACTGACATTTTTTCCCATTCCTCCTTGCAAAACAGCTCGAGCTCAGTGAGGTTGGATGGAGAGCATTTGTGAACAGCAGTTTTCAGTTCTTTCCACAGATTCTCGATTGGATTCAGGTCTGGACTTTGACTTGGCCATTCTAACACCTGGATATGTTTATTTTTGAACCATTCCATTGTAGATTTTGCTTTATGTTTTGGATCATTGTCTTGTTGGAAGACAAATCTCCGTCCCAGTCTCAGGTCTTTTGCAGACTCCATCAGGTTTTCTTCCAGAATGGTCCTGTATTTGGCTCCATCCATCTTCCCATCAATTTTAACCATCTTCCCTGTCCCTGCTGAAGAAAAGCAGGCCCAAACCATGATGCTGCCACCACCATGTTTGACAGTGGGGATGGTGTGTTCAGGGTGATGAGCTGTGTTGCTTTTACGCCAAACATAACGTTTTGCAATGTTGCCAAAAAGTTCAATTTTGGTTTCACCTGACCAGAGCACCTTCTTCCACATGTTTGGTGTGTCTCCCAGGTGGCTTGTGGCAAACTTTTTATGGATATCTTTAAGAAATGGCTTTCTTCTTGCCACTCTTCCATAAAGGCCAGATTTGTGCAATATACGACTGATTGTTGTCCTATGGACAGAGTCTCCCACCTCAGCTGTAGATCTCTGCAGTTCATCCAGAGTGATCATGGGCCTCTTGGCTGCATCTCTGATCAGTATTCTCCTTGTATGAGCTGAAAGTTTAGAGGGACGGCCAGGTCTTGGTAGATTTGCAGTGGTCTGATACTCCTTTCATTTCAATATTATCACTTGCACAGTGCTCCTTGGGATGTTTAAAGCTTGGGAAATCTTTTTGTATCCAAATCCGGCTTTAAACTTCTTCACAACAGTATCTCGGACCTGCCTGGTGTGTTCCTTGTTCTTCATGATGCTCTCTGCGCTTTTAACGGACCTCTGAGACTATCACAGTGCAGGTGCATTTATACGGAGACTTGATTACACACAGGTGGATTGTATTTATCATCATTAGTCATTTAGGTCAACATTGGATCATTCAGAGATCCTCACTGAACTTCTGGAGAGAGTTTGCTGCACTGAAAGTAAAGGGGCTGAATAATTTTGCACGCCCAATTTTTCAGTTTTTGATTTGTTAAAAAAGTTTGAAATATCCAATAAATGTCGTTCCACTTCATGATTGTGTCCCACTTGTTGTTGATTCTTCACAAAAAAATACAGTTTTATATCTTTATGTTTGAAGCCTGAAATGTGGCAAAAGGTCGCAAAGTTCAAGGGGGCCGAATAGTTTCGCAAGGCACTGTATATTATTAACACAATACCCCTCTGTTAAGAGGGGGGGGGGGGAGTTACTGATGGGTGGAAACTCAGGATACTAGACAACAAGGACTCTGAGTCAGCAAATGTGATCGTGTACAAATCTGGAACAGTAATGGTTCCCGCTCTCTCTTGAGAAAGATACAACCACCCCGAGTGTGTCAGACCAGACCTATTCATGACATAACTCAACAGACGAGCAACCCCCAAGCGGAAAGTCAACCTCCCAGCACAGAGTACTACTCCCTCATTTAAATGTTGGATAAAATCACCCAGCTGGAGGTAAGGCAAGAGCTGGAACAGCAGGTGAACACACTCCAGTCATGACAAAAATAGTCCAGCTCAACAACACACCCTAAACCAGACCCAAAGAGCTGTTTGTTAACTAAGCAAAAAAAGAAACGTCCCTTTTTTAGGACCCTTTCTTTCAAAGATAATTCGTAAAAATCCAAATAACTTCTCAGATCTTCATTGTAAAGGGGTTTAAACACTGTTTCCCATGCTTGTTCAATGAACCATAAACAATAAATGAACATGCACCTGTGGAATGGTAGTTAAGACACTAACACCTTACAGATGGTAGGCAATTAAGGTCACAGTTATGAAAACTTAGGACACTAAAAAGGCCTTTTTACTGACTTTGAAAAACACCAAAAGAAAGACGCCCAGGGTCCCTGCTCATCTGCATGAATGTGCCTTAGGCATGCTGCAAGGAGGCATGAGGACTGCAAATGTGGCCAGGTCAATAAATTGCAATGTCCGTACTGTGAGACGCCTATGACAGCACAACAGGGAGACAGGACGGACAGCTGATCATTCTCGCAGTGGCAGACCACGTGTAACAACACCTGCACAGGATCAGTACATCCGAACATCACAACAACAACTGCCCGAGTTACACCATGAACACACAATCCCTCCATCAGTGCTCAGACTGTCCGCAATAGGCGGAGAGAGGCTGGACTCAGGGCTTGTAGGCCTGTTGTAAAGCAGGTCCTCACCAGACATCACAGGCAACGTCGCCTATGGGCACAAACCCACCGTCGCTGGACCAGACAGGACTGGCAAAAAGTGCTCTTCACTGACGAGTCGCGGTTTAGTCTCACCAGGGTTGATGGTCGGATTTGTGTTTATTGTCGAAGGAATTAGCGTTACACCGAGGCCTGTACTCTGGAGCGGGATCGATTTTGAGGTGGAGGGTCCGTCATGGTCTGGGGAGGTGTGTAACAGCATCATCGGACTGAGCTTGTTGTCATTGCAGGCAATCTCAACACTGTGCATTACAGGGAAGATATCCTCTTCCCTCATGTGGTACCCTTCCTGCAGGCTCATCCTGACATGACCCTCCAGCATGACAATGCCACCAGCCATACTGCTCATTCTGTGCGTGATTTCCTGTAGGACAGGAATGTCAGTGTTCTGCCATGGCCAACGAAGAGCCTGGATCTCAATCCCATTGAGCACGTCTGGGACCTGTTGGATCGGAGGGTGAGGGCTAGGATCATTCCCCCCAGAAATGTCCAGGAACTTGCAGGTGCCTTGGTGGAAGAGTGGGGTAACATCTCACAGCAAAAACTGGCAAATCTGGTCCAGTCCATGAGGAGGAGATGCACTACAATACTTAATGCAGCTGGTGGCCACACCACATACTGAGTGTTACCCCCCCCCCCCCCCCTTTGTTCAGGGACACATTATTCCATTTCTGTTAGTCACATGTCTGTGGAACTTGTTCAGTTTATTTCTCAGTTGTTGAATCTTGATATGTTCATACAACAATTTACACATGTTAAGTTTGCTGAAAATAAACGCAATTGACAATGAGAGGACGTTTCTTTTTTTGCTGAGTTTATCTGAGCTCTGGACTGTGGTGAGACAACATCAACAGGAGAAAGAGCAGGAGCAGGAGAAGAACAGAGCACCAGAGGAGAGGATCAGAGTGCTGGAGGAGAGGGCGAGGGGGGTGGCGCGTGACAGAGAACAACCCATTAGAGAGCTGGCCACCCCTGCAGAGAAGCCAGCAGAACAGCCCACCTCAGACCCCTACCAAAGTCTTGATACCACAGCAGAACAGTCCACCACAAACCATAGCCTCAATATCACAGCAGACAAATAACGAACCCCAAGCCCCCCTCTGAGTACCTCCCCTGTCAGCCACCCTGATAGCCCTCCTGACAACCCCCCCACACCCACTGAGGACATACACAAGCCACAGATTGAAATCCTTATGGACTCAAACAGGAAATATATACAAGAAAATAAACTTTTTTCCAAACACACAGTGTCTGAACTCTGGTGTCCAAACACACCCAGCGCGCCCTAGACCTTCTGTACGAGGACCAACTAGGGTCCAGCCACATAATAATACACACAGGCACAAATGACCTGAGAGAACAGCAGGAAAGGGTGGCGATAGCACTCAAAGGAGTGATTGAAAAAGCTTCTTCCACTTTCCCCAACGCACAAGTGGTTATCTCCACCCTACTACCACGAAAATACTTCCACCCTGCTACCATACAGTGGTTAAACATAAGTATTTCCCGTGACTGTGCCTCAAAACCAAATTTTTACCTGGCCCAACACTCCACCCTGGACTTGAACAGCCTTTACGACTAGGTCCACCTATACAAGGCAGCAGTGCTCACCTTCGCCCGGGACCCAAAAGAACATTGCCCTCAAAGGCAGCCCCAACACTTCACACAGCCCCCCCCCCCCCCCCCCCCCCGGACCTACACATAGAAGACCCACGCCGAGAGGACCTACATCCAGACCACAACACCACCAGCCACATCCACACCCCCAACCCAACCAAGCAACACCCCCCCCAATTCAACCATGCCCACACCCCATTTAGGCCCCCTCAGATCAGACCTATGCCCCACTCTTGCCCACCCCATGCCCCCCACTCCCGCAAAGAGGGCGTCGACGTGAAAGCCACACATATGTCCAGGCCGTGAGCAGGCAAACAGGCCCAACCCCCACTCTTACACTAGCCCAAGACAATGGTATGTACCAGATGCTCAGCAGGCTCTGCTCACACTTACTTGTCTGAGGCCAAACCACACGACTAACAACATTGGACACTTTATGGAACACAAGGCCTTCGTTCTCATCCTGGAATATCCAAGGCCTGCGGTCATCTGCCTTTGGCCTAAAGAGCAGGGACCTGGACTTCATCAAAGAAAATAGACATTGTCATCCTACAAGAAACATGGTATAGAGGAGATGGTCCCACTGGTTGCCCCCTAGGTGACAGAGAGCTGGTAGTCCCATTCACCAAACTACCAGGTGTGAAACAGGCAAGTGACTCAGGGGGTATGCTAATTTGGTACAGAGCAGACTTAACTCACTCTATTAACTTCTTGATGCTACCCATCCCTTTAGACGGAAAATTGTCATCAACAACCGCTGAATTGCATAGCGCCACATTCAAATAATATTACTAAAAATATTTATATTCATATAATCACAAGTGCAATATAGAAAAACACAGCTTAGCCTTTTATTAATCCACCTGGCGTGCCACGTTATTTATAATCAATCCTCAGGTTGTTATTAAAATGTATAATCGATAATATATCAACTACCTATTTCTCAGGACCAGTTGCTAATATATGCATATTATTAGTAGTATTGGATAGAAAACACTCTAAAGTTCCCAAAACTGTCAAAATATTGTCTGTGAGTATAACAGAACTGATATTGCAGGCGAAACCCTGAGGAAAATCAAACCAGGAAGTGGCTTCTATTTTGAAAACTCCATGTTCCATAGCCTGCCTTTGCTCCATTTAAAGGGATATCAACCAGATTCATTTTCCTTTCGCTTCCTCAAGGTGTCAACAGTCTTTAGACATAGTTTCAGGCTTTTATTTTGAAAAAATGAGCAAGAACGATAACATCGCGTCATTGTATGGCCGGGTGCCAGCAGCGTTTTGTATGCGTAACAGAGTTTGGGCTGTCATTGCCTTTCCCTCTCCTACTGATAAAGACAGTTGCGGTTGATATATTATCAATTATTATTTTAAAAACAACCTGAGGATTGATTATAAAAAACGTTTGACATGTTTCTGTGGACATTACGGATACTATTTGGAATTTGTCTGCGTTGTCGTGACTGCTCTTTCCTGTGGATTTCTGAACATAACGTGCCAAACAAACTGAGATATTTTGGAAATAAAAATAATCTTTATGGAACAAAAGGAACATTTATTGTGTAACTGGGAGTCTCGTGAGTGCAAACATCCGAAGATCATCAAAGGTAAGCGATTTAATCTATTTATTTTCTGACTTTCGTGACCAATCTACTTGGCTGATAGGTGTTTGTAATATTTTGTCTACTGATAGAGATGTTCTTACATAAACGCGTGTTATACTTTCGCTGAAAAGCTGTATTGAAATCTGCCATGTCAGGTGGATTAACAACAAGCTAAGCTGTGTATTGCTATATTGCACTTGTGATTTCATGAAAATTAAATATTTTTATTAATTTAATTTGAATTGGGCGCTCTGCAATTCAGCGGGTGTTGATGATAATGATCCCGCTAACGGGATGGGTGCATCAAGAAGTTAATAAACCTTTCTCACAGGCACATAATTTTCCCCCTGCTGATATCCTTCTTGAAACTTTCTCTCTCTCTCTCTCTCTGTTCCATTATCACTTTCTTCTTCTTTCTTTACACTTGCCTTCTTTTCCGGGCTTCAGACAGCCACACCATGGCTGTATCTAACCCTCTACCTGCTGTTTCCCTTGATTATTATGCTTATTCTCACAATCCAAGTGTGTGCTCTTACTGTTATTATACGTAAATCTCACAATCTATGTGTGTGCTCTTACAGTTATTATACTTAAATCTCACAATATAGGTTGGATCTCGTCACCGCCTCTGTCGTGTACCAGTTCGCCACCGGCCTGAAATGGACCCTCAATTTCAGAGGTCAGGTTTTCAGCAGTTCCTTGGGACGACAGAAGCAGGTATTGAGATCCGGCTCGAAGGACCAAGTTGTCACGAGAATTTTTATCCCAATGGTTGAACTTAACTATCACTATAGCTTTGACCAATTCCCAGAAGTTTGTAAGACCCTGGTTAATGAAGAATTATACAAACTCAGTGCAGACTCAGGACAACTGAGCTTTGGAAAAATATGCAGATTTAAAGAGGAGTCCGTAATTTGCTTTCTAATGATCATGATGTTTTCGTCAAAGAAGTTCATGAATTTATCACTGCTGAAGTGAAAGCCATCCTCTCTTGGGGAATGCTGCTTTTTAGTTAACTTTGCGACAGTATCAAAAATACATTTTGGATTGTTCTTATTCTCTTCAATTAAGTTGGAAAAATAGGATGATCGAGCAGCAGTGAGGGCTCTTCGATACTGTGCTGTACCGTCTTTCCAAGCTAGTTGGAAGACTTCCAGTTTGGTGTAGCTCCATTTCCGTTCCAATTTTCTGGAAGCTTGCTTCAGGGCTCAAGTATTTTCTGTATACCAGGGAGCTAGTTTCTTATGACAAATGTTTTTTGTTTTTAGGGGTGCGACTGCATCTAGGGTATTACACAAGGTTACATTTAGTTCCTCAGTTAGGTGGTTAACCGATTTTTGTGCTCTGATGTCCTTGGGTAGGTGGAGTGAGTCTGGAAGGGCATCCAGGAATATAGAATTTATAGCACGGCTTTTGATGCTCCTTGGTTGGGATCTGAGCAGATTTGTTGCGATTGCAAACGTAACTGGGTGCATTCATACACCATCTAAAGTAGTGGTGCAATGAATCAAAAAACTCACAGTTCGGATCGGATCACGGTTTTGAGTCGCGGATTGGATACTTTTTCGGGTCAGCAAAAAAAAAGAGAGACAAAAATAACTTTGCTTTCCATTTATTACTTAAAGAACACTTAAAGCAAGGAACTTTTCAATGTTTAAATAAAATCTTAAAATAAAATATTCAATACTCAATTGTTAAATTAAAGTGCAAGCAGACCTGTGTTTTTAACTTCAAATTATTTTTCAAAAAATATGAGGATGTCTACATTGTGTGGGGAGAGGGTAGACCTCTTTGCAATCTCTATGTCCCCTGCCGTGGAGAACACCCTCTCGCTAGGAACTGAAGTGCCAGGCACAGCCAGGTAGCTACTTGCCATCATGGCAATGTGAGGGTATTTACACTCATTGCTTTTCCACCATGCCAGTGGATCACCATCCACTGTAATGCCGCTTGCTGCCTTGTAGGATGCCACCTCCTAGTTGATGGTGTTGGCAAACGTCTTGCCTTTGTCCTTGCTTGCAAATGTATCCCCGAAAAGCTCCTTCATGACCAAATTATTTTGTGGAGGAGATGCCTCTGAGTCTGCTCCTGTCGGCTCTGTGTCTTGACCCTGCAGAAAAAAATGACTTTATCTATTAAACTAATGATTTAGTTTCATATTTCATAGGACTATAATTGTGGCAACAACATTTAATAAAAGCCATTATTATTCCAAATAAAAAAATGGATGATTCTAATAGCAATAGCATAGACTAAGATTATACTGCAATATATTTATTATTGAAGTCATTCACTCTTATTTTTGGACCTTTTCAGTGGCCACAATCTCAGTGGTGAGATCACTGTATGTCCTCTGACGTGGGGCAGGGTCTAGCTGAGACAGGGACTTGAACCTTGGATCCAGTGCAGTAGATCTATTATGAAGGTAGTCCTGTACATTAGGAGGGTATCCGGGGTTCAGGTTCTATCTAATGGCAGCCTTGACATCTCTAGCGATGATGCTGTCTTCCTCACTTGGGGCCATGGATTGTAGAATCTTTGTTTTCAGAGGTAGGATCATGGACACAGACGGTGCAGTTTCAAAGTTTCAAAGGGCTGCTTAAATGCCGCGGTGAGAAGTTGTTTCTTGGCTTAGTTGGCTCCAGTCACTGACACACCAAGGTGATGAAGCTTTAAATGTGTGCTCTATGTTTTTTTTCCCATGATCATATGGCTTTCTTGTGGCACTATGCCTACACACCGTAATGGTGGTGGTGTCCACCACCCTTCTTCCGTCATCATATTTGACAGGGAAGCCAAAATGCTCCCATACATGAGACTTAGATGAAGCAGGAGGCTTTTCCAGTTCTTCAGCTCCTCCGCCAGCTGTGGCTGTCACTACTCTTTTGTCTTCTTTGCTTTTTGCAACGCGAGCATCTAGGACTGATTCCTTGGGATTCAACATGCTCCGTTCACATGAACAGTGCACACAACTGTTTTTTTTTTAATAATCAAAATCAACCTTCAGGCTTCAGAGTAAAACACAACACGCAATCTGTCTCGTCTTTATCTTCCCACTGCAACTCTGCATCGAGATTTAGGAAATTATTACTTTAAAAAGTAACAGGGCAGTAAAACTGTATTTCACACTATGATGGTTAAAATGTACAATTAATCGGCGGTTCACATGCGTGCCGAACCATAGGAGGTGATCTGTACGGATCACGGATCAACTACGGTCCGTTACACCACTAAACTAAAGTGTAATTAATAACGTCAACATGCTAAAAGGGATATTCAAAGTCTTCTTTTTTTTGGTTTGTACCCATCTACCAATAGGTGCCCTTCTTTGTGAGGCATTGGAAAACCTCCCTGGTCTTTGTGGTTGAATCTGTGTTTGAAATTCACAGCACGCTTGGAGTTTGCCAAAAGGCACCTAAAGAGAAAAGGCACCATGAGAAAAGGCACCATGAGACACCATGAGATTCTCCGTTCTGATGAAACCAAGATTGAAGAGTTTGGCCTGAATGCCAAGCGTCACGTCTGGAGGAAACCTGGCAAAATCCCTGCGGTGAAGCATGGTGGTGGCAGCATCATGCTGTGAGGATGTTTTTCAGCAACGGGGACTGGGAGACTAGTCAGGATCTAGGGAAAGAAGAACAGAGCAAAATGTTCATCCTTCATGAAAACCTAATACAGAGCGCTCAGGACCTCAGACTTTGGCAAACGTACAACTTCCTAAAGGACTACGAACCTAAGCAGACAGCCAAGACAACATAGGAGTGGCTTCAGGACAAGTCTCTGAATGCCCTTGAGTGGCCCAGCCAGAGCCAATACTTGAACCCAATCGAACATCTCTGGAGGGACCTGAAAATAGCAATGCAGCAACGTTCCCCATCCAACCTGACAGAGCTTGAGAGGATCTGCAGAGAAGAATGGGAGAAACTCCACAAATACAGGTGTGCCAAGCTTGTAGTGTCATACTCAAGAAGACTCGAGGCTGTAATCGCTGCCAAAAGAGCTTCAACAAATCAGTGAGTAAAGGGTCTGAATACTTATGTAAATGTGATATTTCCCGTTTTTGATTTTTCATTATTTGGAATTGTGTGAAGATTGATGAGAAAAAACGACAATTTAATCTATTTTAGAATAAGGCTGTAATTTAACAAAATTTTGAAAAAGTCAAAGAGTCTGAATACTTTCTTAATGTACCGTATATATAGACGTAGTTAGCGCCAAAAAAGGGGTTAAATATGGGTTAAAAAAAATACAATCATTTCCTGATCTTTCTTATATCGCTCAGATATAGGACAGATGCGTTTCTACGGGCTAATTGCAATTCAATGTTTCATCAAATAATGTTTAATATTTTGGGGGATACCAAAAGGGGTCCTAAAATTCAAAATAAAATAGCTAAATGATGCTTGGTATGACCATCTTAAAACATTTCCATATGTTTGATTAGTAGAACCCCCCATCAGACCGTTTCCGCATTGAGCACTGGTACTTTCTGTTTGAGTTTTTGCTTGTAAGCAGGAAGCAGGAGGATAGAATTATGGTCAAGGGGAGTCCCAACATGAGAAAGGCAACCAGCCAGATAACAGTTCGGTACAGATCTGAACTAGAATAAACAGGTTGTCTATCCCACCCTACAATAACACCTCCCACTTCCTCCTTGTGATTCACGTCTTGGGGGAACACGCTCACCTTTCCACCAATAAATGCCACAATCTAGGGGTCCCAGCAAAGAGCACCTAACACACACACACACACACAATATATACCCCACCCCAATGTTTATCTTTAGCCCAGGATGTCCTGTATGGTAAAAGGAGTGACGTTATGGTTGAGGGGGGCGTGTAGGGACTTTTATGTATACCCACACAGCAAACACACTGAATGTTCAGTGTTTATTCCCCATGTTCAAATACACACCCACTGAAACCACAAACATGTTTTCAACATAGGGTGCAAAGTGGCACATTTAATGTGTGAAGATATTTGAGGGTGTTGTGCTGTTTTTGGTGTATAATGGTCTACAATTTCTTTTTAGAGTTTCCAGACAATAGGATCTCGACCTCCTTCGCAACATTATCTCACTCCACAAAGATGTTTCTGTTACAACAACACCTGCCGGTCAAGTTTCTCATGAAAGAGCAGAGCAGTCAGTACCTATTGACAAACAGTAGCTGTGTGTCTGATAGGTATGTCACCCAGTGCCGCCTCTAGCCCACGTGGGGCCCTAAGCGAGATTTGGTTTGGGTGCCCCACTCTGTGAATAGGCCCCCTCTGCATAAAAAGCAAAGCACTGCTGACATGGGCAAATTGAGTGACTGTCAATAACCAGGCTTCCATCCAACATTTTTATGTGAGTAAAGTACATGTCAGATAAAAAAATTTCACCACAGGCCTGAAGGAAATAGCAAATTTGTCGGTAAACTTTCCAATCAACAAAACAAAACCCTAGACAAGTTGAGACTGTTACTAGCCGGCTACCACCCGGTACTCTACCTTAGAGACTGCATCTTAGAGACTGCTGCCATATGTGCATAGTCATTGAACACTGGTCACTTGAATAATGTTTACATAATATTTTTTGTTCTGAAATCGTTTCTGTAGTTAGATACATAGCTCACTCTAATATAGCTATGCTGTACACATCATTCTCAGTATCTTGAGTAAACACACCAAGCGTACACGTATAGACTACATTTGGATCACTGACTGCTATCTGGGTTTTTAATTATATTCGTTTCGACATTTGATCTTTAAAAAAATATATATATTATTTACATTTTACTGCATTGTTAGGAGCCAGTTAGATATACACATTTCCCTGCACCTGCTATAACATCTGCTAAACTGTGTGCGCATCCAATGAACTTCGATTTATGTTTATATAGACCATCATATCGAAGTAAACTTGCAGTCAAGCGACGATATGTTGTGTGGTCCTCCCACTACGACTCGAGAAAGTATGCAGTTTATTAGGCTACGGATTAAATAAATAATGAGGAACTTCACAGGGCGAAGAAAGTTAATGGTGATGAGCTTGATGCTCCTTTCCAATAAATATTGAAGGTCTTATTATGGTGACATGTTGATCGATGCTTGGCTGCCGTTTGACAAATACAAATTATCTTGCTGAATAATAATCCCATCATGTAGGCTATACCCACACTACATATGCTAGCTGTTGATTAGAAAGCATATGCAAAGACCAGAGTGGGAACATTCACTATATAACGCAACATTTTTGTGAGAAAAAAAAAAGACATCAGTCGAGTTGAAAATGCAATGGAAAACCATTTAACTTGAATATTTTGTATTCCTTACATGTTTTTATTTGATTTGATTATTTATTGATCTCGTATTGCAACACCCACACACCTGTCTGTGGACACAAATCTGATATTCACACAGAATAAACACATATGCTACCACAAGCCGGTCGGTGTTATTTGAAAGACTCATTTAGACACTTTGACTCATTAAGAATCATCGTATGGCTCGATATTCAAACTGTGGGTGGAATGGATGACAAATGAATGTGCAATAAATACGGTATACTCACCACACCTCCCCCATGCTATTACACGCGCTCCGGGGCTTCTACCGTAGCGAATCACTGTACGGTATTTTCACCGTGACGTCATCTGCCACTCCTCTTACTAAAGTAGGAAACAAACACCGCTCGACAGAGCAGAGGCGGGAGGGGGGGTGTAGAGAAAGAGAAGACATTTACACCTCTCACAGCTTCGGTCAAAGAAAAACAGCGAGAAAAGACATTTGGTGGACAGTACTCAACCAGACCATACATCGTGTGTACGTTTGATCAAATTGTGCAGGTGAGAATCGACATTTGAAACGGTTGGGTTGTCGTGGTGTATGGTTGAAGACCGAAAAAGGACACCGAAAATTGGATCAACATCAACTTAATATGGAATTTCGTAAGGAACCATTTTTATCAGAGCATCAATGAACTAGAAATATGTGTTGTCTTGTGGGGGGAAGGTCATATTTATCGTTGGTAGTTAGCCTCTGGTAAACAAGGTATAGCGAGCAAAAGCTGTCACCACCGCCTCGCTGAAAATATCACAAGCCTTCGAACGTGACCAGTCTGGCTGGGCCTGGGGAAAAAAGCAAGTCAGTCAGGGAGGGAGGGTCGCTAGCTAGCCATGTATGCTATAGTATCGGTTTTCAAGACTACGGGTAAAATAGCGACATAAGCTAATTCTCTGTGGTTGTACTTTATCTGAAATTTTTTTTTATTTAAAACGATACTAGTTAACAGCTAGTTGCAATTGCTAACCAGTTTTTGAGAATTGATAGCATGTTAGTTGATGCTCGTTGATTTCAATGAGTTTCATTTGAACGCGTAAGGAAATGTTAACATTGAATTCGGACAGGCACAAATAAAGAATTGGGGTGCCAGCCTAGGTGCAAAGATTCATTTGAGTAATGGAGGCGCTAACGTTATCAAAACACGGCCAAACAACAGGAAGAGATGGTTAGCAGACAAAGAAAGCACAAAAGAACAAGGGTCAAAACATGGCCTGTTCTAATTCACTAATCTAGTTACAGAACATTGTTAGCTCAATTGTTGTGGTGTTAATTTGTTCTAGACGAGTGTGCGACAAAGCACTATTATTGCCTTTGCTCTCGGCTATGTTGCTTGTCATGCGAATCTACGTTAGTTATCTGGCTAACTCTTGTCTCGTACTTAGCACTTTTTAGCTGTAGCGTGACTCGGTGGTTATGGGCCAAATCAATCTATTTCATTTTGTTCTTTGTCTGACCAAGACCATGTATAGTAGCTAGGACACCCCGCAGCAATGTTCCAACATCTAACGTTAGTGGAAAGCCTTCCCAGAAGAGTGGAGGCTGTTAAAAGGGGGGGGGGGGGGGGGGCTACTCTATATTAATGCCAATGATTTTAGAATGAGATGTTCGACGAGCAGGTGTCCACGTAATTTTGGCCATTTAGTCCATCTGTAGGCTAGTTTTAGAGTAATTTCTTTAAATTCATGGTATATCTAGGTAAATCTGTCGTGAATAACCACATTGTGCCAATTAATAAGCCACCCCCCAAGGGTGTGCTTAGGGTACAGTCAGACACATTAATGCGTGTTTTGTTTCCTGTTGATTGCATTAATTAGTTTAAACAAATTAGCCTAGATAATAGTCACTACAGGCTCTGGAGTGGTGGAGCACATTGATTGACGTCGCCTCATAGACCCTGCTGCTCCCCGACAGATGTCAATGACAGTGAAGCAAAAATACTCACTATTTTGTGTTTCCAGGAAAATTGATGATTGCTTGCAAATGCTATTTATTTCTCTTTGAGAAAGCGATGATTGAGAGCATTTGTGTTCCATGCATATCCAGGTGGCAAACAGGTTGTCGTGCAGTACCGCCCGTGACAATCGAACATTTTGGCCCAGGCAACATGTTCTTCACCACAAAGTCATAAAAACACCACCTGTTTCTACAATTTTGCTTTTGGAGGAAAGAATAAATAAATATTGACCTTGTGGCTGTGGTAACTAGTGTAAACCAGGCAACGTCAACAATTGTGGCGCTTGCAGGGGGCTTTGCAGTCAGCAGGCAGACACGTGATACAGTCGAAGAGGCTTTTCTAAGGAAATCCTTACGTGACAGGCCACCTTGGTGGAGGTTGGGGACTACACTATGGGGTTGGAGAGTGCAAAGGGCTGTCAGAATTTTATGTTTGTCCTTCGCATCCTCGCAGGGCCATGACACTGACATCTCTGAATGTTCTGAGCAGGCTGCTGTGGCCCCTTCCTGGCAGAGCATTTTTTTTAAATGTTATCGTCATCTATAATATAAATCTGTTTATTTCTCTTGCAAAATTAACCGTTCAGTACCTGGAACTTAAAGACATGCTCCTGAACTTTGGCCCCTAAGTATTTTTTTGTTACCTCCAACTTTGGGCTGGATGTGTCTGTGTAGTTCGTGCATGCAGAATTACTAGTTTACCTTAATTAGCTATGTAATCCCAAATTTGAAAACATGGGCCAGCTCCCTAGCAATTCAAGTTCAACCAATGAGTTTCGGCCCCTCAGCATTTGAGTGACACCAAGCGAGAGGCACACATTGCAGAGTGAGAGAGATGGCAATGAGGTGGTACACAAATCTGCACATGCAGTACCTTTGCAAAGTATTCAGACCCCTAGACTTTTCCCACATTTTGTTACTCTACTTATTCAAAAAATGTTTTTTTTTATTTTTTTTTTTATAAAAATGTTCTCTCAACAATCTACACACAAAAAC
Organism: Oncorhynchus mykiss; assembly: GCF_013265735.2. Lineage (NCBI taxonomy): Eukaryota > Metazoa > Chordata > Actinopteri > Salmoniformes > Salmonidae > Oncorhynchus > Oncorhynchus mykiss. Next base: position 48,138,054 of record NC_048575.1, read on the forward strand.
CTGTAATGACAAATGTATAAATTTTAGCAAATTTATATAAAAAAAGAAATACCTTGTTTACATAAGTATTCTGACCCTTTGCTATGAGACTTGAAATTGAGTGCCGGTGTATCCTGTTTCCATTGATCATCCTTGAGATGTTTCTACAACTTGATTAGAGTTCACCTGTGGTAAATTAAATTGATTGGACATGATTTGGAAACACTTGTCCCATATAAGATTTCACAGTTGGCAGCGCATGTCAGAGCAAAAACCAAGTCACAAGGTCGAAGGAATTGTCCGTAGCTCAGAGCTCAGAGAGGATTGTGTCGAGGCACAGATATGAGGAAGGGTACCAAAACATTTCTGCAGCATTGAAGGTCACCAAGAACACAGAGTGGCCTCTATTATTCTTAAAAGGAGAAGTTTGGAACCACTAAGACTCTTCCTAGAGCTGGCCCCCCGGCCAAACTGACCAAGAACCCGATGGTCACTCTGACAGAGCTCCAGAGTTCCTCTGTGGAGATGGGAGAACCTTCCAGAAGGACAACCATCTCTGCAGCACTCCACCAATCAGACCGTAATGGTAGAGTGGCCAGACGTAAGCCACTCCTCAGTAAAAAGCACATGCCAGCCCGCTTGGAGTTTGCCAAAAAGGCACCTAAAGGACTCTGACCATGAGAAACAAGATTCTCTGGTATGATGAAACCAATATTCAACTCTTTGGCCTGAATGCCAAGCATCACATCTGGAGGAAACCTGTCCCCATCCCTATGCTGAAGCATGATGGTGGCAGCATCATGCTGTGGGGATGTTTTTCAGCAGCTGGGACTGGGAGACTAGTCTGTATCGGGGCAAAGATGAACAGAGCAAAGTACGGAGAGATCCTTGATGAAATCCTGCTTCAGAGCGCTCAGGACCTCCGACTGGGGTGAAGGTTCACCTTCCAACAGGACAACAACCTTAAGCAGACAGCCAAGACAACACAACATTTCTGGAGAAACCTGAAAATAGCTGTGCAGTGACGCTCCCCATCCAACCTGACAGAGCTTGAGAGGATCTGTGTGTAGATTGATGAGGAACAAATTTAATTCAATCAATTTTAGAATAAGGCTGTAACATATCAAAATTAGGAAAAAGCCAAGGGTTCGGAATACTTTCTAAATGCACTGTATGTGACATAGTAAACAGTGATCACTTTTGGCTTATGAGCACTACTTTGACAACTACTGGCTAAAAAGTATATAAAAGTTCCAGAGAATCTCTGTCTTGCTACAGCACCTTTGAGGGTTAATGACAAAACTGATCAGCAAATGTGACTCCTCGGTCTATTCTCCCCCTATTGGCACTATTCTGTCCTTGTCACACACAGGTGGTGAACATTGTAAATAAATATCCATCAACATGTGCTTAATCGTGACAAGCTGGAGGAGGAACAGCTGACACTATTATAGGCCTAGTCATTTATGGTAATGACACATCCTCGTCCTGACTCCTGTTGATGTGAGCAGCTCCTGCCAAGGAGGGGAACTGAAAGTCTTAGGCCTAATTCGTCTCGCCGTTCGTTCTGTTTTCTTGTGCACAACGAGGAATTTCAACCCTCTAACTTTGGTAGTAGAATTCTTGCTTCAATGGATGTATTTTTTAATTTTCTCTCCCGTTTCTTCATTAGTTTTAAATTTCCTTCCTAGTATGTTATTTTCAAATGTATGTGCCTAACCATCACCTACATTTGGTCACCTAAGACACACTGTTACGCATGCAGACACACACACACACATACTCCCACACTAACAAGGTACCTTGCTCCCATTTGTTGACAGCGATGGCCCAAGAGACGAACCCGAGCCTGACGCCTGTGCTTTGTGCCACTGGCTGTGGTTTCTATGGCAACCCCAGAAACAATGGCATGTGCTCGGTCTGCTACAAGGAGCATCTGAACCGACAGCAGAGTAGTGACTGCAGCTTGAGCCAACTTAGCCCAATGGGTAAGTTCCCCCTCCACCCTCTCTCTTACTGACCTCACAAATCTACTTCAAACAGTGCTTCCCCCTCCCCTCCACCCCCTAAAAATCACTATTTGCATTAGGATTGTCACGATACCAGTATTGCGATACTAAGATACTATTTGGTCCTTTAAAAAAACTACTGTATGACACATATTGTGTGCTATTGCTTGGAAAGGAAACGTGATTCTGGGTGACAACATAAGGCTGCTTGTTTCCAACAATAGGACTGTTTTTCTCAGGAAATTTTGCCCACTTCATGTTTTGTTTCATTGCCAAGATACCTCGGAGTATTGCGATTCTGGTATCGCGATAACGCTAATTTGCATACACGTTATGGACCAGCTGCACTCTTGAGTGGAAACCGTTGAACCAAAATTGAGTTTCGTCTCCCATCTGAGGTTGATGTTTTGCTTTTGCTGTGTCACAGGAGCAGTCGGTAGTCCTACCTCTGAGGCCTCAGCCATCCAGAGGCTAGAGGCCAGTCTCGCCAAAGTAGACCCTTCATCTGGCTCTGCTACAGACATGGCTAGGTAAGGTGTGCTTGTTTGTCCGCATGTGCTACAATGGATGTCTTATTGCTTTATGCGCTCTCATATCTGTAACTTACAATTTTCTTTCATTCGCCCCCTCTGCAGAACTATTCAAGGCTCTCTTCCAGTGACTCAACAAATGACCGAGATGAGCATCTCAAGAGAGGATAACCCAGATTCCCTAGAGCCTGGTAAAACACACACTTCTAGAAGGAAACATTGCTCTGTTCGACCCACTTTAGCATTGGCTATTTCGATGCACCCTGACTTGTATACTTTGTAACCAACTGTGGTTTTACATACAGCCTCAAACACAGGCTGCCTAAAATAAACCAGATTAAAAATACCCTTGTATGTGAGTGCTGAAACTGCCTCAGAAAAAACACAGGAACAGTTCTATTTGAATCCGAAGACTGAAAGAAGTATATATTTAAGTGCTTTTCTCCTCTGTTTTCTCCTTCAGTTGTGAGTCAGCCTACTGCGTCTAGCCCCGTCACGGCCAGCGGCGACGAGGCCAAGGAAGACACCCCCAAGCCCAAGAAGAATAAGTGCTTCATGTGCCGCAAGAGGGTGGGCCTCACAGGTGAGCGTGCCACAGCAGGACGTGGTGCTTCTCAAATGAAGTGGGATGACAGGGTTGAGCAATGCATACGACGTCATGCCTTCTTGCGAAAGAGGTTGGCCATGTTCCAGGCCACCTACACTGCAGTTGCACAAGTAGTCAAGTCATACTGATGGCATTTCTGCAATGTAAAACACTACTTCCGCATTTGTGATTGGCCTCAGATCTCTACTATGCATAAATGGTGTCTAACACGCAGGAACCCCATCAATATCACTTATTTATCTGGTCATCTGCGCAATGCGGCTGCATCGTAGGTGGTTTGGAATGTAACCCTAGTCTTCCTGTGTGTTTGGTCTTATCAGAGGTTCATTCTTATTGAGTTGGTGTTTGGTTCATACTGTGGTTCCCCTCTAATCTCTGACCTTTTGAACTCTACTCCAGGGTTCGACTGTCGCTGTGGGAACCTGTTCTGTGGTGTCCATCGGTACTCCGACAAGCACAACTGTCCTTACGACTACAAGGCTGAGGCAGCTGCCAAGATCCGCAAGGAGAACCCTGTTGTGGTCGCTGACAAGATCCAGAGAATATAGGGTTAAGAACCATCCACACAGAGACTAGAGTATGATGTCGAACCCTTGACATGAACACTGGCACGAGTGGCAAAAGGATGTCATTTTTAAAGTCACAACCTTGAGAAAGGACAGAGATCCTGCCCGTTGGGGAGATGCATGAACGGTCACTTTTTTGTTACGTTTATTATTTTTTTCCCTCTTTGCTGATATTCTGTGTATATATAAAAAAAACATATTTTAAAAGAGCAGCCCACAGACGTGTCTGTTCTGCAGAACCTATATCTATCTGGACGTTCTATCACAACTGAATATGGCCCCTGAGCTGTTTGGCCACTTTGTTGCCAAATAGCCGACAGCTATTCTTTTCTAAAGTTATGTGCACATGCAGTATCCCGACGAGTTCAGTTGAATCTCCATTTCTACGTTCCGTTCCCATTAGTGTCAGTCGGGTCAGTTGTCCGATAGGTATGACTATCTCCCAAAATGCAGGTGGGCTTTTATCCCCCAGACTGTGACCTGCCTACCTCACAGCAGCAGGTCATGTTTCTCCTCATCTCAATGTCCACGTGAAGCTTTTTCCTACTCGTCTCCCCTTACAATCACATTATTTCCAGAGGAAGGGGTTACCTCTGACATTTTTAAAGCAGTCCTTAGGCACCATTTCTGTTTGATCACCCGAACGCCGCGGCCCGTCTTTATGGTCATTGTAAGAGGTGTGAGAAGGAGTACAAAAACACATTTTTACCAACTATCATGTGGGACAGGACTTTTAGTCAAGGAGGTCCTAGACTAATCTACAGTCAGAATCTCCCAACTGTGGTCTCGGCAGAGGGTTGCGTGCATTGACCCTGGTGCAGTTCTCTGGGTGAGACTTGGGCACTACCCATCTTTTATTGGCTATATGGGGGGGGGGGGGGGTGAATGGGAGAGCAACCCCATGCAGTAATATCTTAAATCATGTAAAATATCTGAATGAATTGCTAGGTCATTATTGTATCTGCTGAGAGACATGTTTAATCCCTGTTTTTTTATATACATTAACATAGTACTGATATTAGCACATGTATTCAGTGCAGTTGTGAAGTTAGGGTATATGAGACAGCCTTGCTTTGTGTTGATTTTGGTGTGCGTGTTCAGTGGGTTTGAGTGAACACATGGGTGTCAGATTGTGTGCACCTCCACTTCATTTTGTGAAGCAATATATCCCGTAGCTCTGCACATGTTTCCAAGGCTACAGGAGCATGGCAGAACTGAGGTTTTGATAACTAGATTCCAGAGTTGGATTCCAACTGATCTTTTCAGCTTTCTTTCCCCTATTGGTCTGTGTGATTGATCTAGAGCAGCGTGTGTGTGTGAGACTTTCCTTGGCTGTGTGAAACATTGATACAAGTGTGTCCTGTGTAGATTTTTCTTCTCCCATAGGGATGAGGTTTTTACTTTTTAAAACAAAGGTATCCATTTCAGTTTTTTCCTTTTAGTTATGCAAATTTGTACAAAAAAAAACTGATATTTATGAATGACATAATCTTGCTACCCAGCATTACAGCATAATTGTATCATGTAAATAAAGACTGTGTACAGAGACATTGCAAGGTTTGGTTGTTTACATTATAGGAGTAAATATGTGGGCCAGTCAGACTGTTTGGAAGCACAGTTTTCAAACCCGGTGTTTTCTCGCACACCTCTCACGGGCTTGGGGGGGGGGGGGGGGGGGGGGGGTGCGTCGGCAGAAGGATTCATGCTAGCAGCTGCTCAGACAGTGCAGGCCTGGGAGAGAGTACGAGAGGGAGACTGCAAAGATGACTACTCTGCTCTACTCCCCTGGTACCTCAATGCCATCCCTCCCTGCCTCTGTGCATGGAGGGAAAAAAGAGGACGGCTGATGTGGGACATGTGCCGGGGGATCAGAGAACCAACGTGTTCTGTTCAACCTGACCCATGAACAGCTGGGGAGGTCCTGTAGCCTCCCTCTATGGGTTGGGACAGACACACATTCCTACCCCCCTAGCGGACAGACCCTTAATTTCTTATGGGTGTCTGTATTTCACTTGCCATTTGTGTGTATTTCTGGAAAGCTGGTTCAGTGTTTGACATCACAGTGACAGATGTGGATATGACATGAATGCACCTCTGTCTACTGTGGGGAGTTGGGAAGGAACACTGAGCTAGGGGAACTAAGGTAAGGAAGGAGATTGTTTCTGAATTCCAAATTGACCTCTAGCCCCAACACCCGAGCCACTAATGTAGATCTGAGAGGATTGGATAAGTGTTATGGTAATAGCTTCTTTCCTTTAGATTGACAACATTTCCCCCTCAGCCATACAGGAGGGGGTTGGTTTTGGATTCAGGGAACGAGAGCACGCTCACAAGTAGGGCCATAGGGGAAAGTGGGAGTGTTTTGAGAGAATTGGGCGAGTTCACGGTGAACATGGGAAATGGACAGGCTTGAGATTATGAAGGGGTGACCTGAGGTAGCGTCACTAAGCTCTCGGAGCGTAACCAGATTAGACCAGTCTGAGCCCGGTCCCTTACCATACAGAACACTCTAAACACAGACACCTTTTCCATTCCCTTTGACCTGTTCTCTGCTTCTCCATCCTTATCAATCCTTCTGACATGTGTTCCTCTCTTTTGCCCAGACTAAATGGATAAAGAGAAAAAGAGAGTGTGGGGGAGAGGGAGACAGGTTCGCAGGCTTGCCCTTGTTCTAGGTTTAACGTGTCAGTAGCCATCAAGGAAGCTCCTTTGAATCACTGAGATTTGAGTCATTGAAAGGGAACAGGGGAGGGGTAGTGGGAGAAAAGGGTTAGTTGGTTAGTGATCAGGGATGGGGGAAAAAGTAACTTATTGTGAAAGTCAAGTGTTTCATTAACATGACTAAGATAGGTAACCTTTAGATAGGTCAAGAGGTCACAACTTTTGAGTGATTGGGACAAAGCAAACGTGCTATTTGTCTTGACCTAGTTTTACATTACTGTGTTTGAAACTGCTAACCACCTGCTGGGGACAAGCATTAGAGGATATTGTGACAAAGGACCTGCCCGGGGACACTTTAGGCATTCCAGAAATTCTTGGAGGCAACGCAGCAGCCAGAGTCAGGTAAACCACAAATTCAGCAACTTTGTAGGTGAATAATATATTGAAAAGATGGATCTATTGAATGCAGTATAATTTTATACAATAAAAAAGTCATTAAAAAGCTATGACAAATTATTCTTGTTATAAGAATGTTTTTTTGTCTTTTGTCTATAGTGATAATATATGTTATAAAGTGGGTGGTTCGAGCCCTGAATGCTGATTGACTGAAAGCCATGGTATATCAGACTGTATACCATGGGTATGACAAAGCATTTATTTTTACTGCTCTAATTATGTTGGTAACCAGTTTATAATAGCAATAAGGCACCTCGGGGGTTTGTGATATATGGCCAATATACCACGGCTAAGGCCTGTGTCCAGGCACTGCGTTGCATAAGAACAGCCCTTAGCCATGGTATTTGGCTGTATACCACACCCCCTCGGGCCTTATTGCTTAATTCTACAACAGGGGCAGGCACCTAGATTCAGCCGCAGGCCGATCCTTGTCGAAGTGGATGGTCAGGAGGCCGGAACATAATGATAATAATTTGTACACTGCAAATTGACCACAACTAAGCCCACAAATATTGTATTTGAAAATAAATAATTACACACTTTGATTACATTGAGACACGATCACATGCAGTGCCTTCAGAAAATATTCATACTCCTTGACTTATTCCACATTTTGTTGTTACAGTCTGAATTCAAAATGTTTTTTTATATATTTTTATCTCACCCTTCTACACACAATACCCTATAATGAAAAAGTAAATGTTTTTAGAAATGTTTGCAAATGTATTAAATACAGAACTCTCATTTACATAAGTCTTCACACCCCTGAGTCAATTCCTGTTAGAATCATCTTTGGCAGCGATTACAGAGGTGAGTCTTTCTGGGTAGGTCTCTAGAAGCTTTGCACAATATTTGCACATTCTTCTTGAAAAAAAATCTTCAAGCTCTGTCAAGTTGGTTGTTGATCATTGCTAGACAGCCATTGTCAAGCTGATTTAAATCAAAACTCTAACTAGGCCACTCCAGTGTATATTTGGCCTTATGCTTTAGGTTATTGTCCTGCTTAAAGGTGATGTCGTCTCCCAGTGTCTGTTGGAAAGCAGACTGAACCAGGTTATCCTCTAGGATTTTGACTGTGCTTAGCTCTATTCTGTTTATTTAAAAAAAAACGTCCTAGTTTTTGCCGATGACAAGCATACATATAACATGATGCAGCCACCACCATGTTTGAAAATATCAAGAGTGGTACTCAGTGATGTGTTGGATTTGCCCCAAACACACAGTATGTGTAAATGAGGGTGCCCCTGTCTGGCAGATGTAAAGCACATCATGTCCAGGTGATAGTGATACAACGTTGCCTCCTGGTGGCTGTCCTCTGTAGCTGCCTCACGTTGTCTAGGCTCACTGCCCAGCATCCTCTCAGGTCCAGGCTGCTCAGACGCCTGTTGATGGTCATCAGGCCCGACGCCGTCTCCATGGAAACGTCACTGCGGACAAGACTGAGGTGGCATAGTTGTTGTAGTGGAGGGCTGTTGGGTCGGGCGGTGGGGCGCTTCAGAAGCTTCTGGAACACAGGCTCCAGCGGACAAGGCACTGCCACCAGAGAGACCCTCTCCAGGAGGGGAGAGCCGGATAGTACGCACCACAGCGCCCCCTCCAGAGACCTCCAGGACATGACGGTCTTCATCTGGCGCTGGTCATAGGAGAAGCTGGAGGAGAGAGAGACAGATGAGCACTAAACAGGATATCACAACTTCAATGGGAAGAGATATACAGAAGCTTAAACAATGGTGCAGTCAACACCATAGCGGGGGGCGGGCTTACATCCTGGGGAAGTCAACACTAAATACAGATATCCAGAGGTTTCAGGGGATCGCATGACCCACTCACCAAGACAGGACCTGTGGAGAAAATGACTGGGGATTCCCAGCTGGCATGTGGCCCATTGAGTCGTACCTATGACACCCTACAGAGAGGGCATAGCGAGTTAACTCTATTTGTACAGCAGTTGACCTACTTTAGGGAGAGAGAGCACAGTTGTGGTAGACAGGGTAGATCCCTGTCCTCGTCCTCCTCCTCCTCCTCTTCCTCCTGGGGGGCTAAAGGAGGCTCAGCGTGGACGACGAGGCTCCTCAGCCTGGGACAGGCGTGAAGGAGCTCCAGCATGGGTGTCTGAGAGCTGGTTCTGACCCCTTCCAGGGTGAGAGAAACCAGGGAGCCCTTCATAGCACGCAGGGCAGGCAGCAGCTCATCCAGGGGCCCTGTGAAGCGCACAGAGAGTCCCCTCAGCTGGCCTGCCCACCTGGCCAGGCCTGCAGCGAGACAAGACCCCTGGCTAGGCCCACCCTCCTCACAGTCCAGTGATATAGAGCGCAGCTCGGGGCAAAGCTGACTTACAGCCTCCAGAGTCCCACCAGACATGCCCTGCGCCTCCCTTAGACGTAAGGTAAAGCCCTCACCCCCTGCCCCCCCCACTCCCTCTTCTCTTCCTTTCTCAACACTGTCTTCTTCTATTTCCTTCCTTGATCTCATCTGGGCGTCACCTCTTCCACCTCCAACTCCCCTTGTCTCCTCACCTGTACCCTCATCCTCACTCTCACCCTCACTCGCCCACGAGAAACGGTTGTCATTTTCCTCCTCTTCAATTTCCTCCACATCCGCTCCTGATATGCCGCCTGTGTCTGTGGCCCTCCCACTCTGCCTCCTCTCCCTCCACACCTCCCAGAGACTGGGCAGCCCCTCATTGGTCGTGAACTCCTCAGTCCCTCCGAACTCCCTGCTGTGTATGAGGCCACAGGCCTCCCCCAGGCCCTCCATTGCCACTCTCTCCAGCCACGGCAGGGAGAGCAGGAGGAAGGCCACGGCAGCCACCCCGTCTTCATCCCCCTCCCCAAAGCCCACATCCAGAGCCAGCAGGCTGCTGAGGGGGGGTGGGGAGGCGCAGGAGGAACCCCTCAGGCAGAGCAGGCCTGCGGGGGGCAGGAATTGGCAGCGGGACACGTCGAGGTGGCGCAGCGCGGGGCAGTGGCGGGCAACCACCTCCACAACCTGTCTGTCACAAGGGGTGCCAGCCAGAGAGAGGGAGCGCAGGGAAGGCAGACAACGCAGCAGGTCACACTGGACATGGGCAGACACCTGCTGGGCTCCAGAGAGGTCCATGGAATGCAGGCTCTGAGGGAGATAGGGAGAACCCATACATACAGTGAGCTCCAAAAGTATTGGGACAGTGACACATTTATTGTTGTTTTGGTTCTGTACTCCAGCACTGAGTGACGATGAGTGAGAAAGTTAGAGGGATACATTTCATACTCTCTCAGAAACGCTAACCTCCCCTGTTATTGTCATAGTGAGAGGTTAGCAGCATGTCTTAGGGTTATGATATTTGTGCGTCTAACTTTCTCACTCATCATTATTTACGATTAATTCAGGATTATCCGTAATCATGGTAGCATCCAAATTAATGTAGAAGTGTTGCTACATATTCTATTCTTATTTACAATATAAGTGACTCCAAAATGACACAATAGATTATTTACAATTAATTTCTGTTGGGCACAAAATAATCTGAAGCACAACCAAAACAAACAGCAAATGCATCCAACAAGTTTGTAGAGTCACAAGCTTGACGTAATCATTGCGTGCTAGGAATATGGGACCAAATACTACATTTTTGTCCCAATACTTTTGGTCTCATAAAATTGGGGGACTATATACAAAGTGCTGTCGTTTCTAAACGGTTTACCCGATATTGATGAAAATACCCCCAAATTAAAGTTGACAGTCTGTACTTTATTAACCTCCGTCATTATATAATTTCAAATCCAAAGTGCTGGAGTACAGAGCCAAAACAAAACAAAAAATGTGTCACTGTCCCAATACTTTAGGAGCTTACTGTAACACATACTATAAATTATAAGGAGGACCAAAGCCTGTCCTAACCTGGCAGCGAATCCCGATGAGGGTGCAGAGGCTGGGGGTGACCAGAGCAGAGTGGCCCCCAAGAGATAGGGTTCTGAGCTGAGGGATCAACAGGAGGTGTAGCGCCGCACGGGACAACTCACACCTGGAGGACAGGACAGACAGGAGCTCCTCTACCAGCTCAGCCGCTAGAGAAAGAGACAGACAGAGAGGGGACACAGACACACACACACTTTTACCAGTAACTAGTGGACTAATCATGTGCACATTTACAAATGACCAGCAATGGCATCATATACATACACAATCCCTTCCAGTTCCTATGACAGACTTACGCAGCAGGGTGAAGGGGCCCATGACATATCTGAAGAAGTACTGATCCATGTAGTTGTCAGCGTAGTCTTTGACCCACATTTCCTTCATGTTCTCCGCCAAGTTCCACAGACAAAGCTGGGTCAGTCGGGGAGGGTGATCATCATCCTCCTCCCATCTTCCTCGTCCTCTAATCTTCCTCTTTCTCACTGCCCGTTTCGCAGCCCTGGGCTCCATCATGGCACGGAATAGAGGCATCTCCAACTCTCAGCTGGCTCAAGGATCAATGTAGTCTACAGTACTGGCACCATTGTTTCCTTGCAGGTATGGAAATATATGCAGCTGAAGGGCAGAGAATAATAACATTGTAATAAAGAGAGTAATAACATTGTAATAAAGAGAGTAATAACATTGTAATAAAGAGAGTAATACCATTGTAATAAGGAGAGTAATGCCATTGTAATAAAGAGAGCAATAACATTGTAATAAAGAGAGTAATACCATTGTAATAAAGAGAGCAATAACATTGTAATAAAGAGAGTAATACCATTGCAATAAAGAGAGCGATAACATTGTAATAAAGCTACAGTCTACAGTTCACACACAGTAAAAATAAAGGTTAATTACACAAATTACATTTTTCACATATTTGAAATATAATAAAACTTAGGAGTTCGGCCGACATACATTTTTCTCAGCAACCCTTGAGCCAGGGGGGGAGGGGGGGGGGGGGGACATCCGTATTGTTGAAAGTACCAAGTAGGTCGGACCTACTGTTGAATTTACCGTAAAAGGTTTATCAGCTGTACCTTAAAATAACAACCTTTGATTTAGGGGTATCGTTGCCAACAAACAGCACATGAACACAACATAGACCTAACGTACTATCGCCAATAACAGTTTATTTGTGGGTGCGAAATTGGATGCAACACTGTCAGATCAACGTTATTGTTTACTTAGACAACAGCTTAACTCGCAATATTTTTTTTTAGCTGAAAACAGGCAATACAATATTTTACAATATTCTTTCCAATTTACCGTTTATTTCCTGGTGTTAGAATCCGACTGTAGGTGTTCGGGTCCGGGGCGTTGACATCGGGTGAGGAAATATGGGGAACGTTCAAGAACCCCAACCGTTAGTGTTTAAAACGGATGTTGATGCGTCTAGCTCAGTCTATAATCTATCACACATATACATACATTTGTATGTTGCATAAGAAGAACATTTATTTATAGTGACGTCCTATGTTTATTTGTTATTGTACATACAAATAGGTATAGAGGCTACATTTATCCTAGTTCTAAGTACGCTTCATACCTCTTTATCTTGAGGAATTGGTATAAAATAATTTAAATATAAATGGTATAACATCCAATGTTGATAGGTATTAGGATGTTATAAACTCAGTGTCTTTCAAAATGCTGTATGTAGGCCTATAGGAGATTATATTTACATTGAAATAATCAAACTAGTCCCAGCAGTTGTAATCAAAATGTTATGTGCTCGATTTCCTCTCTGGATCAATGAGCTCAGTCCCTCGATCAGCAGAACGGAGCGGTATCGTGTGTAAAGGGGGTTAGGTTCAAATCTAATTTTATTTGTCACATGCGCCGAATACCGAATTTACAGTGAAATGTTTACAAAAACACAATAGCACAATTGGTTACGGGATCGTAAACCGGCTGCCATCTCCTTCGTCGCCATTCTTCTTCAAGTTAACCTCCACTGTACGACTGCCCCATACTGGTCTCAACCAGTGATCCTCTGCTTCGCACTGATAACATGTACAGCATATGTGCCAACATGTACAAAAATGTAATAAAAATGCCATGTGTAACGGATTTAGGAACATATCGTGACAGCCACCCATGAACATATCGGTTGAGCCACCCAAACGGTACCAATTGGACTGCTCCATCCGTGACATTTCAAGCTTGTTGTGGAGTGAGTTTACGATATGTTCTTAACTCCGTTAAACGTTTTATTTTGGAACATATGCTGTAAATGTTATCAGTCACATAAAGCCTACCTACAGGTAAAGTACATACACTGACAATCAGTGCTTAAATGTGCAAATCGGGAAGCGACGGAACAAAAAGTGAGCGCGAAAGGGGTGTGACCTGGGGAGCTGAAGTACTCGTAGGCAAGGCATACATTATTATATATTTTTTTCAACATTGCATGCATATCATCGCATTACCGTAGTGGCATAGAGCAGTAGAGGCACTTACAAAACTTGCGTACATGGGTAACATTTTTTAGTAGCCTAGGGGTCCGGGAAAAATGTGGCCTTTTATAAACGCATTTCCTGCAATTATACATAATTTTACAACCGAGGTAAAACCAGTTTCAGGTTGAATATTCGCCTGTAGTTTACTTACGTCCAACAACAGCAGTTAGGGACCGTCAACATAGTGACAAATCTAATTTTTCACATTTCAATAGCTCTTTAACCATTACTCCTAAAAAATGTCTAATCTGGTTCTAGATAACCCGATGGCATAGACACACATTGCACACACTTTTTTAATGTCTCGCACTATTTTAAATGATTTATTTACATTTTTGAATTTCAATAGCTCTTTGGTCATATGACCTACTGACTTCAACAAGGTTCAGAATGAACACTCAGTGGGCCTACACATTGCAAACCCTTTAGTTTGTCCATTTTCATCTCACACATTTTTACATGAATTTTTCAAACAAACATTCTAATTTCAATAGCTCCTTGGTCATGTGACCTACTGAATTCAAACAAGGTTCAGAATGTCCACTGACTACCCTTGTATAGTCAGTGGACTATAGTTATTCCATTGTAATGGATCTAATACATAAACCTTTTACATCCATTCATACATGTATATTTTTTAATGAAATACTATGAAAAACTCTCTTGGCTGCTGGCTCGGTCACTTTCAGACATGTACAGAGCAGACTGAAAGGAGAAGGGTAGCTCTTGACTTGAACCACAGGGGTTCTCTGTTTGCAAGAGAGTAATCCAAAAGGCACAGACACACCCATTGACTTTCAATTGGCACCTGTATGTATTCTCTCCTGATTGGTCTCCATGGTGCTTAGTCAATGGGAACTCCATTGCCGGCCCCATCATAAAGTTTTTTACACAGTCTGACTAAGTGCCAGAAGTATGAGGAGAGACATCCTCCTTTGTATGTATGGGAACAAATATTTCCTAACACGTAGGATGTATTCTTGGACAGATAGAAGACACAATGCAAAAAAACATTTATTTTTTTACTAATTACTGTCCATGAGTAACCTCAACCTTGTGGGTCTGTGGGTGTTTGAGCTAATAAAGTGCCAACTCAATTCTACCACTGACTAGTCTCTCATGCCCCTATGAATGGGGACACAGGGAAATAGTTTTTAATCTAAACCAGGCCTTTTTTACTGGAGTACACTAACCCCTAATTGGGGCTCTTTTCTTGACACACAACAGCAGTTTACCAGATAAGAAGTCAAGAAGATCAAACATTAGATGGTTGTAAGGGTGTATTACGTCCTGTGCTGGCCCCATTGTCATATCCTTTCTGGATTCTGAGTGGGAAAATCATAGCTAAAAAATGCCTCTGTGGGAATGTATTATGTCCGTCCTACATGTAGTGTTGGTACATGGAATAATCTTCAACTGCATATATCATATCAAGTATTATGTTCAACAACAACTGAAATGCTCAGATATTATTTTGACGAACACACTTTGGTGCTTACAATTCATTCTCTATCGTCATAGACTTGATGGGCACTGTCATCTGTGATCTTTGTGATATGACTTTCCTTAAGCACGTACTGATGAAACTGTCACTTAATATTTTTTTTCTTAAAGTCTACAAACACTCTACATGTATTCACTCTGTTATAAGGTTGGATCCTATATGCTACTTTCATTATTCTCCTGTAAATGGTTCAGTGCCTATAATTTAGGCTGTGTGTAGAATGGGGCATGAAGGAAATGACCTCTACTAGATTATAGTGATAAGGAAATCAGCATACAGTTTTGGACTGTGTATTAATTTGCCTATAACTAATCAGAATTCCATTGTTTACATAAAAAGAGAACACTTCAATATGAGAAGATCCTGCCATGGAAAAGAAGACTGGGTGGACATAAAGTGGAAAGGAGGGGAAATAACTCACACTATGCAGGACACCTTCAGCTGTGTGGTCTTTGTATTGCAGGTTTGATAGTTAGATTTTCAATAATGAATGTTGCTGTTATGTGACAATTAGGTCAAAAACTGCATTTTATTTTTTGGTGTAGATGGCCAAGGAAGATGCACAAAACTTTCCCAACATCCCTTCCCAAATTGATATAGAACCTTTACAAAACCACATGGAGCAAGTGCGAAAAGAAATGGCTGAGGATATACTAAAAATGTCTGGTATGTAATGACATTTAATTCAAAGTAAATGTAAATTCTTTATTTTATGTAGTTGTGTGGGACAGCCATATGTTCAGTTCATGTCTATGATTTCAGAGTTCAACAAAGCCAACAACTGCTTCATGTGTGCCACTGATAAAGAACCTTCACTGTATATAGACTTTTTCTATTGTGTTATTGACTGTACATTTGTTTATCCCATGTGTAACTGCATTGTTGTTTGTGTCACACTGCTTTGCTTTATCTTGGCCAGATCACAGTTGTAAATGAGAACTTGTTCTCAACTGGCCTGCCTGGTTAAATAAAGGTGAAATAAAAAATTAATTAAAAAAAACCTGGATGTGGCTCAGACTGACTGGGTTAGTAACTTTATTTAACATGTTTCTGACAACGGTGATGGCATGTAAGACAATTTATGATATAATACAATGGATGGCTAATTCGTCATTCGTCGTACTGCATTGATATTTGACATTATTTATAACGTGTTACACTTTGTTTTGTTTTAGATTGAATGTTTTGCTTACCAACGGTGGTTCCATATGCTGTAACTAGGAATGAAGACAAAAGAGTTCAACAGAGTAAACAACACAAACTGTCAGTGCAGTCTTTATTGTTGAAAATATATGCTATACCCCATCCACACTGAAGAGGCTCTGAAATGTACATCAACCAGGGATAAAGAGACAGTTAACACTGTGAAATGTTTTGTACTTATGTGAAGTAAAGTGTCTCTTGACATGTTGGAGAAGATTAAAGATCTACACTTTGTTTAATTTGTCAATATAACATGTTTTATTCATTGATTTTCTGGCCACCATTACTGTGGTTACATGTTCAGTATATGTATTGCCCAGCAAACCCAGTGCAGCCTACCGCAATAGCTCACTCTCCATCCCTGCTTTGGACAATGACTCTCGTACTTTGCCATTTTCCTTTATGGTTGATATTAACGATGAAAGGAGATATTATCTGTCTCTCTCCTATTGTGTACCGCTGTTAAATAGATATTATCCGTCTCTCTCCTATTGTGTACCGCTGTTAAATACTGCGGCAAAATAAAAAACTGGGAAAATAAGTACTTAGAACTACCAATTATTATAGATAGATATTAAATAAAAGGGTAAACACAACACTGGACTGAACCCCCTAATTGTCAAACTAATATTAATTGACAATATAGAAGATACATGACTAGAGGTTATGCGATATGGGTGTATACTCACTGCACAATTCTTAGGTGTGTAATTGACATGACCAAGGAGCTATTGAAATGTAAAACTATGAAAAATGTACGTTACACTGCGTGATTTTACAGTACACAAACAAGAGTGTGCAATATACAATATACATTCTGAAGTTCGTTTGAGTCCAGTAGGTCACATGACCAAGGAGCTATTGAAGTTTTAAATTCTGAAAAATTAATGTAAAATCAAGTGAGATGAAAATGGACAAACTAAAGGGTGTGCAATGCTGCTCATCGTGAATTTTAACATTTAACATTTCAATAGCTCTTTGATCATGACTTCAAACAAGGTTCAGAATGTACACTCAGTGGGCCTACACATCACACACCCTTTAGTTTGTCCAATTTCATCTCACTCGATTTTACATGAAGTTTTCAGAATTTAAAACTTCAATAGCTCCTTGGTCATGTGACCTACTGGACTCAAACGAACTTCAGAATGTCCACGTGTGAGATGAAAATGAACCAACCAAAGGGTGTGCAATATAGAAGGGTAGTCAGTGGACAATCTGAACCTTGTTTGAGTCAAGTAGGTCACATGACCAAGGAGCTATTGAAATTCAAATGTAAACTAGGAATACAAAATCCTGCTCACATTTCCGTGTTTTTTTTTTAGCTTTGGAAAACGGATTAAAATGGCCAAATCGTGAAAATAAGACCTGCGCAATGTGTGCAATTTTTCCAACATCATGACACTTATTTTGAATCGGTGGCTCAAGTGGTTTGAAAGCTATTGAGGTTTGAAAGCGCGAATATCTGTCGAATATCCAACTTGAAACTTTACCTCAGTCATTTTACACAACTGGAGACTTTGGCAGAATCTGTTTTAATTCCGCATAAATGATCGTAATGACAGGCTACTTTGACATTTTGTATTTTAATTATTGCGATCCAGCCAAATAGGTTCCAGAACGAAACAGTCCCAAAACGGTTTTGTGTGTTGCTCTAGGTTCATTGGTGACCTCTTGAAGAAGGAAGGTACTCCTGTTCCAGCAGTATCCGGCTCAAATTAAACACAGCTGACAATTCTGATAAATAATGGGATGTGTTTGCTGTGGACCAGAAACTCGAATCTCTGTAGTCTTTATAGTGGACCTGTCTATGACAGACATCCCACATTGTGCTATGGTAGGCTGTCAAATGGACATGGTCACTTCTAGCTTGTCATCTGTCACACACAGATGGGTCTACAGTGCAGTAGATCTGTGTGTGAGTGAGACGGGGAAAATATCTGGCTTGGAGGAATGTTTGCTTGAACAAAATCATTTTAAAGCTATGCTGTTTGCAGTGTTCAGCCTCTATATTTTCATATAACCCTACACTTTATCCTGGAGCCACTATCAATAATGTGTTAAAACCTTTGCCTCCAGGTGTGAAAACTCTCGAAATGCGTTACAAACAAAAGAGACACATTTTCACTTAAAATCATGCAGATACTCTGTAGCCTTTTTTGCTAAACTCAGCACTGTAGCGTGGAACAGCAGTTGCAGAATAATGACCGTTAAGTGATAATGCCAGAGAAACCGGTGTTTGGAGGATATATTGGCACTTGTGTTGTTAGGCCCGAGACGAAGTCAAGGATGCTGTAAAATCCGGACAAATGCAAAGCTAATAGGGGGAACAAATAGCTTTGGACCTTACACACGGAGATAAATCTTGGACCAGTACAACTCCCTTTCCCTCCTGGCGCAGAGATACATAGATCTCTGGCATACAAAGTCTAAGAGAGCAGCTTCTAGTTTTGTGCCATCATCCATCAAACTCTTCAACCCTTGACATTTTTATTTGTGTTTGTATATGGCCTATGATTGCATCTAATCTATTATACCGCACATGTTTTCGTGTTCTATGTTGCTGTGTTGTTATATATCTTGTTAATATCAAGCCTTCACCATAGATGAAGGTCCCTCTCAGGAAATAAAAGTTACTTGAATTGAATAAACCTACATTCATAAACACACACATTTCCCTCAACTTTGAAATAACAAAAACAACAGACAATGATGTTCTTTGGGTTACGACATAAGTATGACAACATAGGATTCACTCTGAACTTCACGATGAGCAGCAATATCATCCATTGAATTTAACAGTATCTAATTACACTAGATGATTGAAAACACACACACTGTATATACAGTAATAATCCCTCTCGTTGAATACATTTTCCTAATCACCTCCTGTCCTGTTACAACAGCAGTCAGGTAAACTGGTAGAGGGTTCAGACAGATGGTAACAAGATGACAACAATCCAGCAACCAAACCTATGTCTATGTTGTTTCCACGAATGGGACCACTCTCTTCCCTGCCACGTACACCTCAGCAATGTTCCGATCATCCCCTGAAAGGAGGAAGGGAAAGGGGGAACAAAGGAGAGAAAAAAGAACCTGAACATACTTGAGAGATTTTACAACACCTAGTGATGACCTCAAGACTTTTGGACCTCTTGGCTGACAGCTGCAAGGACCCAGGTTTGAGTCCCTGTCGTGGCTATCAGTGAATTCGCCACAATACTTTCATGGCACGTAAAGGGCCCATCCACCAAAGCCTGAAAACAAGTTGTGTGTGAGAGACAGAAACGAAACTCTTACCCAAATTCAAGAACTTCTCCAGGAGCACCTGAAATCAAATGGAACCAAGATGAATGTTATGTATTGGGAGACAGAATGACTCAACAGGTAACAGGGTTTCCCATTTTATTTGGCCCCCCAATTTTTTTTTGCAAAAAAATAATATATTTTTTTAGCAACTTTAAAAATATATATATATTTCTTTGGGACATAAGATAGTAAGAACACAGGCAAATCAGCTCAAAGTGGTTTTAATTTTGGAAATCTGTTCCAATGTATTCCCACGCATAACAGAGAGATATACAGATACAAATGAAAGCAAGGTGTTAAATTATTATATCCGTTTGGGCTTCTTGCGATCAATTTGCAATCTACAAATAATTTGTTATTATGTTCCGGCCCCCTGACCATCCACTCAAGAAAGAATTGGCCCATAGCTGAATCTAGTTGATGATCCCTGCTCTATGTATTGGGAGACTGGTTCCTACCTTAGGCCCCTCTCCGTGGTTGATGAGATCAATGGGTCCTCCTGCTATGGCCGTGTTCACCCGCAGAGCATCAAAGTCTTTCCCTACCTGAAAGTTTCCCGTATGCTCATCCAGGGACAGGGCTACAAACCAAACAATCAACCCAGAGCTCAGAATATCAATCAATTATTCATCAATCAAGGACTCAATAAACAAATACACAGATGTACAGTTGGGTTCATTAAACAGTTTTTGACTGTAGTGCAGGTCAAAAACATGTGCTGCAAAGTGGATATACCTGTACAGTCAGTGGATTATATTTCAGAAATGTCACCTATGTATTTCATTGCCGTTTAGGTGATTGCAAATAAACTTGTTGGCTTGGCATCACTCTATGAGAAAGCTTGTGCTGTGAGCAATGTATCGATGCTGCAGCACAGGCGTTTTGAAAAGTAACATCTGAGTGCATGAATCTGTATCAATTCATAAATCATCATGTACCAAATCATTCATACTGATTGATGTATTGATTTAATAATAGTGGTGACGATGACCCTCCCACCCCTCCGGCCAGGTCTCCCACCTTGGCTGCCTCCCAGTGTGGCCAGTCTGAAGACCTCCTCGAAGGTGAGCGTTTGGTACTGGGGGTCCTGGATGGTCAAGGCTTTAGAGGTATCCAATGTTCTCCGCACAGCATCCAGCATAGAGGGAGAGTAGCCTCCTGCCACATCTGCAAGGCCGGAAACACAGACACACGCACAAGTGCATACACAAACAAATGTATTAATACGTTAAACACAGAGCCAATTGCAACAAAAAAAGCACTGGTTTTCTAAAAACTATACTAACGGGAAATAACATGCACCTGTGTGATAAAATAAACCAGCAGATCAGCTTATCTCATGTTGTTATGGTGTCAAGCCAGTTTGATACCGGACAGGGAACCTAGAAGAAAGTTGCCTCTATTGCCGGCCTCAATGAAAAAACAGGATCATCCCAAAACGTAATGAATGTAAAATAACTATTCTAAGAAATAATATTATCAGTGCCATTTGAAATAACTTCATTAGACTTTAATTTGATCAAAAATATATAGATTATTATATAACTCAATCGCGATTGCCTTGATTTAGTTATACATTTAAAATATGGACAACTCAGGGATAGTACATTTATTTTTTTCGTACAGCACACATGGGCTAAAAACGATACAGAACACAGTGCGCTCTGGTAAAAGGAAGATGATCTGCTTTGTAGTGTGTTGTCATGGACTCACCTGTGCCCAGCCCCAGCTTTACTTTGTGGTTCAGAACCCTGCGGGCATCTAGCATACCACTGCACAACCTGAAGAGGGAAATGAGCGAGAGAGAGGGGAAAATGAGAGAGGGAAATGAGAGAGAGAAATAGAGAGAAGAGAGAGAGGAGAGAAATAAGGAGAGGAGAGAGAGAGAGAGAGAGAGAGGAGAGAAATAGAGAGAGGAGAGAACATGGGCAGGTTCTATCTTGAGTGCTGATATGATATCTATTATCACTGCTGTGTTTTAAAAGAATAGGGTATGATATAAAAATAAGAATCGTGATTTATTTCTAAATCCTAAGACATGGTCTTTCCTTTCACATCTTCCATCAATGACCCTTGGGAAAACACAGGCGTAGTCAGGGAACGTGAACTGTAGGGTAATGAGAAACACTTACGAGATGTTGGAATTGGGACAGTGAGCGACGGACGCCCCTTTCTCTCTGAACAGCTTCAGCTCTTCATCGGTTAGGTGACAACCGTGAGCCATCACAGTCTGTGAACCATCACCATCATCATACTTACTACCATTACCACCGCTATCAATATAATCATCATCAGCATAATTACAACCATTACCACCACTATCATGATAATCATCAGCATACTTACTACCATTACCACCGCTATCATGATAATCATCATCATCATTATCATACTTACTACCATTACCACCGCTATCATGATAATCATCAGCATACTTACTACCATTACCACCACTATCATGATAATCATCATCATACTTACTACCATTACCACCGCTATCATGATAATCATCATCATCATCATACTTACTACCATTACCACCGCTATCATGATAATCATCATCATACTTACTACCATTACCACCGCTATCATGATAATCATCATCATCATTATCATACTTACTACCATTACCACCGCTATCATGATAATCATCAGCATACTTACTACCATTACCACCACTATCATTATAATCATCATCATACTTACTACCATTACCACCGCTATCATGATAATCATCATCATCATACTTACTACCATTACCACCATTATCATTATAATCATCATCATACTTACTACCATTACCACCGCTATCATGACAATCATCATCATCATACTTACTACCATTACCACCGCTATCATGATAATCATCAGCATACTTACTACCATTATCACCGCTATCATGATAATCATCATCATCATCATACTTACTACCATTACCACCGCTATCACGATAATCATCAGCATACTTACTACCATTACCACCACTATCATTATAATCAGCAATATGATTTTCATTATCCATAGAATGTCCTTGTACTGTGTGTGTGTGTGTGTGTGTGTGTTGGGCTAACCTTGTCAGTGAGAAGGTTGTGTTTGTGGTAGACGTCTGTGTAGGAGTCATAGTCTGGGAACAGTTCCTTCACCAGCTTCACCTCCTCCTTCGTCTCACTGATGTGACTCTGGGGATCACAGAGACGATCGAAGTATTTTTTAAATCTTCAGGTGATTATCAATGTGTATGAATTCAAGAGAGCGAGAGAGAATGGAAGGGAGATACAGTGCCATGCGAAAGTATTCGGCCCCCTTGAACTTTGCGACCTTTTGCCACATTTCAGGCTTCAAACATAAAGATATAAAACTGTATTTTTTTGTGAAGAATCAACAACAAGTGGGACACAATCATGAAGTGGAACGACATTTATTGGATATTTCAAACTTTTTTAACAAATCAAAAACTGAAAAATTGGGCGTGCAAAATTATTCAGCCCCTTTACTTTCAGTGCAGCAAACTCTCTCCAGAAGTTCAGTGAGGATCTCTGAATGATCCAATGTTGACCTAAATGACTAATGATGATAAATACAATCCACCTGTGTGTAATCAAGTCTCCATATAAATGCACCTGCACTGTGATAGTCTCAGAGGTCCGTCAAAAGCGCAGAGAGCATCATGAAGAACAAGGAACACACCAGGCAGGTCCGAGATACTGTTGTGAAGAAGTTTAAAGCCGGATTTGGATACAAAAAGATTTCCCAAGCTTTAAACATTCCAAGGAGCACTGTGCAAGCGATAATATTGAAATGGAAGGAGTATCAGACCACTGCAAATCTACCAAGACCTGGCCGTCCCTCTAAACTTTCAGCTCATACAAGGAGAAGACTGATCAGAGATGCAGCCAAGAGGCCCATGATCACTCTGGATGAACTGCAGAGATCTACAGCTGAGGTGGGAGACTCTGTCCATAGGACAACAATCAGTCGTATATTGCACAAATCTGGCCTTTATGGAAGAGTGGCAAGAAGAAAGCCATTTCTTAAAGATATCCATAAAAAGTGTCGTTTAAAGTTTGCCACAAGCCACCTGGGAGACACACCAAACATGTGGAAGAAGGTGCTCTGGTCAGATGAAACCAAAATTGAACTTTTTGGCAACAATGCAAAACGTTATGTTTGGCGTAAAAGCAACACAGCTCATCACCCTGAACACACCATCCCCACTGTCAAACATGGTGGTGGCAGCATCATGGTTTGGGCCTGCTTTTCTTCAGCAGGGACAGGGAAGATGGTTAAAATTGATGGGAAGATGGATGGAGCCAAATACAGGACCATTCTGGAAGAAAACCTGATGGAGTCTGCAAAAGACCTGAGACTGGGATGGAGATTTGTCTTCCAACAAGACAATGATCCAAAACATAAAGCAAAATCTACAATGGAATGGTTCAAAAATAAACATATCCAGGTGTTAGAATGGCCAAGTCAAAGTCCAGACCTGAATCCAATCGAGAATCTGTGGAAAGAACTGAAAACTGCTGTTCACAAATGCTCTCCATCCAACCTCACTGAGCTCGAGCTGTTTTGCAAGGAGGAATGGGAAAACATTTCAGTCTCTCGATGTGCAAAACTGATAGAGACATACCCCAAGCAACTTACAGCTGTAATCGCAGCAAAAGGTGGCGCTACAAAGTATTAAATTAAGGGGGCTGAATAATTTTGCACGCCCAATTTTTCAGTTTTTGATTTGTTAAAAAAGTTTGAAATATCCAATAAATGTCGTTCCACTTCATGATTGTGTCCCACTTGTTGTTGATTCTTCACAAAAAAATACTGAAGCCTGAAATGTGGCAAAAGGTCACAAAGTTCAAGGGGGCCGAATACTTTCGCAAGGCAATGTAAATACAGATAAATACATGATTATCCTCAAAGCACATTCCCATAGGATCCCCATGACTTGGTTACTGTGGCTACAGGCTGGCAAAGCTCACCTGGATGTGCAGGTGGTTATTCTTGGCGATCTCTCCCAGGTGACCCAGCAGGGCAGCAGAGCAAGACAGGGCGAAGCGCGGGGTCACCACTGGCATTACAAGGGGGTACTGCCCCAAACAAGACAGAAAGACACCCAGTGAGCAAAATCCTAAAAAGCTCCTTTCACAGATTCTGATCACAAATGTGTTTTTTTTGGCGGGGGGGGGGGGTACATGTACCCTTAGAACCCCCCCTGTGCTAGCAGGGCTAAGGAGTCTTACCTTCTTCTTCAACATCTCACTAATGAACCTAGAGCAACACAAGACAATAATCACATTTGTATTTTTTCCTTCAAAAGAATTTTGAATTTTTTTTTCTATCAGGTAGGTCCCTCTCCGATTCATTCCATTTCCTTCTGTTTGGTTCCTAATTAATACTCCTCAGATGTGTGTTGGGCAAGATGTGAGTGTAAGGAAGGACTGAATCCTGTTTTTCAGACTGCAGCAACTGGCTCAGAGACAATGATTTCCTCACTAATTTCTCCTTTCAGATTTGCTGAGGATGCATTTGATAAGTTTTGTTTCCTGAGGGCCATACTTGTTATGTATGTTGAAATATGACAAATGTTGTGAGATATATTGTGAGGCTAGAGCAGAAGTTCTCAAACTTGGGATTGGATATGAAATAGGGTGGCGCGAGAATATCCAAAATCCTGAGGAAAAAAATTTTTTAATACAGAAAAAAATATATATGCCTTTGTGTCTCAAAAACATCGTAATGTGGTTAACCTTAAAAATTTAAATGATTCAAATCTAAATGATAAAATTCAACCACAAAGCACCCTTAGATCATGGGAAAAGGCTGCACTTGACCGTTGCATTTGAAATCATTCCCATGGTGAACGGCTAGGCCCGCTATGAAACCACACACTAATGCAGATACTTTGATATTATCGGCCTCAATTGATATGGTGAAAACTAGGTGGGGAGGCAGAGACACAGAAACTCACATTAATACCCTTGTCAGATAACACTTTTAAACTAAGAATGTAAACTATTTCTAGCAATCAAGAGGAAAGTGATTAAATGACTCAAAAACGCCCCAACTTATACTCTCCAAGTGGACGTTAGCTGTGAGGGCCGAGATGCCCGTGTTCGCTATACATGTTGGGGGATTCTATTCACGAGGACATATTTTTTTTAATGCCGCATTCAAAAGAACTGGGAACTCTAAAATCTATGACTTCTGTCTTCAGTGCATTTAAGACAACTGGGAACTCTGAAAAAAAACGATCACCGACTGCGAAAAATGGTTTTGAACGGTCACCCAACTCGAAATTCCAACTCGGGAACTCGGGCCTCTTTCTAAAGCTACGACTTACTGACCTATTATTTTCAGAGTTCCCGGTCTTGAAAGCACCATAAAACTCATGGTACTCTTCGCCAGCTCATGTCTGTGTGAAGCTGGATTGAGTGCGCTCATCTGCATTAAAACCCCTGACTTTGAGAAGCTCCGACGTGACATGCATCAAGCACACCCATCCAACTAGTGGTGATGAGACAAGATACATTATGTCAGACTCATTTGCAATTGACTGTCATAGCACCACATTAAAAGCATGCGATGGTGAGCTGAGAAGACAATCAGAAATACTGTTAGAATGTTTTTCAATTGACTGCCATAGCCCCAAATAAAAATGAAACAGTCGCTGTTAGTTAATGCCATAATTTTTTCCACATGGTTGGGGTCCAGATATCAAAATGGGGCGGGACAAAAAGATATGGGAACCCCTGTGCTGGAAGGTCCCATAAAGTCATGTAAAGTCTAGAATGACATGTCTGTTCCCATTGGTTCTTGCTGCACAAGCCAGTCATGACTCAATATGATGATGCTTTTCTTAGTCATTACTCTATCCTCCTCCAAGGAAATTATTTTCCATGTGACCTTACGGTCTAGAGGCATGAAAAGCCATTGTGAGAGCCCATAAACCCCTCCTGTGCAAAGCACCTGCTCTAATCATTTAAATCTTTATTATGTATACAGCCTTGCCCCCTCTTCTGTCTATTACCTACCTGTTGGTTTCGTCATGGGACTCGTCTGGCGTCTCTCTGTAATGTGGGACAAAGTTGTTTGTATCCATACACACCTTGCCCACAAGGGCACGCTGTCCAAAATCATCTGGAACGACAAGAAACATTGGAAAAGGTCACCAAACTAGTGAAATCACCCATCAGGGGAGCTGCATTTGGTGTGATTAGAGTAGCACTCTGTCGAGACCGTATCAGACTGGAGTCATGAGGGACATTTGTAATGTTGCTCATCAGCATCCTGGAATATCCTAAATAATAAACTAAAGCTAACATTAAATCTCATAAACCAAAAGGTGGGAGCGCTGTTGGTTGTGGTGAAACAATTCTGGTGTCCTACAAACTCTGGACGGTTTAGGAGGAGTAATGCAACCACCAAAGGACAAACATTCCATGCATGCAGTAAGTAGATGTGAAAGTGACAGATTCCTCTCCATACAAAACCCTATGTTCATGTCTTGTTCTGAGCTGGTGTTTGCAAAAATAATTTTAATTACAGTGGGTAACCATAAGGATGGAATGGAGCAAATCAAGATGTTCATGCACAGCCAATCCCTGTACCTGAAACTTAATACTTTCATTACCTGCTATCCCTGCCCTCATTTAACCTCACACTGAAGTGTTTTATCATTTTATTTTCAGGACAACAAGTAGAACACAAAACATAAAACAGTTACATTTATAAGTTTTATTGGCAAATGTCAATAAATAAAAAGCTCTGGCAAGCAATAACCTCATGTTTTTATTGCAGAAATGGTTTTCTTGCCGCGAAATTATTATACAACTAGTCAGTGACAACTGCGTGGAGTTTGGACTTTGTGACAGCAACTATGCGATCTTATTACAGTATTATAGACACAAAGTCCGGGGCAGAAATTGAACTTGGCGAAATAAACTTGAATATCCACAGGATCATTCTGAAATGGATCTGAGAGATATAGCAAAGCTTAGGAAAACATCAGGGACGATCCCAATGCAATAGTGGTGTGGGGGCTGTGCTTTGGCAAAGTGGGTGGGGTTATATCCTTCCTGTTTGGCCCTGTCCGGGGGTGTCCTCGGATGGGGCCACAGTGTCTCCTGACCCCTCCTGTCTCAGCTTCCAGTATTTATGCTGCAGTAGTTTATGTGTCGGGGGGCTAGGGTCAGTTTGTTATATCTGGAGTACTTCTCCTGTCCTATTCGGTGTCCTGTGTGAATCTAAGTGTGCCTTCTCTAATTCTCTCCTTCTCTCTGATGTACGAAGGGCTATATAAATACATTTGATTTGATCAATAATTGTTTATGATTTTCAATGTAGAAGAACCCTTACCTTCTAACGACTCTTGTGCGGCGTGAGTGTCAGAGCAAAACAGTCTCAGCTTTTCATAGTGGGGTCATAATAGTTTTTGTAGCTCAAACCGCTTGGACGTCACAGACGTTTTTGTGAGAAGAACAGTTTTCGGGATCCGCCCGATCAGCCTTGGTCTCACAAACACCGTTCTAGTTCAGCCCCCATCAACACACAGGCTAATCGTCGGCAGATGCAGAAGACAGAGGAATCCAACGCAAAAAAAAAGAGAATTCGGAACAGAACAACAGACCCATCTTATTGAAGCCACAGAAGTTCAAGACCAACTGCGATACTGCAGGCGTTGCTTGCAGAAAACAGGATCCCCATTATAGTGAATTGGAAAATTGCCATCTTTGTGGTCAATCTTCATGTAAATAAAATACAAATTCGAAGACAATCATGGTACCAATAATTGCTTCTAATACACCATATGCAAGTCCTTCAAACGATAATGTTGTAAAAATCACTGAAGTTATAAGGACAATTTAGTTGCTAATGGCAGCCTGCAGTACCCCGGCCAGCCTTCAATTTGAGTTACTCATTGAGAGGAGGCAGCACTGAGCTAGCCTGCAACACCACTTCCTGAATTAGCTCAAACTGCGCATGTTATGTATCCATGAGATGCTATCTTAACCGACTTCATTTGGCTTCAATGTGCTATTCAGTCTTCACATAGAAATGAATGGTGTCACGTGTTCGATGGCTTTGTCCATTCCTATACCGTCATTGGTATAGAAGCACAAAAATATTTCCGATTATAGCCTGGGACTCAAAGCGTTAACAAAACATTTACACACTAGACTCCCCCCACAATGACGTTTGCACTGTGAAATAACAAATGGTACATGGTCAACATAACCCAACTACATAGCGAGAGACTGGGTGCCGGAGGCTGGCCTAGCAGTCAACACAGCTGCCTCACAGCTGCCTCCAGACACTTGTATCGTGTCCCCCGGCAGCGAGGTTATAAACCCCACACCACCACTTTTAATACCGTCTATCCCCTGGTGTCCGTCTCCCTAATTTCCTGTCTAAATAAATATAACACATTTGAAAGAGTGGAGTCCCAATCCCCCTTTAAAAAAAAAAGAGACGGATTGATAAGTTGTTGCATAACAACTTACGCAGTGGAGGCGTGTGTGTGTGTGTGTGTGTATTCCAGGTAGTTGTACATTGTGACTGAGGTTAATGTTTATAGCCAGTCAAATAATGTCCCGTGCTCTTTTATCACAGAGCATGTTCTTACCTTCCTCCGTCATTAATACTTATGTAATAAACAAGAGTTAAACAGGCGAGAAGAACACTGGGAACAGGTCAAAGTACAATGTTTCAATGTTAAGCCATTGTGCAAGTGAGCGGTAGAGTGTGTGCAGGTTTGTGTCTGTTTTCTCACTTGCGATTTGGCCCAGCAGGAGAGAAGCGTCAGTGTGTATGGTGGCAAAGTAACAAGCCGTAGTGGTACCGTTTCTCAGGGTTCTTTTCTGAAATAGACAGAGATTGTTTTAGTATTCAGGCCCTATTGTTCATAAACACCACTCCATCAGTGCAAATATCACCTGCCCTAACCTGCTATGTGTTACAATGTATCCAGATTTCATCAGATTTTCTATGCTACTGTCACTCTGTGAGCTTTCCTTACAGTAGCCAAGGAAGCAACCTAAATAGTTCACATTTGTATTGTTTTTGCTACACTGCAGGTCATTTAAAATAAGCTAAAGCTTCACATACGTAAACTCTCTCTTTAACCTTTATTAAAATGGCCATAGCAACCTGCTATTGGCCCTCCTTTGGCATCCCTATCCCTGCCCAGCAGTGAATTTCGAAAAACTAGAGAAAATAGACACAAGGGAAATTAAAGACGGCAACCAAAGTTGCTGCTCCCGAGTGTCCATTATCATTGCAATATTAACCTCTGCAACACAAGGCTTTAAATAAGTATAACAGACGATTTAGAATAGGAAATAAGGATAAGAATGGTCTATAATCCTCTATGCAAGTGAGACGGATTGATTCGGGTGCGCAACGACATATATTTTAAAACATTGTGTGTTTCTTATTAGACAAGTCCAGGTCTGTTTCTTCCATTTGGTGCCTGATGAACACGACCCTGATGACTTCTACAGGCTGAGGTTTGCTAGTTTGGCCCAGACCGCTCACCACGACATGGGTGTAGACGTTGCGGGCGAACGCCAAGTCTTTGTAGCAGGCCTCCACTGGGAAGGTGTACGTGTTGAGCCACTGTAGCAGGGGCAGGTCCAGGGCAGTGCCTGCATAGCTGTACTGAGACGCGTGGATGTGGGTGTCCACCATCCCTGGCATGAAGAACTCACTACAGACAACAAAATGGACTTTAGGATAATAACTTGGTTGTGTTCAGTCACAAATAGATTAGGAATCAGTGTTACTCTCATAGGATGGACTCTTCACTCACTACTGTCCAAGCTGTGTAACAGCCAAGGCCTCAAACCCCCACTTCTGTGACAGACTGCCGACTTCCTGCCCACTCCCAATGAAGGCAATCTGTCAACATGAGAAGCAACCAAAAACAAGGTGCTGATTAGCGCAAGAGAGAGACAATCAGAGCCTAACTCAACAAGGTGTTCATTCATTTAAATATAATTTATCCATGCATTGATAATTGATCTACTGTAACGCATTAAGGCATAGTCAGATGACACAGACACCCTCAACAAACAGTACATTCGGAAAGTATTCAGACCTATCCACATGGTTACATTACAGCCTTATTCTAAAATGGATTAAATAAAAACATTTCCTCATCAATCTACACACAATGACAAAGCGAAAACAGGCTTGTGAAAAAAAATAAAAATGAAACAACTTATTGTACAGAAGTATTCAGACTCTTTGCTATGATCAAATGTATTTATAAAGCCCTTTTCACATCAGCCGATGTCACAAAGTGCTATACAGAACCCCAGCCTGAAACCCCAAACAGCAAGCAATGCAAAACCACGGTGGTGTGGAAAACCTCCATAGAAAGGACAGAACCTAGGAAGAAACCTAGAGAGGAACCAGGCTCTGAGGGGTGGCCAGTCCTCTTCTGGCTGTGCCGGGTTGAGATTCTAACAGTACATGGCCAAGATGTTCAAACGTTCATAGATGACCAGCAATGTCAAAATATAATAATCACAGTGTTTGAGAGGGTGCAACAGGTCTGCAGGTCTATTATTCAGAGACAGCAAGTGCGGTAGAGAAAGAGAGTTGAAAACAGCAAGTCCGGGATAAGGTAGCATGTCTGGGGAACAGGTCAGGGTTCCATAGCCGTGGGCAGAACAGTTGAAATGGGAGCAGCAGCATGACCAGGTGTACTGGGGACAGCAACTAGTCATCAGGCCAGGTAGTCCTGAGGCATGGTCCT
This sequence comes from Oncorhynchus mykiss, assembly GCF_013265735.2. Taxonomy (NCBI): domain Eukaryota; kingdom Metazoa; phylum Chordata; class Actinopteri; order Salmoniformes; family Salmonidae; genus Oncorhynchus; species Oncorhynchus mykiss. The sequence continues at coordinate 48,169,037 of NC_048575.1, forward strand.
AGGGCCCAGGTCCTCCGAGAGAAAACTTAAAATTCACACAGGACAAGGCAGGAGAAATACTCCAGATATAACATACTGACCCTAGCCATAAACTATTGCAGCATAATTACTGGAGGCTGAGACAGGAGGGGTCGGGACACACCGTGGCCCCGTCCGACGATACCACCAGACATGGCCAACCAGGCAGGATATAACCCCACCCATTTTGCCAAAGCAGTCTCCACACCACTAGAGGGTTATCTTCAAACCACCAACTTACTGCTCTGAGACAGGGCCGTGTATAGCCCACGAAGATCTCCCCCATGGCACGAACCCCGACAGGAAGATAACGTCAGTGACTCAACCCACTCAAGTGACGCACCCCTCCTAGAGACGGCATGGAAGAGCACCAGTAAGCCAGTGACTCATCCCCCATAATAAGGTTTGAGACAGAGAATCCCAGTGGAGAGAGGGGAACCGCCAGGCAGAGACAGGAAGGGCGGTTTGTCGCTCCAGTGCCTTTCCGTTCACCTTCACACTCCTGGGCCAGACTACACTCAATCATAGGACCTACTGAAGAGATGAGTCTTCAGTAAAGACTTAAAAGGTCGAGACCGAGTCTGTGTCCCTCACATGGATAGGCTGACCATTCCATACAAATGGAGTCTTGTGACCGTAGCGCACGTGTAGGTACGTACGGCAGGACCAAATCGGAACGATAGGTAGGAGCAAGCCCATGTAATGCTTTGTAGGTTAGCAGTAAAACCTTGAAATCAGCCCTCGCCTTAACAGGAAGCCAGTGTAGAGAGGCTAGCACTGGAGTAATACGATCAATTTAAAAAAAAAATGTGGTTCTAGTCAAGATTCTAGCAGCCGTATTTAGCACAAACTGAAGTTATTTAGTGCTTTATTTTGGTATGTGTCATGTAGATGGAAAAAATCTGTCCTTGAAACAGTCTTGATATGTCCATCAAAAGAGAGATCAGGGTCCAGAGTAAGGTCTAGGTCCTTCGCAGTTTTATTTGCGACGACTGTACAACCATCAAGACTAATTATCAGATCCAACAGAAGATCTCTGTATTTCTTGGGACCTAGAACTAGCATCTCTGTTTTGTCTGAGTTTAAACGTAAAACATTTGCCGCCATCCACTTCCAGGGAAGTGAAATTGAAAAAAAGAAACCATGAGGTTGAAGGAATTTTCCGTAGAGCTCCAAGACAGGATTGTATCGAGGCAAAGATCTGGAAAAGGGTACCAAGAAAGGTTTGCAGCATTGAAGGTCCCCAAGAACAGTGGCCTCAATCATTGTTAATGGAAGAAGTTTGGAACCACCAAGACTCTTCCTAGAGCTGGCTGCCCGGACAAACTGAGCAGTCGGAAAAGAAGGGCCTTGGTCAGGGAGGTGACTAAGAACCCGATGGTCACACTGACAGAGCTCCTCTGTGAAGATGAGAGAACCTTCCAGAAGGACAACCATCTCTGCAGCCTTCCACAAAATCAGGCCTTTATGGTAGGGTGGCCAGACAAAAGCCACTCCTCAGTAAAAAGGCACATGACAGCCCGCTTTGAGTTTGCCAAAAGGCACCTAAAGGAACAAGAAACAAGATTCTCTAGTCTGATGAAACCAAGATTGAACTTTTTGGCAAGAATGCCAAGCATCACATCTGGAGGAAACTTGACACCATCCCTACGGTAAAGCATGGTGGTGGCAGCAACATGCTGTGGGGATGTTTTTCAACAGCAGGGACTGGGAGACTAGTCAGGATCAAGGGAAAGATGAACGAAGCAAAGTACAGCGAGATCCTTGATGAAAACCTGTTCCAGAGCACCCAAGACCTCAGACCGGCGTGAAGGGTCACTTTCCAAGAGGACAACAACCCTAAGCACACAGCCAAGACAGCACAGGAGTGGCTTTGGGACAAGTCTTTGAATGTCCTTGAGTGGCCCAGCCAGAGCCCGGACTTGAACCCGAACATCTCTGGAGAGACCTTAAAATAGCTGTGCAGCGACGCTCCCCATCCAACCTAACAGAGCTTGAGAAGCTCTGCAGAGAAGAATGGGAGAAACTTGTGCCAAGCCTGTAGTGTCATACCCAAGATGACTGAAGGCTGTAATTGCTGCCAAAGTTGCTTCAACAAAGTACTGAGCAAAGGGTCTGAATACTTATGTAAACATGATATTTCAGATGTTTTATTTTATACATTTGCAAAAATGTATAAAAACCTGTTTTTGCTTTGTCATTATGGGTTATTGTGTATAAATTGATCAGGGAAAAAAGCTATTTAATTAATTTTAGAATAAGGCTGTAATGTAACAAAATGTTGAAAAAGTCAAGGGGTCTGAATACTTTCCTAATGCACTGTATACACACACACACACACTACACAAACATGAAACCAATTACCAAATGAAATCTCATAATTAGGATCTGGGTGGCATGAGTCAGTTTGGGAAACCTTTGTAATAAAATACATGTGATTAAAACATCACATTCATGACAAAGCAATGTAAAATCGCAAGAAACGATTTCCATGAAACTATTATTACAAAGTCCAGACCACATTTCACAACTTTTGTGACAGCTGTCACAGGCCCTTTGTAGCCTCTACTGGAGTTACACACTGTACAATTATAATGATTGCAGGAAACAGGTTTATCTTCTTTTGAAGAAAATGTGTGTAGGTCAATGGTATCCATACAAAAATGCTGAATCCAATTCTGGCTTGGGGCATTTTTTTGTGTGCCAAAGTTAGCTAACTATTATAGTGTTTTGAAAAGATTTACCTATCCTATGCAGGTTTGTAAAATGTATAGAAATTGGGGCAGCAAATAAATAAAATACAACCATTTTAAAAATATATAAAAGAGATGGAAAACATAGGCCTATAAAACAATGCGAGTTCCACTTAGGCCTACGCATATGACACTTTGGCAATGTAAAATAGCCTAATCATAAGTTAAAGTCTTTACATACATTTTGCTAGGATTATTTCTAAATGAATTAACATAATGTATGCTGTTCATAGATATTGAAATACACTTTCACAGTTTAATTCTGACAGACCTTCCCCTCTGTGTCCACTCCCAGAAGCCTATCCTCCAGAATTTCCACGACTGTGTGATCGGTGGAGTGCACAAACGTCCCCCTGTAGACGTGCGCAATGTCCACAGCGGATTTGTTGGAGCTAGTCATATCTAGAATGTTACAACAGCAGGGTTTGATGCTGAAAATGAATCTTGTCACATTTTTATCCTCGGCAAGGATAGTGGGCGGTTAATCAGTGCGCACCAAGAAGAGACTCCACCTGCCGACAGTGCGACTAGCCACAAGCGAAGCGTGCGCCCGCATGGGACAGCCACAGCAGGAATTTTATTAGCCTACAGTGTTATAAAAATAGGTTTTGAAGCATTGCTCAGCAATGGCGCATTGTTCACTTTCATACCGTATGATAGTTTTCACTACTTAGACACAGGCAGAACTAGAGTTTTATACATGGGGTGGCAAAGGCTACTTCAGGGGGTCCAGAGACCATGACAGAAAATGAATGTAACCCTAACCTGGCATCTAAGCAGCATGAATGAATCCTATGATTGCTGATTAGATGTAGAAGTGATGATTCACTTAACCCGGAGTTCTTCAATGTGGCAGATAGTGTGACCACACAAAAGGGTTACTTCACTAGAATACTTCAACATACTATGAATAGTCAGTGTCTCTACCTTGGAACTGCAGCTCAATTTCTTTCTTTCGCTCTCTCACACACACACACACACACACACACACACACACACACACACACTTGGGTCACTGTTTTCACAAATATATAATCTGGGTCTATAAGTGTTTAATAATATCCAAAATATTATTTTCAGAAAATAAAGCTCAAGCACCAAGGAGGTAAGATTTGACATACCAGGTATCAAGCAGAAATGGACTTGAACAATAAAAAATAACTACAAACTTACAGTATCATATTTATGCTTATATATATAATGTTAACTAACAGCAAAGAAAAGTTTGGGAATGGGCCTAATCAAGACCAAATTAAATCTGTGTGTCATGATACCCTTTGGATGTATCATTTTAGAATGTCAGTGTACTAGCTAGTACACAGTGCAGGTGTTAATCATGACCAGAGGGACCGCCTAAGTGCCAAATTATCCTAGGTAAATTTAGAACAGCATAATTTGGCAGTTCTGGTGAGAACTGGCAAAATGTTTCACAAACTCATCCATGTTGAGGGAGCGTGCCCTCTTTGACATAACGCTGAGAATTCTGAGGTGACTTAACCTGTCATCAACCATTGTTGTCCTAAGGTGGGTTTTAATCAGTTTTAAAGCTGAGAAGCTTCTCTCGCAAGAAGCACTGCTGACTGGTGTAACAGAAATCTTACAAAGTGGAAATAGCTCATGGAAGACCTCTTTATAAGGTTCTAGAAACACAACAAAGTCAAGGAGAGTAGATGGTCTGTTCCTTCCACTTTTCTCTCTCCTATCAAGAATCCGCTTGGTTTGATGAACCTCATGTCTGAGGTCCTCTAAATCAGACTCAAAAGGTCTGAGCAAAGGCAAACAGAAGCTCCTCATTCAAGGATGTTGTACTCTTTGGGTTGAGAGACTGGACCCCTTGCATTATCTCACAATTATTTTTTGAAAAACACCTCTGCAGCTCAGAGACTGTCAAGCACCTGATAAAAGATAGCTATTTGGAAGCTCTCACCATCACTTTGGTCACTATTTCTCTGTCCTGCAGTGCTCATCATCAATGAGTCATGAAATCTTAAGCTTGTTTAAGGCTGTCTTTTCAAAACTGTACACTTATTTTGCAGCGCTCTGCAATCTCTTTCCATAGTTCTCCAAAGTAACCCTCACTTCTGTAGTCCTGTAATGTGTCTGTAAGGGCACCTACTAGATCCACAGCCCTTGCAAGGTCAAGAGAGCTTGTCAGAAATCATTTAGCATCAACTAGCACTTTGCATAAGGTAGCCAAAAGCCGTATAAAATGTAAATCTGAGAAAGATCACTGGAGCCAAGGGGCCTTCTATAATAAATATTTTAAAGTATGATATCCTGTAGCACTCTTAGAACTGCTGGAAGCCTGTCCCTCAGATTACGCCATGCCATGTATCTGCATGCCCACTTTCCATCCGTAAGTCTCTGTAGTGCTCTGGACTGCTGCTGTGGATACAGCTCTTTCTGAACTGCAAGCCACTTGAGATGAACGTACGAGCCAGATACAAAGTTATAAAGCTTCTGCAGGAGAGCATAAAAGTTAAATGCCTCAGGTACTGATTTTACAGCATCAACAAGAACCAAATTCAAACAATGTGCATTAGAGTGCACATAAAATGCTAATCTTACACTGTTTTTAATCCGTGCACACACGACAGAATGCTTTCCGCTCATGACGGATGCACCGTCGTAGCCTTGCCCCACAAGATTATTTCTGTAGTCCAGACCATGTTTTCAAGGCAATCAATTATCATTTTTGTGAGACCTGCTGCATCTAAGCTTTCAACTGACTGAAAGTGTTAAAAGCTTTTGTGGACGGCCCCGTAGTAATAGTACCTCACAAATAAAAATACATTTGTTATTGTTTCTTTAAAATCTGCAATTACACTAAAAACTTCTCTTTTACTTCTCTTATTATTTCACTTTGTACCAGCTCAGCTAAGCCCTCAGGAACTTTGTTCTGGATTTGGTGGCTTGTGTATTTAGCAATGCCACATGCATTCATCTTTTTCTCTATGAGAGGGTCATGCTTTGCTATTTCTTCTAAGATTGTCAAAAAAAATGGCCCTTGTTGTGAGAGTCAGCAGACTCTCGATGACCTCTCTGCGGTATACTGAGTGACAGTTAATAGAAGCACATCTGAAATTGTTTTAATGTAAGTACAGTTTTCCTCCACTTTCTTTTTCCGGTCCTCATTTATGACATCTAACATTGATGAGTTGCTTTCAATAGCCATTTTATGCTGATTCCAAGCATACATAGCATTGATATGATGCTCTGCCTGCGAATAGAGCTTAAACCCAGAATCTTTAAACAGCGCCTTTTTCCTGTTACAAAAACCTGAATGTGATGTGAAGGCAGATTCAGGTGTATTGGGCAGAGAAAAATGCCTACAGGCGAAACAATAAGTTGAATCTTGACTTACAGAATATTCAAGCCATGAATTGTCCTTTATACCAGGAGCTATTGAAAGCCCTTTTCCTAGTACCATGCCGAGTTCTGGGAAATGATTTCAAACACGACTGTACAGAACCCTCTTCTCTGGATCTTGAAATGTCTGAAAAACACGTTAAATAATGTGTCATATCTCTATGGAAATTTAGAATTAAGGGATCCACAAGATTAGATACTAACAGCTGCTAACGAAAATGTGTAGTTTAAGGTATAGGACTGGCCTACCATTGGGTCCTTTTGGAACAGCACATCTGGTGCTTGATACAGTTGGGAGGGGCTCGATGACATCTCCTGGCAGCTCTGGCTCACTGTCTTGCTCAGAGCCAGAGGTCTCTGTGTCATCCCTTGATACATCTATTACATTAAAATAACAAGAACCATTAGTGTATAATCCCAATAAAAATGCCACAGCCACCAAAACAAGAACACACATGAATCAACAACCAACATTTAAAAGTGAGGCTTAAATCTGACAAAAATCACCTATTACACACAAGCTGAAGCTAAACTTACATTTTGAACTGGGCCTGTAACTGACTGCCTGGTAGATGCTCTGACCTGCTGGTGGTTGACTGGGTCCTTGTGAAGTCTGACCACACGGACTCTGACTAGCCTCAGGTAGGGAGGGGGCTGCTCTGGGGTCCAGTTGTGATGCAAGGCCTGGGCCTGTTTGCACCTGATCTGCCTGTTTGTGCTTCTTTAAAAATAAGTCTGATATCTCTCCCTTTCTTTTCATGTTTAATTGGTCCTATGCAAAAATAAGACAGTCTATGGTTACATTTAAGCATCCTATTACCCACATTTTAGTCCAACCTCAATCTTAATTACAAATCCCCATTATCATAACTGTACCTTAAAATCAACTACATGGCTTGCCCTACTCTGCAGTAAGTAACTTAGATAGCTATAATTTCTTACACCTTTACGATAGCAAACAGGCTATATGCAAATTGTTGTAATCTTTTGAGTAACGTTAACAGATTGATAATAATAATTGTTCGTTTTGAGTTCAAGTACGAAAATCTAACAGTTAATGGATTTCAAATTTGCTGAATGTTAACTTGCTGAACACTGACAACTGTAGCCTACTAGTTACCCCACATTAGCTAAACATTTGCATACTGTAATTTACGACACTGCACTCTATATGCGTGTATTACTAGCACAGGTGTAAACATAATGTTAGGCTACAATGGGAACCGATCTCTCTAATCAGATTAACTGTCTGTTAACGGAGCCAAAGGTCTAACGTTGAGTCTCTGTGTAAATTAACTTTTATAAAAGTTGTTCAGGAAACCTAAACCCGATGCTAAACCTTTAAAACTTACTTTAAATATGATGCTTTCGAAAAGAGCTCGTGGAGCTGTGGAAATATTATCTTCTTCTTCTGTATATCGCAACCAACGTTAATTTTCTATTTTACTCATCCTCGATTTGAATTATGTGCCGCCAAATGTCAAAATAAATGCTTATTTCAACAAGAGGTGAAATGAGATGTCAATCAGCATCAAACTGCCAATAGCGAATTACATTTTTGGGTGGCCAATCAGATGTCAGGGGTGTCCAGTGCCACCTCGGACAGCCCTCTGGCTCCGCCTCTGGACACAGGCAGTAGTGCTGACAACATTGCAAGTACAGTACAGCATCTCAATAGTTTCTGTACCAAGCAGTGACTGGCGAGACATGGTCCTCTTTTTTTTTTAACAAGCTCATGTTTAAAACAAATACAATATGCGGAAAAACCACTGGCGATACAACTCACCACTATGACCGAGTCTCTGTTCTAGCTATTTTGTTTGCCTCCCTGTTGTGCTGCGTTTACACAGGCAGCCCAATTCTGATCTTTTCCCCCCACTAATTGGATTTTTGACCAATCACATCAGATCTTTTCACATCTCTTTTTCAGAGCTACTCTAATTGCTTTTTCCCCCCACCAATTGGCCTTTTGACCAATTTGAATTGGGCTGCCTGTGTAGAAGCAGCAATAGTTGTATCATCTTCACTGCCAATGCTCTGTACTTTTTGTTCTCTGTTTGTGTCTGCCTTGTACTTTATGAAACCCAAACTAAGGACTTAGAAGTTATAAGGCTGCTCTGGGGTCCAGTTGTGATGCAAGGCCTGGGCCTGTTTGCACCTGATCTGCCTGTTTGTGCTTCTTTAAAAATAAGTCTGATATCTCTCCCTTTCTTTTCATGTTTAATTGGTCCTATGCAAAAATAAGACAGTCTATGGTTACATTTAAGCATCCTATTACCCACATTTTAGTCCAACCTCAATCTTAATTACAAATCCCCATTATCATAACTGTACCTTAAAATCAACTACATGGCTTGCCCTACTCTGCAGTAAGTAACTTAGATAGCTATAATTTCTTACACCTTTACGATAGCAAACAGGCTATATGCAAATTGTTGTAATCTTTTGAGTAACGTTAACAGATTGATAATAATAATTGTTCGTTTTGAGTTCAAGTACGAAAATCTAACAGTTAATGGATTTCAAATTTGCTGAATGTTAACTTGCTGAACACTGACAACTGTAGCCTACTAGTTACCCCACATTAGCTAAACATTTGCATACTGTAATTTACGACACTGCACTCTATATGCGTGTATTACTAGCACAGGTGTAAACATAATGTTAGGCTACAATGGGAACCGATCTCTCTAATCAGATTAACTGTCTGTTAACGGAGCCAAAGGTCTAACGTTGAGTCTCTGTGTAAATTAACTTTTATAAAAGTTGTTCAGGAAACCTAAACCCGATGCTAAACCTTTAAAACTTACTTTAAATATGATGCTTTCGAAAAGAGCTCGTGGAGCTGTGGAAATATTATCTTCTTCTTCTGTATATCGCAACCAACGTTAATTTTCTATTTTACTCATCCTCGATTTGAATTATGTGCCGCCAAATGTCAAAATAAATGCTTATTTCAACAAGAGGTGAAATGAGATGTCAATCAGCATCAAACTGCCAATAGCGAATTACATTTTTGGGTGGCCAATCAGATGTCAGGGGTGTCCAGTGCCACCTCGGACAGCCCTCTGGCTCCGCCTCTGGACACAGGCAGTAGTGCTGACAACATTGCAAGTACAGTACAGCATCTCAATAGTTTCTGTACCAAGCAGTGACTGGCGAGACATGGTCCTCTTTTTTTTTTAACAAGCTCATGTTTAAAACAAATACAATATGCGGAAAAACCACTGGCGATACAACTCACCACTATGACCGAGTCTCTGTTCTAGCTATTTTGTTTGCCTCCCTGTTGTGCTGCGTTTACACAGGCAGCCCAATTCTGATCTTTTCCCCCCACTAATTGGATTTTTGACCAATCACATCAGATCTTTTCACATCTCTTTTTCAGAGCTACTCTAATTGCTTTTTCCCCCCCACCAATTGGCCTTTTGACCAATTTGAATTGGGCTGCCTGTGTAGAAGCAGCAATAGTTGTATCATCTTCACTGCCAATGCTCTGTACTTTTTGTTCTCTGTTTGTGTCTGCCTTGTACTTTATAAAACCCAAACTAAGGACTTAGAAGTTATATTGCAAATTAGTGCCCATCAAATGCATTATGCTGAATCAATACCTACCATAAGTGCCCATTGCTATTCCAGGGCTCCAGACTAACATTTTCCCCGGGAGACACTGGTGCCACTAACTTTTACAGTTGGTACCAGCCCCATGATTTGGTTGGACCCAAATCACAAATAATCTTAAAGTAATTCATAGTGTTTCACTAAGAAGTATAATAGACTATGGAGTTATCGAATAAATACGTTGTTTCATTTAACACGTCCAAGCAGGAATGCATGATCACCTAATCCAGTGATTGTCATGAATTTCTGGTTGACAATTAGACTATAGTTGCTATATTTTGCAGTCAAAATAGGACACCGGAATTTCACGTTTTTTTTATTTCTTCAAGAGATATTAATTGAATAGGCCTACATCTTTATGTGCACTAACAGTGTTGTAGTACTCGAGACCACAGTGTCTCTCAGTCTTGGAAAAATTTGTACTCCGTCTTGATTTAGCCTCGGACAGTGAGGACTCATACCGTCTTCCCGAGACCAGCCAGGTAAAAAAAATACTAAATGATCAGTTTCCATCCAGTCAGCGCACAAAACCGCTTCGCCAGGCCAAATAAATGCACTGCTTTATTGAAACAATATCCTAAGTCTTTATATCTATTATAGACATGTTTGCGCAATGGTGAACCTTTCGGCCTTCCGTGTGGGACATGTTCGTGATTCTGAAAGGACAGCAACCGTAATACCAGCGCACTCATGTAGGAGAGTAGGCAGGTATACTATGTATACCCTCGTTTGTTTTTCAGTGGGTATTACATATAGTCACTTATTAATCCCTACTGGTGCGTATCACGCTAGTGTAGTGGAGGTATACGATTTATTAATTATGTAATACAATAGAGAAATCATGCACAACGTAGCCTACACAATCGCAAAATATATTCACATGCACGCCACACAGCCTAGTTTCAACAGAATAACATCTGCAGGCAGCAAGAGTGTGCAGCGCTCAACTGGTTTTGGCATGGAGCAGCAGCTCACAGAATAATCACATTGGTAACCGGTAGGTTAGGAAAGACATTTCACCGTATGATATCTACCATGCTATGCTAAATCAAGTTAACAAACTGTAGGTAAACCAAGTATTGAAAAAGTTTAGTCCGACGTGTTGGTTAGTAGGCAGTAGGCTATTTGCAGTGCTTAATTTGTAAATCGGTAGGTGCCGTAACAAAAAGTAAGCACATGTCCTTTTGAAAAAGCATTTCATGCAATTCTAAATAATGTCACATGACTGGAGACTTTGACAAAATCGTTAAATATACCTCACAAAATATCAATCATTTTAAAAACTTTTATTTAACTATGCAAGTCAGTTACGAACAAACTCTTATTTACGATGATGGCCTTGTCTGGAATCCATCAATGGCCTAGGCGTGTGGAGACATACAGTATTGTAGGCTACAATATGTGGAGGAAATTATAGTAATAAAAATGCTTTCAAATTTCACTGACTCACCCAATGATGAGCAGCTTGCTGGTGATGGCCAATGCGCTCGTGCCAAAAGCCTCTCACTCTTTTGTAAAACATAATTTGGAAGTTGATCAAATATGTTGGTCTTTTGTTTTCAGCAGGAACCATTTGCTTTCCAAACTATTTTCCCTCGACTTGTTTTCCCTTTTTACTGACATAGTAGCCGCACGTCCCGACTATAGGCTATGCCTTGTTATTGGGCTACGATCTACAGCTAAGCTATTTTTTAAATAAACTATTGATCCTCTGTGGCTATATTATAGGCCTTCTCATGGCGCAGTAGGCTATTCTGAACGATTTAATGTATTTCTGAACAGACAGCGGTTATTCTATAACTTTGGCAAAAGTGGTGCTGCAGTTCATTAAGAACCATTTGCGCGGCTATGATTCCATAAGGAAATAAATTATGAAGTGCACCGCTGGAGAGATGAGAGTTGCAGACTCATGTCTATCAGGATAGAGAGATCATAGAAAGTTAATTTCATTGTAGTTATGAGAGAGATACTTGCACGCTTCTCACACAGCCACGGCCAGGAAATGGTCTCAAACATAGGTTACAATGTTGCACAAACCATAAACCGGGCCTGCCCAACCAGAATCAACTCTTAGAATATTAGACCCGGGCTGAAAATCTACTTTTTCCAGTTTTTTTGTGTGGGCAGGAGAATTAACTAAGAGGCAACTCGAATTAACTTTGTTTTTATTATAATTTTTACATTGCAAAAAGTGGCAATTATTTTTCATGCCAGGAGAGGTAAACTGTCCAAAACAGATGTCTACAAACAGCACTGGCTATTTGTGATGCATAATTGTCATCATGTGCTGTTTGCATTAGGGGCGTATACACACACAGGCCTGGGTGAACACAGTCCCACCCACTGGGGAGCCAAGCCCACCCAATCAGATTGATGTGGTTGAAGCATTGTTTGGACTTAAACACATTTGTATTTTTTCTATTAAAAAAAAAAGGGTGATTTTGAGAGTGAAAATTCTACAGGTAAACAGTTGAATCCGGGATTCGCCTGTGAAGAACACACTTCTCCAGCGTGCCAGTGGTCTTCGAAGTTGAGCATTTGCCCCTGAAGTTGGTTACAATGCCGAAATGCAGTCGAGACCAGATGAGCTTCCCTGAGATGGTTTCTGACAGTTTGTACAGACATTCTTTGGTTGTGCAAACACAATTTCATCAACTATCTGGGTGTCTGGTCTCAGACGATCCTGCAGGGGATGAAGCCGGATGTGGAGGTCCTGGCCTGGTGTGGTTACACGTGGTCTGCAGTTGTGAGGCCGGTTGGAAGTACTGCCAAATTCTCTAAAATGACATTGGAGGCGGCTTATGGTAGAGAAATTAACATTCTCTGGCAACAGCTCTCTGGTGGACATTCCTCCAGTCAGCATGCCAATTGCATGCTCCCTCAAAACTTGAGACATCTGTGGCATTGTGTAGCATGACAAAACTGCATATTTTAGAGTGACCGTTTATTGTCCCCAGCACAAGGTGCACCTGTGTAATGATCATGCTTCTTGATATACCACATCTGTCAGGTGGATAGATTATCTCAGCAAAGGAGAAAATGATCACCAATAGGAATATAAATAGATTTGTGCAAAAAATTAGAGAAAAAAGCTTTTTGTGCGTATTGAACTTCTACGGGATCTTTTATTTCAGCTTATGAAACATGGGACCATGTTGCGTTTACATTTTTGTTCAGTGTAGTTTGCTTAACAAATAACTTGCATGATGGATTCCAGCTGTGTGCAATACTAGGAGTTAATATACCACCAAGGAGCTTTTCCAATGGCTTATAAGTAAGGGGATCAAATGGTTTGGGTCAAAAAAATACTGAATACCCCGTTGAAAATGGTAAAACATTTTTATTAAAGGCCTACTCCTTAATTTCAAAAACACCACAATGGTAGCCACTTAGTTTCAGAAGGATATCACAAGTTCATATGACTAACCACATCATAACGTTGTTTTACTCGTGTTTGTAAAAAATATATCTATTTTAAAAATAGGCCTAATGTATTGCTTCAAAATATGGTTGAAACTATCAAGAGATTGTTAGGATACGAATGATTAATAGTGCTTTATATAATGTCCCAATAGGCCAAGTAAATTAGCTAACATCTTCAAATGAAATAAACCTGAAGACAATTGTATTAAGCAACTTCTATGTCGTAATCCAGACAATTTCAAACAGGCGCAGCTTCAGCCCTAAACCACAGACGTTCCAGTTGATAGAAAGACGCAGATCACCTCACGCAGAAAGGAAATATGATTGATACACTTGTCTTAATCTCGGGGGGGGGCATTCCATGCGAGTTTGGCCCAAAGTTTATTATGTTTAGGATCTTCTTGAAATTCAATTCATAGAAAAAAGGTATATTTTTTTATTCAATTTAACTTGGCAAGTCAGTTAAGAGCAAATTCTTATTTACAATGACGGCCTACCCCGGCCAAGCCCTAACCTGGACGATGCTGGGCCAATTGTGCGCCACCTTATGGGACTCCCAATCACGGCCGGGTTTGACACAGCCTGGAATCGAACCAGGGTCTGTAGTGATGCCTCTAGCACTGAGATTCAGAGCCTTAGACCGCTGCTCCACTCGGGAGCCCTATATGTTTGGCATACTTTTGATATCTGCATATAAATAATTAAGACATTTTTCGAAAGTAGCAAAGCGTGCACTCTGGACATTTGAGGCAGCATCTACAGACTAATCATTGTAGTATCTTTAAGCAATCTATGCATGACAGACTACGCCTTCAAAGTAAGGAAACACATTTTGTTTTGTTATTTGGGTAAACTATTCCTTTAAGTCAGGAGGAGCACTAAGGTCGTTGGACTTTAGATCATGTGTTTGAATAAGCAGAACAAAACTGGCATTACCAAAGGCACTAAATAAAACCCACTGAGATCATCAATTAATTATGTTAATAGTGTGGTAACAAGTTAGTGCGACTCACCATAAAGACTATGGTCTACTTGTAGCTCTAAAAAGGGAGAAATCTGAGAGAAGATGTTCCACTATGGCCTACAGAGGAAAGCATTCAGCTGAAATAATGCATATTACTCAAAATACATTGTCAGAATAAATCAAAATAATCACTATTTTCTCAAAATGTATATTTTGGCAGATGTGTACATACGTGTGTATTTCTGTATCTGGAAAAATTCAAAAACAGCTGCTGGGGCACAATAATGACTTCAATCCAGTAGTGCTTGTGAATATTCCTTCACAAACAAAACAAGATAATGCTTCCTTAAACCCATCAAAGCATGACAAAAATTGCTCTCATAGGATTTACTACAAAACAGTTCATTGAAAGTGGGGTTTGTCCATTTAACGTCCCAACACAAGTTGGCTATTGTATTTTAGAGTGAATAAATCTAGTGATGAGTCTTCTTAGCAAAAGTATGTATAATCAGAGGATAAGTATATTAATAAAATGGATAGGAGGTACATTTAGGATCATCCTGGTTTAGCAGTCTTTAGTCTTTGAAAGTAACATGTGCCACATTAGGGACAAGGGCCTTGCCGCTTCCTGCCTTCTCAGGACCCGAGTCACTGGCAAAGTCATCATCATCACTGCCCAAGTCACCAA